>NC_041383.1:47467206-47493653 GCF_002162155.2 Triticum dicoccoides
CCACACACACACACTCACACACACATCAAAATTAAACTTAGATGTGACTGACATGGCATAACTCCATTGTGTGGCAATGCATGATGGGTTGACGCAGATCACCGTTATTCTGCCATGAAAGTACCTCAGGTCTTCAGGTGGTGATCAAGTGCAAGAACGTCTACGGTGACTATGAGAGCAAGGCGGTGGGTGCCCTCGATGGCACTGGCGCCTTTAGCGTGCCCCTGGCCGCCGACCTCCATGGCGCCGACTGCATCGCTCAGCTCCACAGGCCACAACGCCACCTCCAACGTGTCGTGCCTCGGACAGGAGCCATCCAATTTCGTGCCAGTGTCCGAGGGCACCAACTTCGGCGTCGTCGCGTAGGCTAAGAAGGAACGTGGTGGCATCTCCAGGGTGTGGGTCGGCGACCCTGTGCGGGCCGATCAAGAAGCACATCATCGAGCACTTCCACCACAAGAAGCCCGTGCAACCGAAGCCAGAGCCCTAGCCCCAGCCCAACCCGGACTACGGACCGTGCCTAAGCCGCAGCCCAAGTCGCAGCCCCACCCGGACTACCACCCCGTCCCTCCCACGGCCACCTACAACAGCGGCGGCAGTGCATCACTAAAATCTCATCACTGGGTTCATGATCAGTGAGGGACATGGGCATTATTTTGGTCTTCTGCCATTCGCTGGCGCATTTTAGTATCTGCACTGCAGAGGTGAGAGTACAGAATAACAGTTGTGAGGAACACATGGATCAGTGTGGCTCTATTGGTTTATTAAGATTTGTAATTTTGGCGTTTGTTTTGTATACGAAGTTGTTGTGGATCAAGTAATTTAATCAAGTCCATTTGAGTCAATGGAATTACGGAACGTGTTGTCTTCTTTTTGGCTTGATCTTGTTCTACTGTGTGTGCTCTCGATTGACCTTCTCGGGCTTGTTTCTGTGGTGTAGAGAGCCAGGTTTGTCTATTACTTGTGCTTGTGGCTTTGGCTATAGGTTGGTGAGTTTAAAGACTGATGTTTGCTCTTTAGGCCTGGTTTGGCTATGGTCTGGTTGCCTGCGTGTAGTTCATGTTTTTCCTAATGTTTTAGGGTTGCTTTTACTTTCAGTGTTATTTTCTCTAGAACATGTAACAAGCAGAAGGCATGTTGCATGCCAGCGCCACGAGGCAATGCCAGAAGCGCTATTCGGCTACAGCATCACAGCCAAAGGGCGTCCATCGTGAAGGCAACAATTATATGAAGCACCACTTCCTGTAGGTCAGGTAGCATAATATTTCAAACAATGGAAGTAAATGCATACAAACTACTCCCTCCGTCCCATACTGTGTAAAAAACGCTCTTATATTACGAGACGGAGGGAGTACATTATATCCCTAACAAATAAGAGGCAAAATAGACAGGTGTGGAAATGTGCGCCATCAATGATGTAGTACACTCTAGAACAGTTGGACAGTTACTAAGTTTAACAATCATATTTTCTGAACCTATATTAGGATATTTGTTTAACTAATGAAGTAGAATCCATTATGAAGATATTTATATATGTCGTGCACACACACACACACACACACACACACACACACACACACACACACACACACACACACCATAATTTATTACCTTTTTTACATTTGTTTATGATTTGTTATAAGTTGAATCAATTCTACAATATGCCTCGAACTAAAATTTGAACAAAAAGGAGACAATTGCATGATTAATTTTATCCCAGATTTTTAAAAGATTGACATGTGATTTTATAACAATAAATTTTGATTATTTTACATACCTACTCGTTTGTGTGAATAATATTGCTAGATACAATTGAAACAAATAGTGTTGACCATTGTATGGCATATGTTATATTGATTCAAAATAGGGTTGAGATTCAGTGGCAATTAGATACGAAGAAGTACAAGTGTTTAATATAAAATGCGGGATTTGGTGGTCGCCACCTCTCGTTCGTGGTTGATTTGCGGTACAAAGTGGTATATTTTATCTCCGCTCTACAAATATGGTATATACTAACAAAACAAGTATAATATGGAGGACGGCGATTCAATGCGCGGGCATGTGGCCGGTATCGTGTGCGTTTGATCCGGTGTGGGGATTTGGAAAAATGCTGACGTGGGACAGGTTTTAGCAGTTGAAAAATCGCGTATACATGAGGAGTCATAGGAACAGTGATGTATGGCGGGACCAAACCGTAGGTGGCAGGCGAGAGTAATGGGGTGGGCGGAGAGAGGCATCGAGTCCGAAGTTATAGGCTGTGGCTCAGGAATGTGAGGAAAATCATTGGCATGGGGACGGAATGTGCACCTGATAGGGTCGGGGGTTGTCGAACTTAATCAAAACGTGGTTTTCCCGTGTGTCCCGTGCACACCACTAAAGCTACATAAGTTGTTCTTCAAAAAAAAACTATATAAGTTGTTCGTTTCGGTTCTTCTTAGACGAGCTGGGTTTATTTTTTGCAAAAAGATCAGATTTATTATAAAGATTCCCCACAAAACCGCCTGATTGTGCGACGCTGCCGATGTCATTTGCTGCTAGCAATGGGGGTGATTATGGGGGTGTTGCTGAAACACCTACCCACCCGAAGTGCGGAAGGTTCGATCGTGTGTGTGCGTGTGGAAGGACCATTCAAAGATGCTCCGTTAAATTTAGATGAGATGATTCCAGTAATACACTACCATGTTGTTCCATCGGCGTCCTCCTCAGATGCAGCAAACGATCATCGACGTCCTCCTCCGGGGAGGATTGCCTGGAGCAATTAAACTAATAAGTTGGAACTGTCGGGGTCTCTTGGGAACCCCGACAGTTCTTTTGCTTCTGGACATCCAGAGGTGACATAATCCAGATGCGTTTTTTCTGTTTGAAACGCATTTGGATGAGGATAGGGCAGCTTGAGAAGGAAAACAAGGATGGATTACAAAATTGTTGCGCCAAGCCTTGATGGAAGGAAAGGTTGTTTGCTTTTAGTCTGGAAGAAGGAGGTGAGGATCTACTCCCAGACTACCACTTTTAGTGTCATCAATGTGATGGTGGAGGAATCAAATGGAAGAGAATGAAGGCTTTAGGGATTGTATGGGGAGCCGAGTTGGGATCATACGTACCAGCTAATACTTGCATGCTCAATCTAATCTCCTGTGGGTGGTCATTGGTGAATTTAATGAGATTCTATTCTCGTCAGAAAAGGAGGGAGGTGCGCCACGGCAGCAAGCGCCAAGATGTGCTTCGAAAGGCACATAATCTTCATCTCCTACAGATATCTGCAACACCTGCTGAGTTTAATTCCCTCATGTGCAGTTGGTAAATCCTACTCATCTTTTTGCTATCTAAAGCTCGGAGTCGTTAAGGTGCATGAGGGTTTGCCTCAAGTTTGGAGCAAGTTTTGCCATCTTCAAGTATTAGATTCTTTGTCTGGACGCTGCTGCAGAACAGACTTTGGAATGCAGATCGACTGCTTGTGAGAGGCTGGATCATCAGGATACTTGCTCCACTTGTGATCAGGTGCTTGAGTCTGCCCACCACCTGATATTCGGTTACCCCTTCGCCAAGCAGGTCTAGACTGCATACCAAAATACGAGACCACTGGCAAGCTAGGCAGAGATGCGCTCAACCTCTGTTGGGACCTGGTGGGAGACGATCCTGCCTCTCAGGAAAAAAGGAGAGGGCACTGATGATTGCACCTTCTCAGCTTACGTGGCATGCATGGAACCTCTGGAATGAGCGAAATCGAAGAGTTTTCAAAAATCAGCAAATGAACCCTGTGTGTGTTCGAAGATTAACGATGAGATCAGCCTCTTTGATGAGGCATGGGAGCAATAGGTTTTTTTTTGAACTGTACAGCCAGGCAGGCCTTGCTTGTACTGGGTCTTTTATTCTTTTTTCAGCTTTTCCTAGTAGCTTCACTACTAGTGTAAAGTTTTTCCCCCTCCTTAAATGAAAAGGCATAGCACCTACAACTAGTAGGAAAACACCTAATAGTCCCGGTTTGTAAGGGCCTTTAGTCCAGGTTCATGAACCGGGACTAATGGGTCGTTACTAATACCTCCACCCATTAGTCCCGGTTCAAACACGAATCGGGACCAATGTGCCTCCACGTGGCCCTGTGCGCCAAGCCCAGTCAGGGGGCCTTTGGTCCCGGTTGGTGGCACCAACCGGGACCAAAAGTCCATGTTTTTTTAGAAAAGTGGCTGCTTTAGGGGTTTTGGGGGTTATTTTTAGGTTGTTATTAGCTAGCTAATAGAGAGAAGTGTCCTCTCTTATATCTTCGTCCTTGGTTTACCAACGCTGCTGCTATATATGTTCACTTCACCCGCTGATATAATAACTCATGCATGCTCGCATCATACATCATCATATATAATAACAAGTCCTACTAATCATGCATCATCATACAACTTCTACTCGTTATTAATAATAAGTCATACGATCATCATCCTCATAGTCATCGAACCCAACCCTACATAATTGTTCTTAGCACATGATCATCAGTATCAGGTAGGACATGACCTAAACACCCTTAAGGTAAAATAGCATAAAATAATATAGACCCTGACTCTTCATTATGAAGAATGGCGATCATCATGTCTCCAATTCAGATCCGAAGCAATAGGGATTGTTTCTTGAATCGGGTCCTTTCTCGAGAAAAGGTTTGTCTCGAAGAATTGAGTGGGAGGATGGTGGAGACTTGATGAGGTTATTGAACCGTCACTTCAACTAGTGTGTAGTAGGGCACAGGAAGTTGTTCCTGTGGCACCTACACCAACTGAAGTAGAAGCTTATGATAGTGATCATGAAGTTTCAGATCAAGTCACTACCGTACCTCGTAGGGTGACAAGGATATGTACTACTTCAGAGTGGTACAGTAATCCTGTCTTGAAGGTCATGTTGCTAGACAACAATGAACCTACGAGCTATGGAGAAGCGATGGTGGGCCCAAATTCCGACAAATGGTTAGAAGCCATGAAATCCGAGATAGGATCCATGTATCAGAACAAAGCATGGACTTTGGTAGACTTGCCCGATGATCGGCAAGCCATTGAGATAAATGGATCTTTAAGAAGAAGACGGACGTGGATGGTAATGTCACCATCTATGAAGCTCCACTTGTGGCGAAGAGTTTTTCACAAGTTCAAAGAGTTGACTACGATGAGATTTTCTCATCCGTAGCGATGCTTAAGTCCGTCGGAATCATGTTAGCATTAGCTGCATTTATGAAATCTGGCAGACGGATGTCAAAACGAGTTTCCTTACCAGTTTTCGTAAGGAAAGGTTGTATGTGATACAATCAGAAAGGTTTTGTTGATTCTAAGGATGCTAAAAGGTATGCTAGCTCCAGCGATCCTTCTAAGGACTGGAGTAAGCATCTCGGAGTTGGAATGTACACTTTGATGAGATGATCAAAAGATTTTGGGTTTATACAAAGTTTATGAGAAACTTGTATTTCCAAAGAAGTGAGTGGGAGCACTATAGAATTTCTGATGAGTATATGTTGTTGACATATTGTTGATCAGAAATGATGTAGCATTTCTGGAAAGCATATAGGGTTATTTGAAAGGTGTTTTTCAATAGAAAACCTGGATTAAGCTACTTAAACATTGAGCATCAAGACCTATGAGGATAGATCAAAAACGCTTAATGGTACTTTCAGATGAGCATATACCTTGACATGATCTTGAAGGTGTTCAAGATGGATCAGTCAAAGAAGGAGTTCTTGCCTGAGTTGTAAGGTACAAAGTTAAGACTTAAAGCTCGACCACGGCAGAAAAGAGAGAAAGGACGAAGGTCGTCCCCTATGCTTTAGACGTAAGCTCTACAGTATGCTATGCTAAGTACCGCACCTGATGTGTGCCTTGCCACTTGCCTGGCAAGAGAGTACAAAGGTGATCAAGGAGTAGATCACCAGATAGCGGTCAAAATTATCCTTAAAGGAATAAGGATAGGTTTCTCGGTTATGGAGGTGATAAAGAGTTCGGCGTAAAGGGTTACGTCGATGCAAGCTTTAACACCTATCCGAATGACTCTGAGTAGCAAAACGGATACGTATAGTGGAACAACCATTTGGAATAGCTCCAAGTGGAGAATGGTAGCAGCGTTTACAATATGACCTAGAGATTTGCGAAGTACATACGGATCTGAATGTTGCAGACCCGTTGCCTAAAACCTCTCTCACAAGGAGAACATGACCAAACCCCAGATCTCATTGAGTCTTAATCACATGATGATGTGAACTAGTTTAGTGACACTAGTAAACTCTTTGGATGTTGGTCACATGGTGATGTGACCTGTCAGTGTTAATCACATGGTGATGTGAACTAGATTATTGACTCTAGTGCAAGTGGGAGACTGTTGGAAATATGCCCTAGAGGCAATAATAAATTAGTTATTATTATATTTCCTTGTTCATGATAATCGTTTATTATCCATGCTATAATTGTATTGATAGGAAACTCAGATACATGTGTGGATACATAGACAACACCATGTCCCTAGTAAGCCTCTAGTTGACTAGCTCGTTGATGGTTACGGTTTCCTGACCATGGACATTGGATGTCATTGATAACGGGATCACATCATTAGGAGAATGATGTGATGGACAAGACCCAATCCTAAGCCTAGCAGTAAAGATCGTGTAGTTCGTATGCTAAAGCTTTTCTAATGTCAAGTATCATTTCCTTAGACCATGAGATTGTGCAACTCCCGGATACCGTAGGAATGCTTTGGGTGTACCAAACGTCACAACGTAACTGGGTGGCTATAAAGGTGCATTACAGGTATCTCCGAAAGTGTCTGTTGGGTTGGCACGAATCGAGACTGGGATTTGTCACTCCGTGTAAACGGAGAGGTATCTCTGGGCCCACTCGGTAGGACATCATCATAATGTGCACAATGTGACCAAGGGGTTGATCACGGGATGATGTGTTACGGAACGAGTAAAGAGATTTGCCGATAACGAGATTGAACAAGGTATCGGTATACCGACGATCGAATCTCGGGCAAGTAGAATACCGCTAGACAAAGGGAATTGTATACGGGATCGATTGAGTCCTTGACATCGTGGTTCATCCGATGAGATCATCGTCGAACATGTGGGAGCCAACATGGGTATCCAGATCCCGCTATTGGTTATTGACCGGAGAACGTCTCGGTCATGTCTACATGTCTCCCGAACCCGTAGGGTCTACACACTTAAGGTTCGATGACGCTAGGGTTATAAAGGAAGTTTGTATGTGGTTACCGAATGTTGTTCGGTGTCCCGGATGAGATCCCGGACGTCACGAGGAGTTCCGGAATGGTCCGGAGGTAAAGATTTATATATGGGAAGTCCTGTTTTGGTCACCGGAAAAGTTTCGGGTTTTTCCGGTAACGTACCGGGACCACCGGGAGGGTCCCGGGGGTCCACCAAGTGGGGCCACCAACCTTGGAGGGCATCATGGGCCAAGTGTGGGAGGGGACCAGCCCCAGGTGGGCTGGTGCACCCCCCCCCCCCCCACACAGGGCCCAAGGCACAAGGGAAGTGGGGAAGGGGGCAAACCCTAGGGCAGATGGGCCCTAAGGCCCACCCTAGGTGCGCCTCCCCCCTCTGCCCCTTCTGGACGCACCAGATGCCATCTGGGGGATGCCGCCACCCCTGGGGAGGGAACCCTAGAGGGGGCGCAGCCCCCTCCCCTCCTCCTATAAATAGTGGGGGTTTTGGGGCTGCCCAAGAAACGAGAACCTCTCCCTCTTGGTGCAGCCCTACCTCTCTCCCTACTCCTCCTCTCCCGCGGTGCTTGGCGAAGCCCTGCAGGATTGCCACGCTCCTCCATCACCACCACGCCGTTGTGCTGCTGCTGGATGGAGTCTTCCTCAACCTCTCCCTCTCTCCTTGCTGGATCAAGGCGTGGGAGACGTCACCGGGCTGTACATGTGTTGAACGCGGAGGTGCCGTCCGTTCGGCACTAGGATCTCCGGTGATTTAGATCACGACGAGTACGACTCCTTCAACCCCGTTCTCTTGAACGCTTCCGCTTAGCGATCTACAAGGGTATGTAGATGCACTCTCCTTCCCCTCGTTGCTGGTTTCTCCATAGATAGATCTTGGTGACACGTAGGAAAATTTTGAATTTCTGCTACGTTCCCCAACAGGAAGGACCACGTGTGCCCGCCCACTGTGTAAATGCACGTCGTCGGCAAGCTCCTCGCCATGTTGACTCAAGATGACACCATCATGGAGTCCCCACCCGCATCACCAATGTCTGAAGAAGTGCACCATTTCGCGTCAGGCAGAGGGACAGACACTGGTTTTTTGTATAGGATTATCCTAGAGGTGGACCACAAAAATAAATTAAGGTGGGGCAAAGTCTTAGTAAGAATTGTTTTGATGCGAATCAAAGGAGTCAATATACACGAACAATGCACACTACAAACGAATAACCAAATGCAAACATGATTCAATAGGATTGTTTTTGAAATTGCATGCTATGTTTCCCAACACATTGCCCCTATGAGGACTAAAACCCCAACCTATCTATTAGCTGGAGCCAAGCCATGAGGATTGCCCTCCTTAAAGCCAGTCGTCTGCGAGGTGGAAGAGAGGCGGAGCACTTTTTGTCCTCTGGCCGGCTGATCTGCCAGAGACTCATCCCCCTGGGAAAGGGAATTCGAAGCCATCGTCATCACCAACACTCCGATCATCATTGGGACCAATGCATATTAATCTTGTGAATTTAAATATAGTTCAATATTAATATAGTTCATTGGGACCAACATTCTTGAGGACATGGGAGAAACATTGTTACCATTAATCTTGTGAATTTAAATATAGTTCAATATTTTGATATCAGGTTGTGATGTAATTCTGTAGTGGTTATGTGCGAACATCGACTGCATATCACTTGATCAACATAAGCCTAGAGGAGAGTATTTTTTGATTAGTTTATCTATGGTAGATTGTTGGAGTGACCGAATTACCAAATCCTAAGTTTATGAATTAGTACGAGGGGCTGTTGGAACCCCAAAGTTTATTGTTATGGTTAGATGCTATCTTAATTATTCTCAATGAATCTTGATGAAAGTGAGAACAACACATTACTATAGGTTCCACCGCACAACAAATTATCAAAGCAATGAATGTTAACTCAATAAACAAGATGAAAGTAACTTGATGAAACTACCATGTGTCCTCGAGAGTGATTTGATCCATATAACTAATAGAACTCTTGTTCTTTTTTGCGGGGATATACAACTATCAACTGCAGAACAAAATATGTACGATTGCAACCGGTTTTATTATATTGAAAGAGTGGGAAGTTTTGATGTTATCATGCCACCTAGCTCTAGTGCTCAAATGCTTCTAGCTCTGATTGGTTGTAAGATTGCTTTCAAATTAAGCTTCTAAGCAGCCAATCCACGGCGCTAGCTCCAATTCTTGTTGCTTTTGCCATATAAATGCACGGGAGGTGCACCGCACGCAGAAAGGGATCATCAGATAATTAGTTAACAGTACGTACGCTCTGACTACTTTTATGTAGGCTCTAGATGCATGATAAAGGGTACGTACGTACTTACACTGCATGCATCCATGCATGGCCATGTGCGGCTTGCAAAACCTATATGAAGGAGAACGACTGAAGTATAATCCTAGTTGCTAGTATCAGTTTTACACTAAGTTGCATTAGCTGAATAAGTGGCCGGAAGCGTGTGCATGTCCACGTCCGGTTCAGTTTTCTGTTTTTCTTCAGTTAGTTCAGTTAAGCGCCGGCAAGACCGCTTCCATGGGATGGCGTGGAGATGCAGCGGATTTGGCGGCGGCGTAGTTGCTCGCGCAAACTTAGCATCGTGGGATGGCACGATCAGTAGGCTAGGTGTGCGTGGGCGTGATCTCCTTTGTATTCAGCAACTCGTTTTGAGCTCTGCATAAATAACAGAAACACCTGAAAAGGCTGCAAGCAGCTCAGCAGCGAAAAACACTCTGTCAGACTTCATCCTCCTCGCGATCCGATCTTCCTCCTTCCCTCTCTCTCGCTCGGCGGGTCAGTTTCTGCAACAACAAGTGGCATCAGAGCCTCGGTGGTGTTCGATCCATCCTGGGCGCCGGCGGTGTTTGATCCGTCGGAGAGATGGCCGGCAGCGACGAAGAGAAGGCGAAGAAGAAGGAAGAGGAAGAGGAGGCTAAGGCGGAGGCCTCGGCACTGGGAAGGTCCCTGGCCCGTCTCTCTACCGAGGAAGGGTCGGGGGTGCGTGTCGTGGAGCGCATCGTGCACGGCGGCGGCGGCGGCGCGCCTCCGATGATGCTCACCCGTACTAACTACTCTGATTGGGCCATGATCACTAAACTTCAGCTGCAGGCTGATGAGCTGTGGCATGTGGTGGAAACAGGCCAAGGGACGGACCGCGACGATCGGCGCGCCATGATTGCTCTCCTCAAGGGGTTACCGCCGGAGCTCATGCGGATCCTGGGCGCCAAGGCCACTGCCAAGGAGGCGTGGGACACTCTGAAAACCATGCGGATCGGCGTCGAGCGCGTGCGCGAGGCCAAGGCTCAAACTCGTCGCTCAGAGTACGAGGCGCTCCGGTACAAGGACGGCGAGGGAATCGAGTCGTACGTGATGCGGCTCAGGACAATCATCGACGGGCTGCAGGGGCTCGGCGATCCAGTGGACGAACACGAGGCCGTCCTCAAGGTGCTCCGCACCGTGCCACGCCCATACCGCGAGATGGCCGTGGCGATCGAGTCGCTAGTCGACACCAAACAACTCTCCCTAGAGGAACTCTGCGGCCGGCTCCTCGTCGTCGAGGAGCGAGAGCACGAGGAGACTCCGGCGCCCGGCGCGCAGCTGCTGTACACCATCGATCAGTGGCGGGCGCACGAGAAGCAGCTGGACCAAAGCGGTGCGTCCTCAGGCTCTGGAGCAGGGCGGGGACGCAGGAATGGCAAGGCAAAGAACTTCCACGGAGGGGGTGGCCGTGGCCAGGGCGGTGGCCGCGCCAATGGTGGTCCGGCGATGCCCAAACGGAAGGGCAACTGCCGCTACTGCGGCATCCCAGGTCACTGGGCCAAGGAATGCCGCAAGAAGGAGAGGGAGCAGCGGGAGCAGACGGACCAACAGGCGAACGTCGCCCAGGTTGACGTCGAGCAGCCGGGCTTACTGCTGGCCACCTGCGCGGCAGCAAGCGGCAAGAGCGCGAACGGCGGCGCACGTGAATCGGGCGCGGAGATCTTCCTCAACGAAGCACGGGTCGTGCCCGTGGCGACGAACGACGACAGATGGTACCTCGACACCGGCGCTAGCAATCACATGACGGGGCGCCACGACATGCTCTCGGAGCTCGACGAGACGGTACGAGGTACTGTACGTTTTGGTGACGGCTCGGTTGTGCAGATTTGTAGTCGTGGCGTCGTGCTCTTCACGTGCCGCAACGGAGAACATCGCGCGCTCGCCGACGTCTACTACATCCCGCAACTACGCACAAGCATCGTCAGTGTTGGGCAGCTCGATGAGCACGGCTGCAAAGCCTTGATCGAGGATGGGGAACTCTGCCTGTATGACAGAAAGAGACTGCTGCTCGCACGGGTGCGGCGGACGAGCAACCGGCTCTACACCGTGGCTCTGAACTTGGCCGCTCCCGTGTTCCTCCTCGCCGGAGCCCAGGACAATGCCTGGAGGTGGCACGCAAGGTTCGGGCTCCTGCACTTCCGCGCTCTGCATGATCTCGATGCAAAAGGCATGGTGCGCGGTATGCCAGCGATCGCGCACCTCGATCAGTTCTGTGAGGCCTGCACCATCGGGAAGATGCACCGCACGCCCTTCCCGCGCGCGTCGCCGTACCGAGCGGAGAGTGCGCTCGAGCTAGTGCACGGCGACCTGTGCGGCCCGATCACTCCGGCGACGGCCAGCGGTAACAAGTACTTCCTGTTGATAGTTGATGATTTCAGCAGATACATGTGGCTTGAGGTACTGAAGACCAAAGATGAAGCGTTTCGCTACTTCAAGAAGATCAAGGAACACGCGGAGATGCAGGGAAATGCCAGGCTCCGGGCGTTCCGCACAGACAGAGGAGGCGAGTTCACCTCGAATGAATTCGCCGCCTACTGTGAAGGACTGGGGATCCAGAGGAACACGACGACGCCGTACTCCCCTCAGCAGAACGGAGTGGTCGAACGGAGGAACCAGACTGTTGTGGAGATGGCGCGCAGCCTCATGAAAGCCATGGGCGTGCCGTGCGTGTTCTGGGGCGAGGCTGTGCGCACCGCCGTCCACATCCTCAACCGGTCGCCGACCAGAAGCCTGCAGGGCATTACTCCTTATGAAGCATGGCGTAAGAAGAAGCCGGCGGTGGACTACTTCCACACCTTCGGGTGTGTCGCACACGTCAAGCTCGTCGGACCAGGGGTGACCAAGCTGGCGGACAGATCGTGCCCTGGTATCTTCCTGGGGTACGAGCCGGGAACGAAGGGCTATCGGGTGTACGACCCGGTCGGCAAGCGCCTATACATCACACGCGATGTGCGTTTTGAGGAGGAGCGGCGCTGGGACTGGAGCAAGGACAGCGGGGATGCGGCGCACGCCCGGAGTTCACTGTCGTCTACTCCGACGCAGGCGTGCCCGTAACCACGACCTACTCTGTGTCGCCCGAGGTGGTGGGGTCACCGCGAACACCTGCAACGCCAACTACGCCAGGCACACCAGTCCCACCGCAATCCCCTCGGACGCCCATGTCCGGCGACTCGGGCATGGACGCGTCGAGTGCGTCGAGTGCGCCAGCATCGGCAAGTGCTAGTCCGTCTACACCAACACCGAAATTCTACGACCCTGAGGACGGGTGGGTGACTCCGCCCACCGGGGAGTCGTTCGATGCCGAGGGGGTGCCTGTCCACTTCAAGTCGATGGAGTACGTGATCGATCACGCTCCAGAGTGCACGTTGGAGTACAGTGGGCTTTGCCTCTCTGCTGCAGAGGAGCCCGCGTTCGTCGACGATGCTCTGGAGGAGCCAGCATGGCGAAGTGCGATGGAGGCAGAGATGGAGTCCATCCGCTCCAACAACACTTGGGAGCTTGCCACGCTCCCGGCAGGCCACCGTGCGATCGGTTTGAAGTGGGTGTACAAGGTGAAGCGAGACCCGGCCGGCAACGTTATCAAGCACAAAGCGCGGCTGGTGGCGAAGGGCTATACACAGAAGCAAGGGGTCGATTTCGATGAGGTCTTCGCGCCTGTTGCCCGACTGGAGATCGTGCGCATCCTGCTTGCCGTGGCCGCGCACCGGAGCTGGAGCGTGCATCATATGGATGTGCGCTCAGCCTTCCTCAACGGTGAGCTGGAGGAGGAGGTGTATGTGCACCAACCAGCAGGTTTCGTCGACGACGATGCCCACAAGGTACTCAAGCTGCGGAAGGCGTTGTACGGGCTCCGGCAGGCGCCACAGGCTTGGAACGCCAAGCTGGACCTCACACTGCAGTCACTTGGGTTCGCAAGGTGTCAGTTGGACTATGCTCTGTACAGGCGCGGAGATGATTCAGATTTCCTGCTGGTGGGGGTGTATGTCGACGATTTGATCATCACAGGCACGTCTGTTGACGCCATTGAGGGATTTAAAGGCCAAATGCAGGAACTGTTCCAGATGACAGATCTTGGACTGCTCAGTTACTATCTTGGCATTGAAGTGAAGCAAGAGCATGGCATGATCACTGTCTGTCAGTCCGGATATGCTGCCAAGATCTTGGAAGATGCTGGGATGAGTGACTTCAACTCAAGCTCGACGCCCATGGAGCATCGACTGAAGGTCGTCAAGAACACGGGAGAAACAGTCGATGCAACCAGGTACCGCAGCATCATTGGGAGCCTGAGATACCTGGTGAATACGCGCCCAGACATTGCATATGCTGTGGGGGTAGCTAGCAGGTTCATGGAAGCACCTGGAAAGCAGCATTGGGCGATCATCAGACAGATTCTGAGGTATGTTCGAGGCACACTGAACTATGGTTGCACCTACAAGGCAGGAGAAGGGACTGTCCTGACAGGGTTCAGCGACAGCGATCATGCCGGTGATCTGACAGACAGGAAGAGCACGACAGGTCTGGTCTTTTTCATGGGACCTAGTGTCATCACTTGGAGCTCACAGAAACAGAAGATCGTCGCTTTATCCTCCTGTGAGGCTGAATATATAGCAGCAGCTACAACGGCCACACAAGCTGTTTGGCTCAGAGGGTTAGTTTCAGAAATGCTTGGAACAGAGAAGCAAAAGGTACAGCTCAAGATCGACAACAAATCAGCAATTGAGCTAAGCAAGAATCCCGTGCACCATGAGAGGAGCAAACACATTGACTTGAGGTACCACTACATCAGGGAATGTGTTGAAGAAAGAAAAGTGGAGGTTGAGCACGTCCGAACTGAATATCAGTTGGCTGATATACTGACTAAGTCTCTTGGGCGTGCAAAGTTCACAGAACTCCAGTGCATACTTGGGATCACTCAGGTCAAGTGAGAGCAACAGGATTAGGGGGTGATTTGAAGTATAATCCTAGTTGCTAGTATCAGTTTTACACTAAGTTGCATTAGCTGAATAAGTGGCCGGAAGCGTGTGCATGTCCACGTCCGGTTCAGTTTTCTGTTTTTCTTCAGTTAGTTCAGTTAAGCGCCGGCAAGACCGCTTCCATGGGATGGCGTGGAGATGCAGCGGATTTGGCGGCGGCGTAGTTGCTCGCGCAAACTTAGCATCATGGGATGGCACGATCAGTAGGCTAGGTGTGCGTGGGCGTGATCTCCTTTGTATTCGGCAACTCGTTTTGAGCTCTGCATAAATAACAGAAACACCTGAAAAGGCCGCAAGCAGTTCAGCAGCGAAAAACACTCTGTCAGACTTCATCCTCCTCGCGATCCGATCTTCCTCCTTCCCTCTCTCTCGCTCGGCGGGTCAGTTTCTGCAACAACAACGACGTGATCGACCACCGGCCAAAAGTCGATCACCGACCAGTTTAGCAATTTTGATCTCGATCACCAACTGAGTAATGACGAGGTGGAACAAATCGATGATCGATGCATGCAGAATCAATCGAGTTTTCAATTCGCCATCTGAAATTTCGGCGAATTAGCCGGTCTCTCATTGTCAGGCATCATTGTGTCGGGCTGCCGGCCACCCTTGGACAGCATGCAGCCAGATCATCCATCGAGCTGTGTCGATCTCAATGCGGACGCCTATATAAACCACAGTGCCACTCAGCCGACCCATCATCCATCCATTAACTCAGACATGGCAGTTTCGAGAGCGCTCGTCCTCGGCGTCCTGCTGGCAATCGCGGTCGCCAATGCCGAGGCAGCGTCCGTCGTGGTCGGCCAGGTCAAGTGCGCCGACTGCACCAGGAAGAACTTGAAGGCCGAGGAAGCCTTCAAGGGTAAGCGCTAGCTAGCTACAGTGTAAATGCATGAATGCATGATGGTGCTCTGCTCACTATTGTTCTGCCATGAATGCACAACAGATCTTCAGGTGGCGATCAAGTGCAAGAACGTCCACCGCGACTACGAGAGCAAGGCGGTGGGTGCCCTGGACCGCACCGGCGCCTTCAGCGTGCCCCTGGCTGCCGACCTCCATGGCGCCGACTGCGTCGCGCAGCTCCACAGCGCTGCCTCCAACGCGCCGTGCTCCGGCCAGGAGCCATCCATGATCGTGCCGGTGTCCGAGGGCACCACCTTCGGCATCATGGCCGGCGCCAACACTGCCACGCCGTCCGCTGCGTCGCTTGAGTGTGCGTCCATGACCCTGTGTGGGCCGATCAAGAAGCACATCATCGAGCACTTCCACCACAAGAAGCCCATGCTGCCCAAGCCGGAGCCCAAGCCCCAGCCCCACCCGGACTATGGCCCCGTGCCCAAACCCGAGCCCAAGCCGCAGCCCCAGCCGGACTACCACCCCGTCCCTCCCACGCCCACCTATGGCGGCGGCGGCGGTGGTGGATACCACGGCCACCACTGAGTCTGGTCTGCCACTGTCCGGCTAAGCACCAAAATCTCATCACCGGTTACATGATCAGTGTCAGTGAGTGATCGACGTTACTATTTATCATCAGTTGCTTGCGTAGCCGCGTGGGTATTCTTTGGTGGTCTTCTGCCATTCGCTACCACGTTTTAGTATCTGCACTGCATAGTCGAGAGTTCAGAATAACATTTGTGAGGAACTTGTGTATAAGAAGTTACTGTGAATCAAGTAATGTAATCAAGTCCATTTGAGCCAACGCAAAGTTCCTTCCTAGCTCGGCCTCCACGGCCCCTCTTATCTACACCATTCGTTTTGTGTCGCGATTTGTGCAGGAAAGCACCGTCACAAGCATGCACTTGTTTGATGCAGTGTCATTTGTAGGCATTGTCCCATCCGTTGCAGCCAAACAATAATCAAAAGCAAGCTAGGCCTGTATGCTAGTCTCCTCGTGGCTCAGTCTCAATGGGTGTCCAAAGCTGGTCAAGAATTCACAGGCTCACATGCAACAGTTGCTCTCATGCAGCAGCTTTGCACTGTACATAACACTGTTTACTCTCCTGAACTTTTACCGATGAACATGCAACACATGCAGGCCGAAATATGATAGGAGAGAGAAGAGAATGGGTACATGAAGGAATCTTTGTCCAACCGGGAGAAAGAGAGGGGTTTGCATGGAGAATGTTTTATCTCCACCCCTTCGTCCCATGTGCATTGAGTAATAGTGATTTCTTATTCGAGGAAGTGACTTTTAGAATTTTTATTTGACATCTTTAGAGCATCTCCAGCCACGCCGCCAATAGGCCCTCCCAGGCTATTTTTTCGTGCCGACGCCCAAATATCGGCCCAGTCGCGCCCCTGGATCCTGTTTTTCGCCGATTTGGGCTGAAATTGGCGCCGGCGTACCCAAACCAAATCCGGCGCGCTGGGGGGCTCCCAGAGGCACCGGGACGAGCGATTTTGGCGCGAACGCACTGCGGGCCCGCCGAGTAAGCGACACTCGCCTCGTAGTCCTCACAACGCCTCGGTTTCCCGCGGGGAATCAATGCCAAGGCTGCCGCCGGTCAGCCTTCCATTGATTCCTCACGGGCGGCACGGCGATGCCCCCCCTCCCGCCATGCGTACACACGGCGCCCAGCTATAAAAACAACGCCTCTCCCTCGCCTCTGGCCACACCCGCCCATACCCGCCGCCGAGCTCAGCCTCTCCCCCCGCGCGCGGCTGCCGGGCTCTGCCTCTCTCCCCGTGCCCACCCGCAATGATGACTGAACGGTTCCCCGACGATGGGGCGGCGGCCAACTGCTTCGGCCGCCGCTCGCTTCACGAGTGGGAGGCGTACTTGCTCTTCGAGGCCAACATCCCGGTGTTGGGGAACGTGGTAATTTTAAAAAAAAAATCCTACCATCACACAAGATCTATCTAGGTGATGCATAGCAGCAAGAGAGGAGAGTGTGTCCACATACCCTCGTAGACCGAAAGCGGAAGCGTTATTTAACGTGGTTGATGTAGTTGAACGTCTTCTGGGGCGACCCTGGGGCCGGCGGCTGGGAACCCGAACGGCCCCAAGCCGATTTTTTCACTGGGTCGCCCCCAGGTGGTGATTTTTCGAGCCCTCTGGGGGGCCAACGGCTGGATATGCTCTTAGAGAGCACACTTTATCGAAAGACAGAAGAAAAAAAGAGAGAGAGTTGCATGTAAAGTTCACGAGAGAAAGATGCGCTGCATGCAAAAAGAGAGAGGGGTCTGCACTATGTCTCAGTCTGACGGGAGATGGACAAAAAGAACGTCACATCAGTTACAGTCCCTACTAGTCCTAGCGGCAGGAGATTAAGATTTGAGAGCTGGCGCCAGTTGCTAATTTTCCATCGATGCACACATCCACATGGAAGTGAGCACAGAATGGATGGCTACGATAGCAGGTACCACGAAGGATGAGCTACAAAAAACTGCACTCCCCTTGAGCCAATGGAATTACTGAAGCTCGTTCGAGTTGATGGATGATTGGGTATGACGATGACAATGGTTTTGCCATGCATTCCGTAGTTTTTTGTGACCATCATTAGTTTTAGTCGATTTTCAGATATGTGGACTGAAATTCAGGCTAATGTGCAAATGGATTTTGTGATGGACAACTCATGGCATTCACGTCAAAAAGAGAATGCTAGCCACTGGTCCACGCTTGAGAGCGGACTAATTTGGAACAGGTTTATCTAGGGCACATCTACATGTGCTTTAGTTATTGCATATCTAAGTGATTCAATCAAACTAGAAAGAAATTGTGAGTGGGTACCAGAGCTATGGCCTGGTCCAGCTCAAGTACACAGACGGGTATATCTGGCCCAAACAGGTAAAGACCAAACAACCAGTACCACTTGGACAGAAGGGCGCGGCTGCTGCCATATGCAGATAGATCAAGACGTCTACATTGGTGCATCGGCCGTCGTTGTGAAGGGAATTAGCGAAGCAGCTAGCAATTCTGGAAGCGCTAGCCTGCCGAGAGGGCCTAGCTTTGGCGGAGGATCCTTTTCTTTCAAAAATTGTAGTTGCTCCTGCTTCTCAAACGGTGGTGAAAAATGACATACAACAAGGAGCAATTGGAGTCTATGGAGCAATTAACAGAGAATTCAGGGACCGAAGGATTCAGTTCCATAAATGTTCTTCAGTTTATAAGCGCACAATTTTAACTTTGAGGCCCATACCCTTGCAAAACACACTGTTGGTTTAGATGTTGGTCGTCATGAATGTTAGGAAAACCCTTATGATCCCGCTGTAATTCATGTAAACCTTGGTTTGAGCAATCAATAAAGTGTGTATTGCCTAAAAATCCAAATGATAACGTCCACACGTGTGGCATATTTGCACATCGCACACACATCTTGATCCATCTTGATTCTGTTTTGCATGAATCCTAATGGAATCTGAGTGCCACGTAGGCATAGTGTGTTGTGTGGGCGTTAGAGCACTCGCCCACCCGACCCGCTGCGTGCAGTTACCAGTTGCGCCATGTGGGCGAACCAGTTCCCGCCCACACAGTCACCAACCAGCCCACGCGCTTGTGGGTGAACTGCTCTTCGCCCACAGAACGCTCGTACGGTGATAGATGACAACTGCAGTTGCACGTATGCGGCAACTAGGTAAACACACATAACAACTAGGATTTGTTGGTAGATGGCAACTGCAGTTGCGCGTACGTGGCAACCAAGTAAACACACACATAGCAACTATGTGTAACCATACATGGCAACTATAGTTGGACCACACGTGGCAACTGTTGGAAATATGCCCTAGAGGCAATAATAAAAGTATTATTATTATATTTCCTTGTTCATGATAATTGTCTTTTATTCATGCTATAACTGTATTATCCGGAAATCGTAATACACGTGTGAATACATAGACCACAATATGTCCCTAGTGAGCCTCTAGTTGACTAGCTCGTTGTGATCAACAGATAGTCATGGTTTCCTGGCTATGGACATTGGATGTCGTTGATAACGGGATCACATCATTAGGAGAATGATGTGATGGACAAGACCCAATCCTAAGCATAGCACAAAGATCGTGTAGTTCGTTTGCTAGAGCTTTGCCAATGTCAAGTATCTCTTCCTTTGACCATGAGATCGTGTAACTCCTGGATACCGTAGGAGTGCTTTGGGTGTATCAAACGTCACAACGTAACTGGGTGACTATAAAGGTGCACTACAGGTATCTCCGAAAGTATCTATTGTTTTGTACGGATCGAGACTGGGATTTGTCACTCCGTGTAAACGGAGAGGTATCTCTGGGCCCACTCGGTAGGACATCATCATATGCGCAATGTGACCAAGGAGTTGATCACGGGATGATGTGTTACGGAACGAGTAAAGTGACTTGCCGGTAACGAGATTGAACAAGGTATCGGTATACCGACGATCGAATCTCGGGCAAGTAAAATACCGCTAGACAAAGGGAATTGTATACGGGATCGATTGAGTCCTTGACATCGTGGTTCATCCGATGAGATCATCGTGGAACATGTGGGAGCCAACATGGGTATCCAGATCCCGCTGTTGGTTATTGACCGGAGAACGTCTCGGTCATGTATGCATGTCTCCCGAACCCGTAGGGTCTACACACTTAAGGTTCGATGACGCTAGGGTTATAAAGGAAGCTTGTATATGGTTACCGAATGTTGTTCGGAGTCCCGGATGAGATCCCGGACGTCACGAGGAGTTCCGGAATGGTCCGGAGGTAAAGATTTATATATAGGAAGTCCTGTTTCGGCCATCGGGACAAGTTTCGGGGTCATCGGTATTGTACCGGGACCACCGGAAGGGTCCCGGGGGCCCACCGGGTGGGGCCACCTGCCCCGGGGGGCCACCTGCCCCGGGGGGCCACATGGGCTGTAGGGGGTGCGCCTTGGCCTACATGGGCCAAGGGCACCAGCCCCAAGAGGCCCATGCGCCTAGGGAACCCTAGAGGGAAGAGTCCTCAAGGGGGAAGGCACCTCCGAGGTGCCTTGGGGAGGATGGACTCCTCCCCCCTCCTTGGCCGCACCCCAAAACCCATCTAGGGCTGGCCGCCGCCCCTAGGGGGTGGGAAAACCCTAAAGGGGGCATAGCCCCCTTCCCCCCTATATATTGAGGCATGGGGCTGCCCATAACACGCGATTTGATCTCTCGTTGGTGCAGCCCTGCCCCTCTCCCTCCTCCTCTTCTCCCATGGTGCTTGGCGAAGCCCTGCGGGATTGCCACGCTCCTCCACCACCACCACGCCGTTGTGCTGCTGCTGGATGGAGTCTTCCTCAACCTCTCCCTCTCTCCTTGCTGGATCAAGGCGTGGGAGACGTCACCGGGCTGTACGTGTGTTGAACGCGGAGGTGCCGTCCGTTCGGCACTTGATCATCGGTGATCTGAATCACGACGAGTACGACTCCATCAACCCCGTTCACTTGAACGCTTCCGCTTAGCGATCTACAAGGGTATGTAGATGCACTCTCCTTTCTACTCGTTGCTGGTCTCTCCATAGATAGATCTTGGTGTTACGTAGGAATTTTTTTGAATTTCTGCTACGTTCCCCAACAGTGGCATCATGAGCTAGGTCTATTGCGTAGATTCTTTGCACGAGTAGAACACAAAGTAGTTGTGGGTGTTGATGTTGTTCAATATGCTTACCGTTACTAGTCCAATCTTGTTTCGACGGTATTGTGGGATGAAGCGGCCCGGACCGACCTTACACGTACTCTTACGTGAGACAGGTTCCACCGATTGACATGCACTTGGTGCATAAGGTGGCTAGCGGGTGCGAGTCTCTCCCACTTTAGTCGGAACGGATTCGATGAAAAGGGTCCTTATGAAGGGTAAATAGCAATTGGCATATCACGTTGTGGTCTTGCGTAGGTAAGAAACGTTCTTGCTAGAAACCCATAGCAGCCACGTAAAACATGCAACAACAATTAGAGGACGTCTAACTTGTTTTTGCAGGGTATGCTATGTGATGTGATATGGCCAAGAAGAATGTGATGAATGATATGTGATGTATGAGATTGATCATGTTCTTGTAATAGGATTCACGACTTGCATGTCGATGAGTATGACAACCGGCAGGAGCCATAGGAGTTGTCTTTATTTATTGTATGACCTGCGTGTCATTGAAGAACGCCATGTAAACTACTTTACTTTATTGCTAAACGCGTTAGTCATAGAAGTAGAAGTAGTCGTTGGCGTGACAACTTCATGAAGACACGATGATGGAGATCATGATGATGAAGATCATGGTGTCGTGCTGGTGACGATGATGATCATGGAGCCCCGAAGATGAAGATCAAAAGGAGCAAAATGATATTGGCCATATCATGTCACTATTTGATTGCATG
This sequence comes from Triticum dicoccoides, assembly GCF_002162155.2. Taxonomy (NCBI): domain Eukaryota; kingdom Viridiplantae; phylum Streptophyta; class Magnoliopsida; order Poales; family Poaceae; genus Triticum; species Triticum dicoccoides. The sequence continues at coordinate 47,489,004 of NC_041383.1, forward strand.
TGATGTTTATCATGTTTATGCATCTTGTTTGCTTAGGACGACGGTAGTAAATAAGATGGTCCCTTACAAAATTTCAAGAAGTGTTCTCCCCTAACTGTGCACCGTTGCTACAGTTCGTCGCTTCTAAGCACCACGTGATGATCGGGTGTGATGGATTCTTACGTTCACATACAACGGGTGTAAGACAGTTTTACACAGCGAAAACACTTAGGGTTAACTTGACGAGCCTAGCATGTACAGACATGGCCTCGGAACACGGAGACCGAAAGGTCGAGCATGAGTCGTATAGTAGATACGATCAACATGAAGATGTTCACTGATGATGACTAGTCCGTCTCACGTGATGATCGGACACGGCCTAGTTGACTCGGATCATGTAATCACTTAGATGACCAGAGGGATGTCTATCTGAGTGGGAGTTCATAAGATGAACTTAATTATCCTGAACATAGTCAAAAGACCTTTTGCAAATTATGTCGTAGCTCGCGCTTTAGTTCTACTGTTTTAGATATGTTCCTAGAGAAAATATAGTTGAAAGTTGATAGTAGCGATTATGCGAACAGTAGAAAGCTTATGTCCTTAATGCACTGCTCAGTGTGCTGAACCCCAAACGTCGTTTGTGGATGTTTCGAACATCGAACATACACATTTTGATAACTACGTGATAGTTCAGTTAAATGGTTTAAGTAGAGGCACCAAAGACGTTTTCGAAACATCGCGGAACATATGAGATGTTTCGAGGGCTGAAATTGGGATTTCAGGCTCGTGCTCACGTCAAGAGGTATAAGACCTCCGACGATTCTCTTAGCCTGCAAACTAAGGGAGAAAATCTCAATCGTTGAGCTTGTGCTCAGATTGTCTGAGTGCAACAATCACTTGAATTGAGTGGGAGTTGATCTTCCAAATGAGATAGTGATGTTTCTCCAAAGTCATTGCCACCGAGCTGCTAGAGCTTCGTGATGAACTATAACATATCAGGGATAAATAAGATGATCCTTGAGGTATTCACGATGTTTGACACCGCGAAAGTAGAAATAAAGAAGGAGCATCAATTGTTGATGGTTGGTGAAACCACTAGTTTCAAGAAGGGCAAGGGCAAGAAGGGATACTTCATGAAACGGCAAATCAGCTGCTGCTCCAGTGAAGAAACCCAAGGTTGAACCCAAACCCGAGACTAAGTGCTTCTGTAATAAGGGGAACAGTCACTAGAGCAGAATTACCCTAGATACTTGGTAGATGAGAAGGCTGGCAAGGTCGATAGAAGTATATTGGATATACATTATGTTAATGTGTACTTTACTAGTACTCCTAGTAGCACCAGGGTATAAGATACCGGTTCGGTTGCTAAGTGTTAGTAACTCGAAATAAAAGCTACGGCATAAACGGAGACTAGCTAAAGGTGAGCTGACGATATGTGTTGGAAGTGTTTCCAATGTTGATATGATCAAGCATCGCATGCTCCCTCTACCATCGAGATTTGGTGTTTGCGTTGAGCATAGACATGATTGGATTATGTCTATCGCAATACGGTTATTCATTTAAAGAGAATAATGGTTACTCTATTTATTTGAATAATACCTTCAATGGTCTTGCACCTAAAATGAATGGTTCATTGAAATCTCGATCGTAGTGATACACATGTTCATGCCAAAAGATAGTAATGATAGTACCACCTATTTGTGGCACTGCCACGTAAGTCATATCGGTATAAAACGCATGAAGAAGCTCCATGTTGATGGATCTTTGGACTCACTCGTTTTTGAAAAGTTTGAGACATGCGAACCATGTCTATTGGTGTATATGCATGAAGAAACTCCATGCAAATGGATCGTTCGGACTCACTTGATTTTGAATCACTTGAGATATGCAAATCATACCACATGGGCAAGATGACTGAAAAGCCTCATTTTCAGTAAGATGGAACAAGATAGCAACTTGTTGGAAGTAACACATTTTGATGTGTGCAGTCGAATGAGTGCTGAGGCATGCAGTGAATATCATTATGTTCTTACTTCACAGATGATTCGAGTAAATGTTGAGTATATTTACTTGATGAAACACAAGTCTGAATTATTGAATGGTTCAAGTAATTTCAGAGTGAAGTAGCAGATCATTGTGACAAGAGGATAAAATGTCTATGATATGATCATAGAGATGAATATCTGAGTTACGAGTTTTGGCACACAATTAAGACATTGTGGAAATTGTTTCGCAATTAATACCGCCTGGAAAACCATAATGTGATGGTGTGTCCGAACATCATAGTTGCACCCTATTGGATATGGTGCGTACCATGATGTCTCTTATCGAATTACCACTATCGTTCATGGGTTAGGCATTAGAGACAACCACATTCACTTTAAATAGGGCACCACGTAATTCCGATGAGATGACACCGTATGAATTATGGTTTAGAGAAACCTAAGTTGTCGTTTCTTAAAAGTTTGGGGCTGCGACACTTATATGAAAAAGTTTCAGGTTGATAAGCTCGAACCCAAAGCGGATAAAATGCATCTTCATAGGAAACCCAAAACAGTTGGGTATACCTCCTAATTCAGATCCGAAAGCAATATGGATTGTTTCTAGAATCGGGTCCTTTCTCGAGGAAAAGTTTCTCTCGAAAGAATTGAGTGGGAGGATGGTGGAGACTTGATGAGGTTATTGAACCGTCTCTTCAACTAGTGAGTGACAGGGCACAGGGAGTTGTTCCTGTGGCACCTACACCAATTGAATTGGAAGCTTATGATATTGATCATGAAACTTCGGATCAAGTCACTACCAAACCTCGTAGGACGACAAGGACACGTACTACTTCGGGGTGGTAAGGTGATCCTGTCTTGAAGGTCATGTTGCTAGACAACAATGAACCTACGAGCTATGGACAAGCGATGGTGGGCCCGGATTCCGATAAATGGCTTGAGGCCATAAAATCCGAGAACGGATCCATGGACTTTGGTGGACTTGCCCGATGATCGGCAAGCCATTAAGATAAATGGATCTTTAAGAAGAAGACGGACGTGGATGGTAATGTCACCGTCCATGAAACTCGACTTGTGGCGAAAAGTTTTTCACAAGTTCAAGGAGTTGACTACGATGAGATTTTCTCACTCGTAGCGATACTTAAAGTCCGTCGGAATCATGTTAGCATTAGCTACATTTATGAAATCTGGCAGATGGATGTCAAGACAAGTTTCCTTACTAGTTTTCGTAAGGAAAGGTTGTATGCAATACAATCAGAAAAGTTTTGTCGATCCTAAGGATGCTGAAAGGTATGCTAGCTCCAGCGATCCTTCTAAGGACTGGAGTAAAGCATCTCGGAGTTGGAATGTACGCTTTGATGAGATGATCAAAGATTTTGGATTTATACAAAGTTTATGAGAAACTTGTATTTCCAAAGAAGTGAGTGGGAGCACTATAGAATTTCTGATGAGTATATGTTGTTGACATATTGTTGATCAGAAATGACGTAGAATTTCTGGAAAGCATATAGGGTTATTTTGAAAGTGTTTTTCAATGGAAAGCCTGGATTAAGCTACTTGAACATTGAGCATCAAGATCTATAAGAATAGATCAAAACGCTTAATGGTACTTTCAAATGAGCACATACCTTGACATGATCTTGAAGGTGTTCAAGATGGACCAGTCAAAGAAGGAGTTCTTGCCTGAGTTGTAAGGTACGAAGTTAAGACTTAAAGCTCGACCACGGCAGAATAGAGAGAAAGGACGAAGGTCGTCCCCTATGCTTAAGACGTAGGCTCCTCAGTATGCTATGCTGTGTACCGCACCTGAAGTGTGCCTTGCCATGAGTCAGTCAAGGGGTACAAGAGTGATCCAAGAATGGCTCACAGGACAGCAGTCAAAGTTATCCTTAGTAACTAGTGGACTAAGGAATTTTCTCGATTATGGAGGTGGTAAAAGAGTTCGTCGTAAAGGTTACGACGATGCAAGCTTGACACCTATCCGGATAGCTCTGAGTAGAGAGACCGGATACATATAATGGAGCAATAATTTAGAATAGCTCCAAGTAGAACAGTTGTTTGGAATAGCTCCAAATAGAGCGTGGTAGCTGCATCTAGGAGATGACATAGAGATTTGTAAAGCACACACAGATCTGAAAGGTTCAGACCCGTTGACTAAAACCTCTCTCACAAGCAACATGATCAAACATAAAACTCATTGAGTGTTAATAACATAGTGATGTGAACTAGACTACTGACTCTAGTAAACTCTTGGGTATTAGTCACATGGCGATGTGACCTGTAAGTGTTAATCACATGGCGATGTGAACTAGATTATTGACTCTAGTGCAAGTGGGAGACTGTTGGAAATATGCCCTAGAGGCAATAATAAAAGTATTATTATTATATTTCCTTGTTCATGATAATTGTCTTTTATTCATGCTATAACTGTATTATCCGGAAATCGTAATACACGTGTGAATACATAGACCACAATATGTCCCTAGTGAGCCTCTAGTTGACTAGCTCGTTGTGATCAACAGATAGTCATGGTTTCCTGGCTATGGACATTGGATGTCGTTGATAACGGGATCACATCATTAGGAGAATGATGTGATGGACAAGACCCAATCCTAAGCATAGCACAAAGATCGTGTAGTTCATTTGCTAGAGCTTTGCCAATGTCAAGTAT
>NC_041383.1:47496428-47506218 GCF_002162155.2 Triticum dicoccoides
GGCGAGGTTTTTTTCTTTCATTATGGAACTCGTTTAAACTTTTTTGAGGGACATTTAATTTATTTTTAGATATGAAGGAATTTCCTAAGTACAAGTTATACACGTCCATGTTTGATATTTTGATGTGGACCTACGTGTATATACACAGATTGACTAGCTGGAAAATAATCCTATATGACCGGGTCGTATGGACTCAAGCTGGAGACCTGCTTCTCTGCATGACACGTGCTGAATTGAATCTCAAAGCATCTCAGCGTTATCCTTCACCGAAAATAATCCTATACGACCAGGTCGTATGGACTCAAGTTGAAGACCGGCTTCTCTGTGTGACACGTGGTGAACCGAATCTCAAAGCATCTCAGCGTTCCCCACGTACCTCACGTACTGATGAACTGGTACACGAAAAAAAGCGGGTCTCCAGCTTGGCCTCACGTACCTCACGTACTGATGCATGGGTGCACGTATATTTGTTTTTTTTAATCACATGCATGTTACGACCTACACTACTCACGTTCTGATCATGTATGGATTTAAGCTAACCTGCACACGACTCCGTGCAGTTGGCATCTCCGTGGACGTCGCCGCTGGGTCGTACCGTCGTACGATACACACGAATACCCATACGCCTGCATTTGTACCTCCCCTAATACCCGCTCGGCCGGCAAATATGCATACATATCCAAATACTTGTGTGCATACAGCCGTCGACCTCCAAGAGATAAACACCGAGAGGGGTCACGTCTCCTTTTCCTTACTGAAGAGGGACAAATGTTGATATTTGCATAGAATTATCTAAGAGACGGATCATGATTTTTTTTAAGGTGGAGCGAAGTCTCACTAAGATTATTTTTATGTGAATCAAAGGAGTCAATAAACAAACAATGCACACTAAAAACGACTAACCAAATACCAACATGTTTCAATAGGAAAACAACCTAAAACATACTGATAGTGCAGCTTTTAATGGCGTCTAGAAGACCCGGGCAATGTCAATGCACTACCCTCCTTCTGAGAATCTTCTTTAATTTTACGAAGATCAATACTTTTGAAGATCTCTCGCTCAATGTAACACACCATCAAGTCATTAAACCAGGCATCAGACATCTTGCTGCACAACTCAGTGTCGATGATTTTCATTGATGAGAAGGCTCTTTCAACTGTTGTCATCGCTACCGGTAGTAGCAATGCCAACTCAATGAGGTGATAAACGGCAGGAAACATAACATTCCTTTGAAGTTCAACCATCCTTTTAGCTAGGCTTGCAATATCATGACAAGTTCTAAAGTCTTCAATTCTTCTCATATGGATAATGAATAGCTCAAGGTTATCAACTATATGTTCACGTTCATAATCTGCGAAATCCTCGTGATAAATCTGTGTGAGTCTAGCAAGCTTATTCACATTGTATCTACAAAAGGGGTTTCTTGGGTCAAGACAAGAGAAGTTTTTGAGCAGCTCCGAAGATACTCCCTCCGTCCTTTGAAGCGTGTACTCCCAACTTTGTTGAAAAGTAAAAAAAAATATTATGTTTGACCATATTTATACAATAATACATGAACATTTATACCATCAAATTAGTAGCATTAGATTCATCATAAAATATATTTTCATCGTATACCTATTTAGTTTCACAAACATTGATATATTGTTGCGCAAACTCGGTCAAACTTTGAGATAGTTTGACCCTCCAACAAAGTTGGAAGTACACTCTTTAAAGGACGGAGGAAGTACCTCATTAAAACGATGATAAAACTCTATGGTGATGGAGTCTATGGCAGCATAGAAGGTGTCTACACGGAAGAAATGATCAGATGTGACATTGTTCTGTCCACCTTTTCTTGATTTTCCCCACTTTGTAAAGATGTCGTCCATATTTGGTATTGGAATGTCGGCTTTGGTGCAAAAGACTTTGACATCTTCCAAGAGTGGCTCCCAACCATCGTTTCTCCAATTAATCAAATGTGTTCTCACATCCGTAACCAATGACATTGCCTGAAATGAGACAATTACAATTTTAGATGCATGTATGTTTACATAATTAAAATAAGAGTAAAATGCATCAGCGGTCATTGTACTTGTGTCGAAAACTCACTTCGGTCACTGTACATAAAAATACGGTTCATACGGTCATTGAATACGACTTGAGATGATTATACGGTCAGTGGTCACTGTATAGCTTTGTATTTTGCCTACTTTGACCACTCAAACTACCTTTATGGCACAAAATGCAGTCAACAATCTGTCTCTACCTTATGCTCAAAAAAAAAATCTCTCTACCTTTGTGGGTCCAACATGTCAGTAGGTAGAAATAAACAAAATAAATTAAAATGCACCGGATCAAACCTGAGAGATCTCAGGGTGGTAACCCGCACGCTCAAGCAACCTTAACCGAAACATTTTAGTGTTCGTTTTCATAGTAATGTTCTTTTATACAGAAGCACAGCATACAACAGCACGGGTGCACGCAGCAAATACGCATTGCAGCCATCTACACGCCCAAATCTCTCCGGTACCTCGCCATGCAACCCGTGGACTCCTGTGTCGCCAACGCGTCTGCCGTCTCTCAGGTCCGAGCCCTCGCACCATGTCTTCCACGTGCTCGCCGCGATCTCCGGGCGTTCAGCGTCTGGTTCACACGCAGCCTGCGGCAGCTTGGCGCGCCTGTGCAGCCTCTCACCATTCTCAACTTGCACGTACACACACAAGCAAGCACAAACAAAGCTAAGTACGCGTGCACAGCAAGCAGTAGCCGCCTGGAATGGCCAGAGGGATTGGACGGTGCCGGGGTGCAAGTCGTGCTGCCCGTCATCCGGTACTGGGTCTCATGAGCGCTCGCCGCGTCGCAATACCGATCGATGCCGGCGGATGTACAGGAGCTGCGACACGAGGCAACGCAACGCATGCCAACTCTCTGTTTGCATGAGATGGCCACATGAACGACAAGTGGAGATATCCACATTGGTCGCTCTCGTCATGCGCCCGCCCACACCACGGTAGCGCGGCTGCCGGAGCACCACCCGGTGGCCTCCGATGTGTCATGTATGCATGCTACAGTATGTGCTAGGCTGCTAGCTGTGTGCCTGCGTGCGTGTTGTGTGCGAGTGTATGCAACTGTGCATGCGTGTTGTGTGCGACTGTGTGCATGTGTGTTGTGTGCTCTTAATAATAAGGTCACCTTCTAATTATTTAGCGCAACGAGCGGCTGGTTTAATCAGCTAGCTCTTTCTCGCGGTAGCGACAAGACCCTAGTTTAAATCCTCGCTGTCACATAGTTTTTCCTAAAAAGAATTATTATTCAACTCACTGACCGCAGGTGTGACCCTCATAAAAAGGTACAGAGGATAGGCAGTCTGACTGGTCAAAGTATGCAAAATACAAAGCTATACAGTGAGCCAATAATCGTATAATCACCTCAAGTCATATTTAATGACTGTATTGATCATACTCTTATGTACAGTGACCAAAATGAGTTTTAGACACAAATACAGTGACTGCCGATGCATTTTACTCTTAAAAAAATATGGTTACAATCGGTGTTATATCCAAAGTTTGAGAAGTTTTTACGTTATTATGTCACTTTAAGATTGCTTTCTAATTAAGCTTCTAACCAACCAATCCACGCAACTAGCTCCAACTCTTGTTGCTTTGCCAATTCAGTTTATCTCCATGTCAATGCCTCAGAAAGGAATGAGGTTGGGCCCGTGGTGCGTGTCACTAATCGAAAAAATCATCGTTACTGAGTACATTTCCATTTGCCAAGTACTGTATCACGGCATCACGGAAAAAGCAATGTAAGCCGAGTGTGGCACTCGGTAAACATTAGGACATGGCACATGGGAAGCTCAGTCGAGCCCAACCCATTACATACTCAACAAACATAAAAGAACTCGGCTTATGCACTGTATGCCGAGAGCCCAGTGGAACGCACCCGGCAAATAGGAGCCACGTGGCACAACTGTTTGCACCTAAAGGCCCTGTGACGGTGAGCAACTTTTGCCAAGAACCTCGATGAAACGTACCCGACAATCTATGAGGTATTTAAACCTGACGAACCCTAGCGGCCGCTCTCATTGCATTCTCAATCAGGGACAGGTCGCCGCTCGTCCTCGTGTGGTTCCGTCGCCGCCGCCAGGCCTCGCCTCTGCCACCAGGCCTATACGTACCCGCCGGTAGCCGCCGTGTGAGCCAACCAGTCGGATCCGATGTCGCCCGAGGCCCCTCGCACAGTCCTCCCTACACGGCTCTGGCCCCAAGTTCGCCGCCGCTGGCCGCCACCACAACTCATTGTCGACACATTTTTCTGCCGACCGACCACCTGGACGCCAACAACCCTACGATGAGCTAGCTATAGGGTGGCTTCCCCTGTCTTTTCCTTTTTCTTTTATGCTATTTATGTCAATATTTTCTACATTTGGAAAATCCATATATACATATGCCATGACATGATGATATGGATAATATATATGCATCTATGGATTGTATGAAAAGTTTGGATGTTCCCGACAAAAAAGAATAGATTTTGGTGGATATATAGATTATATATGGATGTTTACGGATATATGTTTTTATTTTTTGCGTGTAAATGAATGCAATGCATGTATAGTTTGAGAGAATATGTATGAAATTTTATATATACATCTATGGATTGAATGCAATGCATGTATGTTTATGAATACGATTGTTATATTTTGTTAATGTGTGGATCGATATGCGTAAAGTATTTGAAAATGCTTTATTTTTTTGGTGATCAGTGATTAATGACATGTTTGTATTATTTGTGAATTTTTTAAATGTTGCAATTGTAAATATCCTATGGTTAATTAATTAAACATTTTCTAACCGGATATTGTGTGCCAAGTATGCATGCATGTCACAATATTTCTTATAAATGCTAGTTGTGTTTTATTCATAATATATAGTACATGTGCTTTATAGTGGTGACAAATATGCATGTCAAACAGGATATGACGGTGTGCCAAGTATGCATGTCAAACAGGATATGACGGTGTGCCAAGTATGCATGTAAGAGGGCGCAGAAACTTTTCAAGTGGATCATCATTCAATATCGATCTGCTCATTGAGGGCTTCCAAAATTCAATGGTAACAATCTCTCTCTCTCTCTCTCCCTATAAATATATATTATTTTCCATAAAATCCTAACCTTTTATGTTATTATTTTAGTGGTTTTACAATGCATCTTATGTGTGTTTGTTTTGTGTTTATTGCAAGGATTATCTCATGCAATGGTAGGCTAGAGTTCAATGAATTAATGGAAGAGAGTGTGCCTTGTGTGTCGTGGGGTCACTTACTGTTGAATATATGAGCAAATTACTACGAGATTTAATCCGAATAAACAGAAGATAAATCATGACAGCACTAGCAGAGATTAAACTAATCATGCGAACTAGCATAGTAGATGAACAGATCACATCTAGGGCACATACTAGAAACATGAATTCTACCACGATCTCGAACAAGAAGGATAGAATCACATATGTACGGTGCAACGGGAGCGGCACCGCCGGCGTTGATGTTGTTGCCCATGTCGTTGAGGATGAGGTTGCCGAGGTCGGGGAAGAAGTCGTCGTTGGCGAAGTCGTCGCTGCCAGTAGTCGCGCGAGTGCGCTCCCCAAAAACCTGATCGCCCCACTCCCATACAGGATCACGAGAGACGGGGTTCCGGAGGCCTACTGTCCCTTCTCGCGGTGCACGCCGGAAGGAGGAATGGAGAAGACTTGCATGGCGGCGCAATGATCTGGAACGGTGGTGCGAAACCATACAAAGCGTCGACGGCTAGGGTAAACGCGTGCCTGACTATATAATGTGGGCCGGGTAGGTCGTGGACGCGTCCATTAATTATTAATTGATGACATTAATTATTTCCGAGCAACAAAAATATAGACAACGTGCATAGCTCTGTCCTCGGCTCATTCATGCGGCGCGGCGCGTCGTGACGAGGCGTGGCGAGCGAGGAGGAGAAGCGCACGTGTAGGTCTCCTCTTCTCATGCTCATGCAAGTGGTAGAAGAGCTCACCTTATAAATAGGTGCAACTCTCTCTATCAACTTTTGGGATGAGACTAAACTTTGGTCTCACTCACACCACTCACATGTGTGCATGAATGGGTCAAAAGAATTTCAGAATTTTAGTTAGGCTTTGGGCCAAGCCCAGTAGCAAATTCCAACACTTACATCATTGAACTGCAGAAAGCACGGACAAGGACCCGTATGGGAGGCGAATGATGGGTTCAGCTCATTACACAGAACGGTCTAACCGGTGGAGAGATGATATGTTTTTCCTTGACAAGACCAGTTCCCACAATGCAGGTTGTCTATCTCACCGATTCGAACGATGATGACCCATTTCATTCTTACGTCTTCAACAAAAGAATCAGGCTCGACGACTATAAGTCTGGCCGCCCTCCTTGACACACTACCGCCAAACAATATCTACATTGGGGTGTCATTTGTGACTCGCCTAATGGACACAAATCTTATCACCAAACACGTGATGGTATGTTCTCTTAAGTTATATCCATATTTGTTCTTCGTCCATGTGTGGCATCCCAGAGACTACCTAAGAAGATACTCCCTCCGTTTCTAAATATTTGTCTTTTTAGAGATTTCAACAATAACTACATATGAAGTCAAATGAGTGAATCTACGCTCTAAAATATGTCTATATACATCAGTATATAGTAGTCCATTTAAAATCTCTAAAAAGACAAATATTTAGGAATGGAGGGAGTAGTTACCAACACTCCTATGTCAGGTGAAGAAGGCATTGCTCTGGACGGCTCAAAAGAGATGAACATGAGGACGGCAGGAGGTCGGAGAAGATGATGTTGGCCATTCATCTTGCATCGGACGGCTCAAAATAGATCGACTGACAAACGTTTTTTCTTTTCAGTCGACACTTACACCTAGCCACGTCCTTGCCAATTAAATGAGCGGGAGGGGCACCGCACCCGCAGAAAGGGATTCAACAGAAAATTAGTTACGTACTACGCTCTGACTTACGAAGGCTCCACTACGTACTAGAGTAGATGATACTCCTTCTGTTCCTAAATATAAGTCTTTGTAGAGATTTCACAGATATATCTAGATGCATTTTAGAGTATAAATTCACTCATTTTACTCCGTATAATATATATGCATGCATATCCATGTGCTGCGTGGAACCTACGTATGTACGAGAAGGACGCGATCGAGCACCAGCTAATGCAAAGTGGATCACCAACCGAATAACAAATGACGACGACGTGGATCAAATCGTTGATCGATGCGTGCAGTGGACTCTGAAATCAACCGAGTTTTAATTCGCCATCTGAAATTTCGGCGCGCCAAACGCAAATTGGTCTGTCTCTAATTGCGTTGATCATCGATGACCGATCAATGCAGATGCCTATATAAGCCAGCCATGCGTGGCCTGTTCCATCCATCGATCCATCCATCCATCCATCGCTATTTACTTCCCACAGGCAAGTAGTGGAGTTCGATTCAGGGGTTCAGCCATGGCAGCTCCGAGAGCACTCGTCCTCGGCGTCCTGCTGCTGATCGCCGTCTCCAACACCGAGGCGGCGTCCGTCGTCGTCGGCATGGCCAAGTGCGCCGACTGCACCAGGAAGAACATGAAGGCCGAGGAAGCCTTCAAGGGTAAGCGCTGATGTGCTACTCCATTGTGTGGCATTGCTGGGTTGACGCTTATCACCATTGTTCTGCCATGAACGTACCCCAGGTCTTCAGGTGGCGATCAAGTGCAAGAGCGTCCACGGCGACTACGAGAGCAAGGCGGTGGGTGCCCTCGACCGCACCGGCGCCTTCAGCGTGCCCCTGGCCGCCGACCTCCACGGTGCCAACTGCGTCGCTCAGCTCCACAGCGCTGCCTCCAACACGCCGTGCCTCGGCCAGGAGCCATCCAAGATCGCGCCGGTGTCCGAGGGCACCACCTTCGGCGTTGTCGCCGGCGCCAAGACCAACGTGTTGGCATCGCCAGAGTGTGCGTCGGCGACCCTGCTCGGGCCGATCAAGAAGCACATCATCGAGCACTTCCACCACAAGAAGCCCGTGCCACCGAAGCCGGAGCCCAAGCCCCAGCCCCACCCAGACTACGGCCCGGTACCCAAGCCTGAGCCGAAGCCGCAGCCCCACCCGGACTACCACCCCATCCCTCCCACGCCCACCTACGGCGGCGGCGGCGGTGGCGGTGGATACCACGGACACCACTAACTCCGATCTGCCACCGTCCGGCCCAACACTGAAATTTCATCACCGGGTTCAGTGAGTGATCGAGGTCGTTGCTTTGGTCTTCTGCCATTCGCTGCCCCGTTTTAGTATCTGCACTGCAGAGTTGAGAGTTCAGAATAAACTTTGTGAGGAACACATGCATGGATTAGTGTGCTTCGATTGCTTTTTTATGATTGTAATTTCGGTGTGTGCTTTGTATAAGAAGTTATTGTGGATCAAGTAATTTAATCAAGTCCATTTGTGTCAGTGAAATTACTGCAGATGTTGGCTTCTTCTGGCTTGATCTCATTCTGCTGTGTGCTGCCTGCTTTTACTTCATGTTTTGTCTAATGATTTAGGCTTGCTTTATGTTTTTCTTTTTCATTTTTTAGTCAGAATTGTGTGATGGCTTCTTTAATGGAAAAATGTCTTGCCATGGTGCAGTTGTTTAAAACAATCATTACTCTTAGCTACTATTCAGATCTGTGGATTGAAACTCAAGTGCGATTCAGGCAAGTGTGCAAATGGATCTGTCATGGACAACCCATGGCATTCATGTCAAAAACAAAATTGCAGCTACCAGGGATCATGCATTCATATATACTGCCCGTTCTATTTGGACTTCTTTCAGCCTAAGCAGGAGGGGAACTGGGCCATGGTCCAGTCCAGCTCAAGTACATAAGGGTGCATATTTGGCTTGAATTGTTGAAGACCACCAAACAATCAATACCACTTGGGCATGAGAGTGATGCTCAAAAAAAAACTAGGGCATGAGAGAACCTTCTTGTAAGTCAGGTACATGTATTTACAGGGGTAAAGTTTTTCTTTGGCAAAAAGGATCCATATCTATTATAAAGGTTCACCAAAAGTAGAATTACAAAGCACCAGATATATGATAAAAATTACATCGACGACCCTTAACGGCCGAACGACCACTACGACCACCAGAACGAGCCGCCGGATTGTCGGTGTCACCGCTCCCATATTGGCGCCGGTCTGACCTTGCCGGTGACAACTGAAAAGTCTTTGTGCAGATGTCCTTAATTAAGGACTAACGCCTGGGAGCTCCAGTTATCGAACTGAACGTGGTTAGAGGGAGGAATCGAGGAGATGCTAAAACACTTGGACCTCAATGATGAGCAACTTGATAATGTTGTTCTTGGGCGACTAAGGTGAAATGATCAAGGAACATGCAAGATGGAAAGCACAACACGAGCAAAATCGTTCACTTTGGGTGCTATGTTCGGTGATACTGAAGTACGTGTGGACTATAGTGCATGAACCAAAGTATGGAGAGGCAGGTGAAAACTTCCACCACAAGAAGCCCATGTCACCAAGTGGGAGCCCAAGCCACATCCCACCCGGAGTACCATTTCATCCCTCACATGCCCACCTACTACGGTGGCGAACACCCCTAGTCTGTGATTACCATCTACCACCCTCCCACCCAACATTGATATCCGCACGGTTTCATGTTGCTCTCGCATGCATGACTCGTTTGGTTCCTTTATCATTCTTTGCCATGTTTTACGCATATGCTTAACTCAACACCTCATAATAACAGAG
>NC_041383.1:47507017-47532686 GCF_002162155.2 Triticum dicoccoides
CACACACTCACACACACATCAAAATTGAACTAAGATGTGATTGACATGGCATAACTCCATTGTGTGGCAATGCATGATGGGTTGATGCTGATCACCGTTATTCTGCCATGAAAGTACCTCAGGCCTTCAGGTGGTGATCAAGTGCAAGAATGTCTACGGTGACTATGAGAGCAAGGCGGTGGGTGCCCTCGATGGCACCGGCGCCTTTAGCGTGCCCCTGGCCGCCGACCTCCATGGCGCCGACTGCATCGCTCAGCTCCACAGGCCACAACGCCACCTCCAACGCGTCGTGCCTCGGACAGGAGCCATCCAAGATCGTGCCAGTGTCCAAGGGCACCAACTTCGGCGTCGTCGCGTAGGCTAAGAAGAACGTGGTGGCATCGCCAGGGTGTGGGTCGGCGACACTGTGCGGGCCGATCAAGAAGCACATCATCGAGCACTTCCACCACAAGAAGCCCGTGCAACCGAAGCCAGAGCCCTAGCCCCAGCCCCACCCGGACTACGGCCCGTGCCTAAGCCGCAGCCCAAGTCGCAGCCCCACCCGGACTACCACCCCGTCCCTCCCACGGCCACCTACAGCAGCGGCGGCAGTGGATACCACGGTTGTTAGGAGTAATCTTGAGTTTGTAAACATAAGTCATGGTTGCACGTGGTGTTAGAATTAGCACAAGCTAGCACAACGTGTTGTAGTTGGAATCAGGGTTGCACTAGGTCTGTCCGTGTTCAAGAGTAGTACTAGGTACGTTAGTGTTTCTATTAGACTAGGATTGGTTAGCCGTGTAAGTCTAGGATTGTGTTGGGTCGGTGGTGGCTCTACGTATATACACAGGGCTGCAACTTTGTACCGTGGAGAAAAACAGAAAAGAAATAAAGAGAAAAAAGAAAGGTACGACACGTGCCTTTGGCAAAAGTTTTTCGCGTGTTTTTTTTTGTGATCTTTTGATGTGATCGATCCTGTGGGCGAGTTCCAACAACGGTCACCACTGACTCCGATCTACCACCGTCCAGTGCAGCACTAAAATCTCATCACTGGGTTCATGATCAGTGAGGGACGTGGGCATTATTTTTGTCTTCTGCCATTCGCTGGCGCATTTTAGTATCTGCACTGCAGAGGTGAGAGTACAAAATAACAGTTGTGAGGAACACATGGATCAGTGTGGCTCTATTGGTTTATTAAGATTTGTAATTTTGGTGTGTGTTTTGTATACGAAGTTGTTGTGGATCAAGTAATTTAATCAAGTCCATTTGAGTCAATGGAATTACCGAACGTGTTGTCTTCTTTTTGGCTTGATCTTGTTCTACTGTGTGTGCTCTGGATTGACCTTCTCAGGCTTGTTTCTGTGGTGTAGAGAGCCAGGTTTGTCTATTACTTGTGCTGGTGGCTTTGGCTATAGGTTGGTGAGTTTAAAGACTGATGTTTGCTCTTTAGGCCTGGTTTGGCTATGGTCTGGTTGCCTGCGTGTAGTTCATGTTTTTCCTAATGTTTTAGGGTTGCTTTTACTTTCAGTGTTATTTTCTCTAGTTCATGTAACAAGCAGCAGGCATGTTGCATGCCAGCGCCACGAGGCAATGCCAGAAGCGCTATTCGGCTACAGCATCACAGCCAAAGGGCGTCCATCGTGAAGGCAACAATTATATGAAGCACCACTTCCTGTAGGTCAGGTAGCATAATATTTCAAACAATGGAAGTAAATGCATACAAACTACTCCCTCCGTCCCATACTGTGTAAAAAACGCTCTTATATTACGAGACGGAGGGAGTACATTATATCCCTAACAAATAAGAGGCAAAATAGACAGGTGTGGTAATGTGCGCCATCAATGATGTAGTACACTCTAGAACAGTTGGACAATTACTAAGTTTAACAATCATATTTTCTGAACCTATATTAGGATATTTGTTTAACTAATGAAGTAGAATCCATTATGAAGATATTTATATATGTCGTGCACACACACACACACACACACACACACACACACACACACACACACACACATCCACACCCACACCATAATTTATTACCTTTTTTACATTTGTTTATGATTTGTTATAAGTTGAATCAATTCTACAATATGCCTCAAACTAAAATTTGAACAAAAAGGAGACAATTGCATGATTAATTTTATCCCAGATTTTTAAAAGATTGACATGTGATTTTATAAATTTTGATTATTTTACATACCTACTCGTTTGTGTGAATAATATTGCTAGATACAATTGAAACAAATAGTGTTGACCATTGTATGGCATATGTTATATTGATTCAAAATAGGGTTGAGATTCAGTGGCAATTAGATACCAAGAAGTACAAGTGTTTAATATAAAATGCGGGATTTGGTGGTCGCCGCCTCTCGTTCGTGGTTGATTTGCGGTCCAAAGTGGTATATTTTATCTCCGCTCTACAAATATGTTATATACTAACAGAACAAGTATAATATGGAGGACGGCGATTCAATGCGCGGGCATGTGGCCGGTATCGTGTGCGTTTGATCCGGTGTGGGGATTTGGAAAAATGCTGACGTGGGACAGGTTTTAGCAGTTGAAAAATCGCGTATACATGAGGAGTCGTAGGAACAGTGATGTATGGCGGGACCAAACCGTAGGTGGCAGGCGAGATTAATGGGGTGGGCGGAGAGAGGCGTCGAGTCCGAAGTTATAGGCCGTGGCTCAGGAATGTGAGGAAAATCATTGGCATGGGGACGGAATGTGCACCTGATAGGGTCGGGGGTTGTCGAACTTAATCAAAACGTGGTTTTCCCGTGTGTCCCGTGCACACCACTAAAGCTACATAAGTTGTTCTTCGAAAAAAAAACTATATAAGTTGTTCGTTTCGGTTCTTCTTAGATGAGCTGGGTTTATTTTTTGCAAAAAGATCAGATTTATTATAAAGATTCCCCACAAAGCCGCCTGATTGTGCGACGCTGCCGATGTCATTTGCTGCTAGCAATGGGGGTGATTATGGGGGTGTTGCTGAAACACCTACCCACCCGAAGTGCGGAAGGTTCGATCGTGTGTGTGCGTGTGGAAGGACCATTCAAAGATGCTCCGTTAAATTTAGATGAGATGATTCCAGTAATACACTGCCACGTTGTTCCATCGGCGTCCTCCTCAGATGCACCAAACGATCATCGACGTCCTCCTCCGGGGAGGATCGCCTGGAGCAATTAAACTAATAAGTTGGAACTGTCGGGGTCTCTTGGGAACCCCGACAGTTCTTTTGCTTCTGGACATCCAAAGGTGACATAATTCAGATGCGTTTTTTCTGTCTGAAACGCATTTGGATGAGGATAGGACAGCTTGAGAAGGAAAACGAGGATGGATTACAAAATCGTTGCGCCAAGCCTTGATGGAAGGAAAGGTGGTTTGCTTTTAGTCTGGAAGAAGGAGGTGAGGATCTACTCCGGGACTACCACTTTTAGTGTCATCAATGTGATGGTGGAGGAATCAAATGGAAGAGAATGGAGGCTTTAGGGATTGTATGGGGAGCCGAGTTGGGATAACAAGGATCATACGTACCAGCTAATACGTTACTTGCATGCTCAATTTAATCTCCTGTGGGTGGTCATTGGTGAATTTAATGAGATTCTATTCTCGTCAGAAAAGGAGGGAGGTGCGCCACGGCAGCAAGCGCCAAGATGTGCTTCGAAAGGCACATAATCTTCATCTCCTACAATATCTGCAACATCTGCTGATTTTAATTCCCTGATGTGCAGTTTGGTAAATCCTACTCATCTTTGCTATCTAAAGCTCGGAGTCGTTAAGGTGCATGAGGGTTTGCCTCAAGTTTGGAGCAAGTTTTGCCATCTTCAAGTATTAGATTCTTTGTCTGGACGCTGCTGCAGAACAGACTTTGGACTGCAGATCGACTGCTTGTGAGAGGCTGGATCATCAGGATACTTTCTCCACTTGTGATCAGGTGCTTGAGTCTGCCCACCACCTGATATTCGCCAAGCAGGTCTAGACTGCATACCAAAATACGAGACCACTGGCAAGCCAGGCAGAGCTGCACTCAACCTCTGTTGGGACTTGGGACCTGGTGGGAGACGATCCTGCCTCTCAGGGAAAAAGGAGAGGGCACTGATGATTGCACCTTCTCAGCTTACGTGGCATGCATGGAACCTCTGGAATGAGCGAAATCGAAGAGTTTTCAGAAATCAGCAAAAGAACCCTGTGTGTGTTCGAAGACTAACGATGAGATCAGCCTCTTTGATGAGGCATGGGAGAGCAATAGTTTTTTTTTCTTTTGAACTGTACAGCCAGGCAGCTGAGGCAGGCCTTGCTTGTACTGGGTCTTTCATTCTTTTTTCAGCTTTTCCTAGTAGCTTCACTACTACTGTAAAGTTTTTCCCCCTCCTTAAATGAAAAGGCAGAGCACCTGCCGTTCCGGTCAAAAAAAATGTCAACTGTGTTGGTCAGTGGATCTAGCTAGAGCCTTACTGCAGAACACATGGCAGCATAGGTATATTTGTCATAACCAAGGTTAGCATCTGTGGCTGCGTGTTGTTTTACTGCCTCGGAAAGTGGTGCTTCGCGGCCTTTTAGGTGCAATTCCACCATGGATCATGTCATGCCCAGAGTTTACATGCTGAAGTTCTGTTATTAGTTTCTTGGAAAGTATAAAAAGCTGATCTTGTGACAGTTTCCTGGGCTGGCACGCTGTCGCGTGAGCACCTCGTCCTCATGTAATCCGTTTTGCTTGCCATATCCACTGAAAGCACCGAAAACAAAGTGATACGTTATTTACTGAATCTTGTGAACTCAAACTGCAAACTTAATCTTTTCATCTCCTTGACTTGAGAAGGAACTCTGTGGGGACTTTGGTAATCCCTAGTAAGATATGCATTGTGCAGTCTGCAGTTCATTACAAGATTGCCTGAAGAAACGTTTGCAAAACTCCCTCGATATGATAGGCCGTGCATAATTTCTCTGTAGCTACACTGATGCACTTGGTAGGCCTGAACTCATATGTTGCGGTGTCTTGAACTGATATGTCATACCTTGATCCGTCAGAGTTCAGGACGCATTCAGCAGCAGACGCCTAATCGATCTCTCCTTAAATTTGAATGTGCGACCCTGCTGGTTGCTCACTACGTGGTTCTTGTTCATTGTGCACTATGCTATCTTGTCATCTTATATGGAGTTCATTTCCTGGGGGTGCTTTGGGATAATTTTGCTCCAGGCATGCTGTCCTTCTTCCAGTGAGGTTTGCAAAAACTTGTAGTAATGACTTTGTGTTCCCCCGTTGTAATCTTAATCGTTTGTTTGTCATGTTCATGACTTGCTGGCCGCGTTTGGAAGCCCTGTAAGTACCATATTATAGCTCTGATCTCTTTGGTTTATCTATAAGATTCAACCCAAATAAACTCTAAACCGGCTAAGTTTCAACCCTCAACCATGAGAACCGGCTAATTTTTCTTGTCTCAGCTTGAACCTTCTTGTTCAATTCTGCTTCTTCTTTCTTCTTGGCAGTTCTCTCCAATGTAGCCAACCTTCTTCTCTCTGCAAGCTCAGCTTTCCTCTGTGCAACCTCATGTTTCCTTTTTGCTATCTCTGCAGCTCTCTTCAATTCCTCTTCTCTTCTAGATGCAAGTATTGCCTTCTTCCTCTCCTCTACTTCCCTATCTTTCTGATTCTTCATGGCCTCCAATTTCTGTACCAACTCACCTGGCCTTATGGTGCTTGAACTAGCTTGGCTCCCTTGGCTTCCATTACTCTGGTTGAGCAGCACTTGGGCAGCAGTAAGGAAAGCAGAAGCAGGTACTGGCCTTTGTTCAACAACCCTTGTTGTTGGCATCTACGAAGAATGTACATTTGATGAGAACAATAGGATATTCATGTACAAAGAATGTACATTTGATGAGGAGATCAGTAGTACCTGGGCAATCATGTTGTCAACCATGAGATCACCATATGCAGGAGCCACATTTGTAGGAGTCACATTGGCACCAACAACACCTTCATTTGGAGGAGTGGCATTGACAGCAGCAGTACCTTCATTTGGAGGAGGCACATTGACACCAGCATTACCTTCATTTGGAGGAGGCACATTTGAAGATGGTTGATCATTTGGTGGAGGCACATTAGGTGGTGGCAGTCCAGCCTTCAAGGTCTTGCACCCCTTCCTGTTGTGATCTGCATCACCACAAAGAACAATGCATAATGACACCATGCCTTGTGATTTTCTTCCCTCCCCTCCTATGATCAACCTCTCCAGGTGCCTGTCTCCTTGTAGTACATGGCCTTCCAACATGCTTCTGGTACAATGGTGGCATTATTGGAGGCCCATGTAAGTCTTCCCATTCACTCCTATCTCTACAAGGATAGATAATATTGCCATATGCTTTCTTGAACATATGTTTTGAGTAGCAATGATCAACCATGTTCAAAGGATCAACTCTATCATTCCTGCAGCAGGCTACCACATGAGAGCATGGAATGCCTGCTTTCTGCATTCTTCTACATGTGCAGGTTTTCTTGTGCATGTCCACTATGTAATCCATTCCTCTATCACCTGCTAGGAATAAGCCATCTCCTGATCCCTCCACATAGCATGTGTTTGCAAATTCTGTTACCTTCTCAACCTTCTTCCTGATCTTTGGACCTACATCTCCTTGCCATTTATCTGACTCCAGCTGTTTGTTGTAATGCCTTGTCATAAGTTGCCTGTAAATCCTGTCAACCATGATCAGTATTGGTAGTTCCCTTGCTTCCAGGATATACCTGCATTTAACAGCAAACCATGGTAAGTATTGGTAATTCACTACATTGAAAAGCATTTTGGCAAACTTCACAAATGTACCTGTTGAAAACTTCACAAATGTTGTTAAGCAGAATATCACATTTTGGCAAGTCACTTTGAAAAGCCTTAACCCAAGTTTGTGGTTCTAGCTCATGCAGCCATTTGTATGCCTCAACATTAAGAACCTTCATCTCCTCCATGCCCTGTTCATACAACTGCACTGTATTGCTCCTAGCTATCTTCCAGAGTTGATTCTTCAAGATGTCACCTTTGAAATGTTGTTGAAAGTTTTGCCACATGTGCCTAACACAATATCTGTGTTCTGACTCAGGGAACAGTTCTTCAACTGCATTGATGAGCCCCTACAATTGCAAAGCAACATAACCATTCAGAAGCTATTCACAACCATTCACATAGTAATTACACATAAACTTTGAAAAAAAGATGGTACTTACCTTTTGTTTGTCTGACATGATAGTCCAAGGTTCAGTGTTTATGATGCCTAGGTCCCTTTTGAGTGTGTCAAGAAACCATGACCAGTTAGGGGTGTCCTTAACTTCAACCACAGCAATGGCAATTGGAAATATGCAGTTATTTGGATCTACCCCAACAGCTGCAAGCAGTTGTCCTCTGTATCTAGTTTTAATGTGGCAACCATCTAGGAAGATGACTGGTCTACAACCCTCCAGAAATCCTCTCTTGCAAGCATATAGACACATGTACAACTTGCTGAACCTAGCATTTTCATCTAATGAAACATAGAAGGATGAGCCAGGGTTGCTTCTCCTTACCTCATTAGCATAATTCCATAGCAGCTTGTACTGCCCTTCCTCATCACCATAAATAATTTTCATAGCCATTCTCCTTGCTCTTTGAAGTTTCATCCTAGTGGGTTTCATATGCCATTCTTTCTGAACAACCCTTGAGAAATTCATCAAGTTCATATCTTGATCAGCCCTAAAGCTCTCTAGGTATTTCATTGCTAGGAATCTTGATGTGAAAGCCCTAATCTTCCACTTCTTGTTGCATGTGTGCTCATGCACATATCTCTTCACCATGAAAGCCTTAGTTCTGCTATCATATGATGCCCACAAGTACCATGTGCAGTCTTCATCACATTTTGCTTTCACTCGTTTCCTATCATTCACAGGAAGCTTGATATCAGCTCTGTTCTGGCAGGAGTACTCTTTAATTGCTTTCTTAGAAGCTCCACACTCTCAAAAACCTGCCCTACATGGAATTTTGGCCTATGAAGATCCTCTGGTCTGAAAGTTTTGAACTTTAAATGCATTTCCTCATCATCAGAATCAGGTGCCCACAAATCTTCACCTTCAGACAAGTCTTCATCTGAATTGTACTGCTGCTTGCTTTTGTCTTCATCTGTAGGTTTCACATGCTTGACTTTCTCCTTTGAATTGTTCTTATGGTTCTGTTCTGGTTCATCCTCATCAACATTATCTGCAAACAAGTCATCATCATCATTGCCTATCTCATTGTCACTGTCCACAAGTACACCTGGGTCATAGTCCTCATCATCTGTATCACTTGCATCATCCTCTGCTTCCATATCATGACTGCTTTTGATCCTCCTACTTGATGTGCTTCCTCCAACATCCTCATTTGCAACAGCTTCTGCATCTTTCCCTGCTTCCACTTCAGGGTATACAACCTGGAGAGGAGTAGGTGCTGCCTCGGTTCTGCCTCTGCTTCCCTTGTTTCTGCAGTCATGCTGCTGCCCACTCTTTTTGCGGGACTAAATACTGGAGGCAAAGTGGCTCTAGGATAGTTCACAACATCATCCTCACTTAGGTTTGCTTGTAAGCTCTCATCATGATCAAGATATATACTAAAGGAGTGGTGCCCAATATCAATAAACATCAACATTCTATCTGTTTGCTCATCATCACTAAGCTGCTTGAGACCATTATTACTGAGTGTAAGGATGGTTGACACAATAGTATACCTTCAACCTCCCTGCCATCTCATAACCAATCTCCTCAACAAGGTGTTCAATCATAATTGGTGACCAAGTGACCTTCTCCAGATTATCGTACCAAATGGCACGACCATTAACATAAGCACGATTACTTCCATGCCCAACAAAAATCCACCATGGTTGATTTGCACAGAGAAGTTGGTGCTTCGAGGGCCTGATACACAAGACAGAAACATCATGCATCATAATTGACTCTAGCATCATTTCATTCGAGTTTCTAAAACCCTAACCCCCAAAGACCATCAAATCCAATACCGAAACCATCGAAACTACCAGCTGCATACCATCTATAATGACAATGCGGGCCAAAAAGGAGTGTCTTTGAACATCAAAATGCAAAAAAAGTCGGATTTACGCAAGATGAAACTTACTGTACACGGGGGGAGGCGCCCCTTCTGCGCGACGAACAGGGGCCATCGCCACCACCTACCACCGGTGGAATTGACGCGGCGGCGGCGCCTCTCCAGCCACGGAAGAAATCAGCACGCGGCGGCGCCTGTAGGCCGATGATCGCCGGGGCGGCGGCGCCTATGCAGCGCCTTCCCTGTCTCCAATCGAAGACGAAGAGGCGTCGTCAGATAGAGGAGCGGGGCGGACAGCGGTGGTGTGGTGGGGCGATTTTACACTTAATCCCTCGCCGCAAGATTGGCCTAATCGGAGCTGAGAACGTGGCGGTCAACAGGTGGTCAAAGGAGCGGCTACTCACCGCATACGACCAACAGTGACCGTACATTTACGTCACATCGTATATAGTGACCGTAACGGCCGTATTTCTAAGTTCAGTGACCGTATCGGGCTCTCGTCGCAACTACAATGACCGTGAGTGTATTTATCTCCGAATTAAAACTCGGGTTGATTCCAGTGTCCACTGCATGCATCGATCCCCGATTTGATCCCCGCACGTCGTTAGTCATTACTCGATCGGTTGGTGATCGACTTTGCATCGGCTGGTGGTCGATCGCATCGTCGTAGGTTCCACGCCGTACATGCCCTTTGCTAGGGAGCCTACATAAGTCAGAGCGTAACTGATTCTCCGTCTTTCATTTCCGCGAGTGCGGTGCGCCAGCCGGGCATTAATATACCAGTGCAACAAGAGTTGGAGCTCGCAGCGTGGATTGGCCTGGCTGGTTACCAACTCTTATAGCATCTCCAACGCCGAATCTCAAATCGCTCGTCATCGTCTAGACCGAGCTGTCTAAAGGGCATTTTGTCAATCCAACGTGGCACCTCATCAGTCCATAGAGTAGTTCAAACGTCTACTTTTCCACAAGCGGACGCAAACCAGGGACTTTGCGGGCGTCTAGACCGCTGCCACGTACCCGGCCGCCAACCCGGTCCCACCCAAATCCTCTCCCACGCCCGCACACTCTAACCTGCAAAGCGGTTGCCGCACATTCATGCCGGTCCAGAGTGCCAACGCCTCATGCAGGCCGGCCTAGAGCGGATACAACCTCTTACTGCAGCAGCAGTTATTGAAGCGGCATGTCAGCCAAAGGCGTTGCCTATTCTCCGTGCATGTTCCAATACCGGAGACGCGTGACCTGGCGGGGCTGGACGACTGTGCACCGCATTCAAACTGGATCTCGCTCATCTTCTTGTCAGCATTAAACTGGTGCGGCAGCAGAGAAACCTACTCCGGCACCCGTATTGGAACACCACGCCACGTGTCCCGAATGGTGTAGCTATTTAAACGCTGCCTCCTCCCCTTGCACGACCAGCACGACCACACCACGTCATCCATGACCACGAGCTGTAGACATATGTGGGAGAGCCTCATGATGGAGTAGAAGGAAGAGTTGGCCTGCATTGGGGCCGACCGGGTGGCCCGTCGTGCGCGACAGACTGAGGATGGCTTGCCAGCTAGCTCGTCGGAGGTTAGCGAAGAGGAGGCGTCTGACGATGATCTGATGCCCTAGCCTGCATAGTTGCACTTCAATGTCATTGTGGCTGAAAAGCAGCCAGTGTCGCCTGTCACGGCGTCCCAACAGGAACCGGGGGCGGGGCAGCACTACACCCTCTGGCTCCTTGACGAGCACCGGATCGCGGGGGCGGGGAGGGGAGGCAAATCATCGACGAGCAGGCGAATGACGATGTCATCGAGGCATGGTCACGGAGGAACCGAGCTTCTTGGATGAGCAGTGGGCGTTGGACAAGTCCATGCGGGATTGCAACTGCGTATCCAGCGGGCGAACATATATGCCTTGTTCACAGATATCGACGCGGCGGCAGAGGAAGAGGTTGCGCAGGCAACCGCGGACATCGCTAGCTCCGCATCGGCCATGCCACCACTGCGGTTCGCGCCCCGCCGCAATGACCAAGACCCGACCTTGCACGTCCAGTGCCATCGATACGACGGACAACGGCATGGAAAAGTAGAACATGGAAGGCCACCATGGCTTGAGTCCCAGGAAGACCACTGCCCACGTCTTGTCGGGGATCACAACTCGTTAGCTTGTCGGACATGGTGAAGACTGCCATGGGAACGGACGCCACTGTGGCTGGCGATCATTTAGACTAGGTTAAAAAAGTCTAGTCCGCTATAGTTTAGTTGAAATATGGTGAAATGTAATGATTTTGATCCGATTTAGATGAAAATCATCCAGTTTGCATGAATGTTATCTGGTTTATTCAAATTCACTTCAAAAATGTATGCGGGAACGGTTGGATATCCGGCTCCCATATCACTTTTTCCGGACGCATCTGGGCGCGTCGGCAGACGATTATTGTGTCCTTTTTAGGGGTTCGCAGTGGAGCTGCCCTTATGTGGCTTTTATATTCGTTCCAAAGGGCCTTTAGAAGGAAAACTAATGTCTCCAGAGTAAATGTGCACAGTCAGGTTTCATAAGCTGTAGCATCATTTCCTCTCCTGTTTCTCTCATTTACTTTGTTGTTTATATCGCTCCATTTAACATCCAATTTCAAAGGAAGATGACACAAACTTTTAGGTGTTGAGCGTCACACAATTTCACAAAATTTGCAGTACATTAATCTCAAAATGTCAAACTCAAGTCCAAATGTGACTACATATAACCATGCATAGATAGTTTCCGAATGTGACATAGACATGGATAGGTTCTGAGACATACTGCAAATATCTAAGGACGCAATGGGACGACATAGCATGGATTGTGCTCGTCATAGGAGTAGGAGAAAGATATTTCCATGATCATGGCGGCAGCCGCCTGGGCAGCCCTCATCCGTCCATCCCGCTTGGCCCAGGCGGCGGTCTCGAAGGTGTAAGGCTCTGTTGTATCCTTGAGCATATGCTCATGTTTGGCCAAGCGTGGGCCTTAGTGGTGGAAGTGGAGGCCTCTATCGCCTTCTGGAGCCTCCTCTCCTCTTCGGCCATGGTCATGCCATCCTCATTGGCCGACTCGACGAGATTATCCCAAGTGATCTCGTCATGGGAGTCCTGGGGAGGCAGGAGGGCCTGGACATCAAGGGGAACTGAAAAGTGCACCTATTGCCTTTAGTAGGTTTTGATGATATATGATAGCTTGATTAACAGTACTAATGTTTTCTCTCAGTGTTTATCATCTTATGTCCCAAAAGATGCGATTTCATAGTATTTAGTGATCGAATATCACTTTGGATCCAAAGACATGCCAATATTATCAAAGGGGGATTCAGGTATGTGTGATAAAGTTTTTTTTGAAAGTTCTTGAAGATCGGACTTTGAAAAGGTCAGAAGTCTCATAAAATCGAGTAGGAGTGAAATCGGATCAGATTCAGACAGATAATGTGCATGCCATACCCTATTCTGTTTTTTGGATTTGAAAGCAAGACAAATGTGGTATGGATGCAGATTCGAATACCGGATTATGTTGGATTCAGACATGGTACGGTGCAAATTGGACACAGATCAGAAACAGACATACTACATGCATATATGACGAATATATACATGCTCTAAACTAAAATTATACATAAAACCAAAGTAAATATTAGTAATTATACACTTAACACATAAAGCACTAGAAGGTACTAAAGTAATCCAAATAAAATATTAGAAGCACATATCTAATGTCATAAGCATATAAATACAAGTATTGCTAGTTAATATTTAAAACTGTACCAATTAATTATATAACCATATTTAAAAGTTTGGATTATCCATATAAAAAGGATTATCATAACCATGGCATATTAGTAAGGGCATCTCCAAAGCGTACCCTCAAACCTCCCCTATATGTCCTGGCCACAGTTCTGGAACACTTTTGTCATCCAATGGGAACCTATATATGTCCGCTGAGCAGTCCGTACGTACGAATTCCGGCATCCTAGTAACAAATGTGGAGGGGGAGGGGGGTTTGCCGGAGTCCGTACATGCACTTGACCAACACAAAGCCTCCGGTCTTCCTCTCTTTTCTCTCTATCTTCACATGCATGGCCCCCCTCCCCTCATTCTCTTCCGAACCAGATACCACACCACAATATCCCATCAAAAGTATCTGCATGCATGGTATCCCCTTTTTGTCTCTCCTCCCAACCGGACAAATATAGATTAATTTGTGAATAGCGTTGGATGGCTCACATGAAAATTATAGATTAACTTCATCATAAGCTTTCTCATACTGAATTATAAAAACCAAGCATCTCTGCTTCGAAGTCAAAATGGAATGCACGGTGTTCCTCGTAATATTGCGTCTTGATGGAAAATGACAACGGTTGCGAAAGGGTGTACTTCGCAATTGATTATAGCTTGATTCATACATAGTAACTTCTTACAAAAATTGGCAGAAATATTACAAACCTTGGTAAAGAAACACCAACACCCACACACTTGTCTGACACACTGACCCCTGACCCTCATAACACTTATTCTGAAGTCATTATGCAAATATTGAAAAACAGGGTAGGGGATGATAAAAGGCTAAACCAACCGTGCATGCGGCGATCATAAATAGCAACGTCACCCAGAGCACGAAACCATGGGGATTTCAGTGCTGGCCCGGAAGGTGGTAGAGACTGGATCACTGGAGTCAGTGGTGTCCATGGTATCCACCGCCACCGCCACCGCCGTAGGTGGGCGTGGGAGGGACGGGATGGTAGTCTGGGTGGGGCTGCGGCTTCGGCTCCGGCTTGGCCGCTTGGGCACGGGGTGGTAGTCCGGGTGAGGCTGGGGCTTGGGCTCCGGCTTCGGTGGCACGGGCTTCTTGTGGTGGAAGTGCTCGATGATGTGCTTCTTGATTGTCCCGCACAGGGTCATGGACGCACACTCGGGCGACGCCACGGATGGCGTGGCGGTATTGGCGCCGGCGATGACACCGAAGGTGGTGCCCTCGGACACCGGCACGATCTTGGATGGCTCCTGGCCAGGGCACGGCGTGTTGGATGCGGCGCTATGGAGCTGAGCCATGCAGTCGGCGCCATGGAGGTCAGAAGCGAGGGGCACACTGAAGGCGCCGGTGCCGTCGAGGGCACCCACCGCCTTGCTTGCTCTCGTAGTCGCCGTAGACGTTCTTGCACCTGATCGCCACCTGGAGACCTGAGGTACGTTGACGGCAGAGGACAACCATGAGCCGATCTCCATCTATATAGGTGTGTATTTTCGGGTGTGTATATAGTAGTAGTACGATTGAGCTGCATATGTAGCTTACCCTTGAAGGCTTCCTCGGCCTTGATGTTCTTCCTGGTGCAGTCGGCGCACTTGGCCAGACCGACGACGACGGACGCCGCCTCGGCGTTGGAAACGGCGGTCGCCAGGAGGACGGTGAGGACCAGTGCTCTCGTTGGAGCCGCCATGTTTTTTTTTTAGAATGAAGGCTCGCGAAGAGCCCGACTTTGAATTAACAAAACCATCAACTGGCCAGGAATTACAGACAAACAACAGACCACATCGGCCCAACAATACAAGGGAGCATTCTAGGGAGCTTACAACTCAACGCCGCGCACAAGCTTGAAAGAAAAATTAAAACAAAGCCCATAGCTTGCACTAGCAGAAGACCGCAACAAACAGTACCGAGGGAAGCGACCATCAAGCAGGATTGAGGACCTGCTAAAACAGAGTGTGGGCATGAACTGGACTGACGCCCAGGATGAAGAGATCGAAGCATCTTCCTCCTCTCGTTCCGCCATGTCTGAACCCGTGAATCGAACTCAGCTTGCCTGTGTGAAGTGGCTGATGGATGAATGGATGGAACAGGCGACGCATGGCTTTTATAGGCCTCCGCATTGATCGGCGCAGCTCGATGGGTGGTGTGGTGGCCGGCGAAGTGATGCGTGACAACGAGAGGCCGGCTAACTCACCGAAATTTCAGATGGCGAGTTGAATACCGCGCCGGCTGGATGATCGGATCGGTCGGTGCGTGTGCCTCCACGTCGCTATTGGTGATCAACTTGGTTTGGTGGTGGAGTACGTAGGTAGGCACGGGCCGCGTCTCTCGGCATGCACATGCATTTGCGTGAGTGCGTGCATGCATGCATGCAGCGTAAGTTCGTAGTAGTACCCTGTTTGCTGGTGGTAAGCTGGTGTTGGATCGACATCAGAATTGCTGTAAAGTGTATGTCCATTTTGGGGAGTAGGGAGCTTGCGGTACAGTACCAGTGAGCACTGCTTTGTTGTTCACAAGTAGAATGTTGTGAAAATATGAGCAGCTTTCAGTTATGTTTAATCCACGAAAAAACAGATAGAAGATGATCAACATATAGTTGACATGATATTCCAACAAGAGAAGTTGGTAAACAGAACAAAAGATCGAAGGCTAATAGTTGAAGTTCACATGATCACCATACAAGGTTAGATTTGATCTTACCAACAACAAGTTGCATCGGAAAAAGAGTTGCTGAAGATCGTGTTCTTGAAGTCCCACAAACATATCCCTCGAACTAGAACTGAACATACAGCCCCTCTATGGATCGCACCCTTAGTATGAAACCATCGAATTCGAGGATGTAGCCAAGTGCTAATTTCAAAACGGTGTAGTGTTCATGGTTTGAGAGTTCCAGGTCTACTTGCTACTCGTTCTATGCCACAATATTTTTTGGCGAAAAATTTATTTTCATCTTTTTATTCCACTTCTTGACAAGCTAGTGAAGCCAAAAATAACCTAACATGTTAGGATTGACAACCTACACTTAACCATCAAAACTAGTGGGTGTGGAAGACCCTATAGTCATTCAAAAGTAACAAGTACACTAGAACTCAACCTAATTCATATCTCCAATAGAAATATTGAACGTTGTAGTATCATCATTCATCATTAAGACACGCTGATCGTAGATAGATAGTTCCTCCCATACTCATGGGGAGCTTTTTTGCAATTTACGTATTATGCAAACTGAAAATAAACTAACTCAATTTTGAGGAAAGTAAACATATGAAAACAGTAAAGATGTAAGGGCTTATATATGAATCTCCCCAAGCTTAAGCACTAAACTGGCAGGATCTAATAATCCCTCTCAGTCGATGGTACCTCGGGGTTTCTTCTCCCTTGTAGTGGAAGTGTTGTATGCAAGGGCCTGATGGAACAACTCATTAGTCTTCTCTAGGTCAGCGATGTGATGTTGGTTCATCCGCACAATTTCCTCTAGGTTGGCAGTGAGGCAGGCATTGAGAGTGGACTACTGGACTTAGTGTCCTCAGCAATCTTTTTCTCCAACTGCCTGAGATGTTCATGCAAACGATCACGGTGGATGGGTGACCCATTAGCATGTACCTCAAGCCAACGAATGTGCTCATTGATGTTGATAGGATGTGGCTTCCGTGCATAATTGGGGTTGACGGGGTACTTCTTCTACCATGCTCTGGGAAGCTTGACAGATATATGAACCCCAATATTGATCTTCTTGCCGGTGGTGTGGTGTGACAAGTTTATTGATAGGTACCCTCCAACGATATATGGATGGTATGGCCATCCACGACGGTTGGGGTACCCTCCTTGGGGACTTCTTCTTCAGATGAGCTATCTCCACCTTGATCCCACATTCGCCAATCATGCTTGAGACCTCGTCCCAACGCATCAGGAGAAGCGTCTTCCAGCTCGAAATCCTCCTCGTAGAATGGGCTTGATCCATGTGGTGGGCTTCCGCCGGCTGCAAAGGCGACCCTCCTCCTCCTGCGAGGTCATCTGGCATTCGTCCCATGAGCGTGTCATGGCCTAAGAGATGCTTGCCTTTACATAAAACTTAATATGCAACTGGAATAGATTGGTTTGTCAATGGCTAAAGGAGAGCACTCCCCAAAGGTATATAAAGATGTAAAACCGTCAAATATTCATGAGATTAATTTTTGGAAGAATATTAGGAAATAACCAAAGATTTTCAGGAAAGAATAAGGTGTTGCCGCGCGATCAGAAGAAAAGAAGTGGCGTGGTACAAGCGATTGCGCTCATACCAGCAGACCACCGTGTCGGTGCCCTTCGGGCAATCGCCGCTCTAGCCCACCCAGTACAAGGCACCTATCTACTTTGCCACCAATCAATACGATCAACCCGGAGTGCAGCAATCATCGCAGTACTCAATTGCATCCTTCATCTCCGGCCACCCTCCACTCTACATCATCGACCACAACAATGACTACATGTTCACCGAGTCGCCGACACTCGTCCGGTTGCGGCTTCCGTCCAAGGAGCCCATGTCCGACGGTGCCCAATCACTGTTTGGCGGAATGCCTCCCCTAAGCTCGATGGCGGCGACTGAGCAACGAGGCAATGATGAACATGATCCGTAATGGTGACGGCCATGAAGATGTACAGGTCTATGATGACTACTTACCGCATCCGGAGCAAGAGACGTTGACGGACACCCAGTAGTCATCGGTGCTCGATGCGGACAGAAATAAAAAGAGGGATTTGGCGTACTCGAACAAGGAGGATGAATTATTTTGTTTGATGTGGTTAGGCACAAGTGTTGAACCGTTTCAATGTACGGAGAAAAAGGGCTCGGCATTTTGGCAAAGTGTGCACGATTGGTTTCATGAGAAAAGCATTATGAGCCCTACAACAAGGAAGTTGCTAAGCCAACGATGGTACATCATTCAAGGGGCCATCAACAAAGTATCACGGTCCGTATGCACAAATAGAAAACTAGTGACTAAGTTGTGTGTCAACACTCCTTGAGCTCGTAACTTTTCTTCGTGATGCTCTATGTGTTGGTCATTTGATTGATTTTCTCTATGTTGCAACTTGTTGATCATGTCATTGTATTGCTTTGCTAGCCCGGACGGGTAGCCATGTTGTACCACAAGATTGAGGGCAAGCCATTCATGATGATGCATTGTTGGTACAAGTTGAATGCGCAAAGCAAGTGGAGCAGCATTACCAATTCTCTCAAGACCACCAACCCAAAGCAAGTGATGAAGGTGGTGATCCAATCGGTGCAATTTCTAGGAGGGCTTGCACTAGCCACCCATGTGGCTAGGTCAACCGGAAATAAATGGGTGAATGAGAAAGGAAGCGAGAAGGAGTGGCGGCCAAGACGACGGGGAAATTATAGGACATCATGGCGAAGAAAGAAGAGGCGTGTGCCAAGCACAATGAGATCATGGAGGAAATTGTTCGTGGAAATCCAAAAGAAGAAGATTGAGTTTAAGGATAGGAAGCTTGCGGTCAAGTAAGTGTGTGAGGAGCAAAAGGTCTAGTACATGGAGGCTGATGACTTGGATCACGACGCGGCCAAGCTTGTTCACGACTTGCATGATAGCATGTACACACGCCTTGTGTAAAAGGAGAGGGGAAAGTAGGCCAAAAATTGAGGCATTTGATATGGACAGCCGGTTCATTGCTTTTGGGGTCGATATATAGATGTACAAAACTTATTGAGTATCCGATGATTTTGCTATTGGTTACATTTTTTTGCAACCATTTAAATGTATGATCGAATTGTTATTGATCTAGAAAATTTGACAAAGAGAGAAGGGCCGACAAGTACCTAGGACAAAATTTGAAGGACACAATTGCATGACACATCCGTGAAGGACGCAATTGCATGACACGTCCGCCCGGACGGATGTTGGCGGACAGGGAAAAATGAATGTACTTTTTTTTTGCGGTTGAAAAAAAATGAATGTACTTGATTGATCAAGATATAATGATCGAGTAACTTTTCATTACCAAAATTCACACCGGTATTACAAACCTTGGAAAAAAATGGCCTGACACCCGTACTTATCCCTCACAACTGTTATTCTGAATGATAGAAGACCAAGCTAACCCGTGCACATATAAATAGCAACCTCATTCACTCACTGACAGCAACAAGACATCTCAGTGCTGGGCGGGAGGGTGGCAGATCGGAGTCAGTGGTGTCCGTGGTATCCACCGCCACCGCCACCGCCGCCGCCGTAAGTGGGCGTGGGAGGGACGGGGTGATAGTCCGGGTGGGGCTTCGGCTTGGGTTCGGGCTTGGGCACGGGGCCGTAGTCCGGGTGGGGCTGGGGCTTGGGCTCCGGCTTGGGCGGCACGGGCTTCTTGTGATGGAAGTGCTCGATGATGTGCTTCTTGATCGGCCCGCACAGGGTCGCGGACGCGCACTCTGGCGATGCCACCGTGTCCGTCTTGGCGCCGGCGACGACACCGAAGGTGGTGCCCTCAGACACCGGTACGATCTTGGATGGCTCCTGGCCCGAGCATGGCGCGTTGGAGGCGGCGCTGTGGAGCTGCGCAACGCAGTCGGCGCCGTGGAGGTCGGCGGCGAGGGGCACGCTGAAGGCACCGGTGCGGTCGAGGGCACCCACCGCCTTGCTCTCGTAGTCACCAGCGTTGTTCTTGCACTTGATCGCCACCTGAAGACCTGTTGTACATTCATGGCAGAACAACAGTGAGCAGAATAACATCATGCCTTTACAAAGTGGAGTATTCTATCAAATCTAGCTAGCTAGCGCTTACCCTTGAAGGCTTCCTCGGCCTTGATGTTCTTCATGGTGCAGTCGGCGCACTTGGCCAAGCCGACCACGACCGAGGCCGCCTCGGCGTTGGCGACGGCGATGGCCAGCAGGAAGCCGAGGACGAGTGCTCTCGGAGCTGCCATGCCTGAACCTCTGAGTCGAACTACTACCACTTGCTGGTGTGAAGTGGCTGATCTATGCACGGATGGATGGATGAATGGATGAAACAGGCGACGCATGGCTTATATAGGCCTCCGCATTTGATCGATCCAGCTCGGCCGATGATCCGGCTGCATGTTCGCCGGGTGGCCGGCGAAGTGATGCGTGACAACGAGAGGCTGGCTAACTCACCGAAATTCTAGATGGCGAGTTAATATATACGGCGCCCGCTGCATGATCGGATCGGCCGATCGGTGCGTGTGCGTCCACGTCGCTGTTGGTGATCGACTTGGTTTGGTGGTGGAGTACGTAGGTAGGCACCGGCATGCATTTGCGTGCTTGCATGCAGCGTAAGTTCGTCGTACTACGTAGTAGCACCCAGTTTGCTGGTGGTAAGCTGGTGTTGGATCGACATCAGAGAATCTACTATATCTAAATAGCTAGCCCTCACTACTAGAAATTCTCTAGCTTTTCTTTGAACCACATCACCCAAATTAATTTAGCCCTTAAATATACTAGATCAACAAATAATATCCGATCAAGACACAAAGAGCTACTAAAGCTACCATATGTAGTAACTGCCGCATGCATGCAAATGCATGCAGTAACTCCCTCGTATAAATATTTTACTCAAGGAAAATATATGATGCATGCATGCAGCTCATAGCCTCATACTTAGGGATGGCAATGGGTACCCATTACCCACGTACCCGGATAAAAACCCTATTAGGGTAAGGATATGGGACAAAAAATTATCCATGGGTATATGAATAGGGAAATGTTAAACCCATCGGGTAGAGTGGGTACGGGTATGGATCATGTAACCCATACCCACATACCCATGTACCCATATAAAATCTATATGAACTCAAAATTATCTCCACACTTTATCATGAATTTGTGAACTCAAAATATACGACTATGTGATGATGTTTTGATGTGTTGTTGTTTACAAGAAAGTGATGTTGTTCATTAAATATGATGTTGTTTATGATGTGTTGTTGTTTAAAAGTGTGTTGTTGTTGTTATAATCTATTGTTGTTTATAGATTATAATTATATGTTGTTTTTATGACTATGAGTAGTTCAAGCTGATGCTTTGCAAACATGGGTAATTTTACCCATAGGTACCCATGTACCCTGTCGGATAATGGGTATGGGAAAAAATTATACCCATTGATGGATATGGGTAAGGGTGATGGGTAAGCTCAGAGGGGATGGGTAAGGGTATGGGGTGGCTCCACCATACCCAAACCCTGCGGGTGCCATCCCTTCATACTGAGTGCTCTATATGAAAGAAAAGTGAGTCGTGCATGCATATTTTATTTTGTTTTGGTCTAACTTTGAATTATAGATAGAGATATTTATTTACTTATTTATTGGTAAAATACTGATAAACAAATTATCTTACTACGGGAGAAGCTATAAAGACAGTAGCTAAATGGTTAATTCAGCGTAATTTTTATTTCATACAAAATCCCGCCGCAATGCGCGGGGCATCATTTAGTTGCTATAAAGTGCATGCCCATTTGGGAAGTAGTGAGCTTGCGGTGAACTGCAAAAACTGCTTACATTAAGTTACATAGGGAGTAGAATGTTACGTATGAGCAGTTTGTAATTAGTTTAATCAAAGAAAAAACAGATAGAAGATGATAGTTCACATGATATTCGAACAAGAGAAGTTCATTTTAACACAGTACAGACGCAGACACTCATACATACACACATAAACTCACTCCTATATATAAACGCATGTATGCACACCCTACCTATATGAGCACCTGCGAGAGACTGAGCCGGCACATCATCTTGAGTTTGACGCCATCGTAGTCGACGGGAACGTCTCCTCTCACTGAACGCACATCGTCAGAAGGCCTAAAATAAATTGGGAAAATGCGAGCATCAATGTTAAGACTTGGACCTGAACTCTGGTGGACTGGAGATACACTGTCCTCGCAACCATCCGACCACAGGTTAGTTCACTCGAACAAGAGAAGTTGGTAAGTAAAAAAGACATGCTATTTGATAGGTATGGCAAACATGACATGTCTATTCCCAATACTAATATAGTAAGGAACCGGAAGTAATCCTTGACTGAAGGGGAAAATAACAAATGATGTGGTGGATGAAGAAGTGTTCTTAGTTAACACATTGCCAACGGGCGACGGTTGACATGGCGTGGAGGGATGGGGAGTCGTCGTCGGAGAAGTAGTCTTTGTTGTATACCGCAATGTCGGTCGCGTGAGAGCTCTCCCCAAAAATCCTGATCTCCTCTCTCACATACATGATCACAATAGACAGGTTCCGGAGTCCTGTTGTTCCACATCATGGTGCATAAGGAAAAGTGGAATGGAAAAGATGTAGGCGGCACAAAGATCTGGAACTGAAGGATGGTTCCATGCATGTTTCTACGTGGCCCCATCTATGGAATGAGGAGCGACCTCTAGTAGACTAACAACCGAAACCGATCCACTGGGCGAGTCGGAGATGAAGAGTCCACAAATATTCGGTTTCATCTTCTACTAGTGCAAAATAATGTTTCGTATCTTGTCACGCACGACAAGAGAACTGACACACATGTGACATAGGTCATAGTTCAGCTCGTTCACGAAACACAAAGCGCGTCAGGCGAGGTGATGTCATGCAAATGCATAGAGTTTAGTTGTAGCTGTTTACAAAATAAGAGTATTGATCCCACAAAGAGCTGAGAAAATGGACTTTTTCCCCTTATAGAGGTTTATTTGAATTTGCATGCAAATTATTTAGGTCCCAAGCAAAACCGGTGTGAAAGGTGAAATATTGCAAGTGTGTGTGTGTGTGTGTGTGTGTGTGTGTGTGTGTGTGTGTGTGTGTGTGTGTGTGCGTGCGTGTGTGTGTGTGTGTGTGTGTGAAAGCGAGAATTAAAGTGCACAAGAATAATGACTAAAAATAAGAGAGTAATGATAATGATGAAAACTCCAATAGGGCTAAAAAGCGTTCTCATGTAGTCTGTATGCACCACTAGTATTTATTATACTTAATTGTGTAGAAACACAACCTTTGGTTTAAATACGTGATCCATGTTATATATGTATTGTGCAGGGAGAGCCAATAAAAAGATATTTGCATATTACCGTTGTTCTGTATCACGCACGTCATCACCGTCCCTCCAATGCATATCGGCAGAGTATGATGGTGATTAAGGGTCTCTCTGAGGATACGGATTAAAACACATGAGTCGTCGTTGTTCCCTTACCAATGATTTGGTAAGGAGAGATATAGCTTCTATCATTGTTGTACCTCTAACCCCACATCACAAAGATAATAATATCCGCCAAGTCCTGATGGGCTAAATATTGCACAGTCGATGTTTGCACAGTATCATGAAGAACATTAACACAATTATATAACAAAGATTGTATATATTATCATCATTATGATCATATAAATACTAGGTTTCCCCGTGTCCAGATGAACATGTGATTTACTCAGACATAGAGGCACAAGACATCGTCGAGGTGTCCATGGCAATGGAAGATGAATTATTAGTGTAACACGCGTATAAATCTAGACTAGGGTTTGGGATTACAACAAGATGAATGAGGGGTATTCAATGTCCAGTATGTGGATGATGTTGCTGCTGATGATGGTTGATATCGTGGCCTCGGTGGTCGAAGCTTTGGCAAGGTGGTGCCCTTCTGCTGATTTGCACTTCGGATCCCTTCTGGGGATGAGGTTTTCTACTTCTATTTCATGGTTTGTGATCTCTCTGTTGGCCATGTCTGAGGTCCGATTTTGCGGGGTGGAAGTAGTCCGGCACTAGGGAGAGGTGGCGCCATGCGGTACGACCGTTGGTACGACCGTGCGAGCAGCCGCGCTCGTACTATGCGTCGTCTTCTCTCCTAGCTAGATAGCTGGTCGCAGCTAGTTTTCCTCCCACATTCTCGTCTATTGTATAGAAGTCTTTATGACATCTAATCAGCATATTTTTCATACCAAAAATAGATGTTTTACATTTAGTGCTCAAAATATCATGGGATCTTGATGAAATCAAGCGAAAGGGCAAGCACCGTGATAAAGTGCAGAAAATTATGTGGTTATTGAGGCCAGGTTCTCACCCCAAGTGCGGTTGAGCCTCGCCTTTATCTAGCGTGGTTCCTTTGGTGTTGCCGTGCTGGTGGATGATTGCTTCAACGATGCTGGTGGTGTTTCTTTTCTATCAGAGTGCTGGTTATGTCGTGACCTGTTAGCTGTATGTAAGCACTGTGTATCTGCCATTTTATTTTCTTGCTTGTTGTAAGTGTGGTCGTTGTAATTACGGATTGGTTAATGACTTCCTTAATTCAAAGTCGGATTCTTCTTAAACCTTTGTTCTAAAAAGAGGGAAAATTTGGTAAGGAGAGAATGTCAGACAAGTACTTAGGAGCAAATTTGAAGGACATGATTGGATGACATCGGCCCGGCCACCACGGACATTTGGTGGCCTCCGTTTGGTCATAGCCGGGTAAAATGAGTGTACTTGGTTGATTCAGATATAGGAACTTCTCATTACAAAAATTCACACCGATATTACAAAGCTTGTAAAAAAACTGACCCATCACCCGTACATTTGCCTAACACACATACTTATCCCTCACAACTGTTATTCTGAACGATAGAAGATCAAGCTAACCCGTGACATAAATAGCAACGTCGCTCACTCACTGACAGCAACAAGCCATGAAATTTCACTGTTGTGTCGGACGGTGGCAGATCGGAGTCAGTGGTGTCCGTGGTATCCACCGCCACCGCCACCGCCGTAGGTGGGCGTGGGAGGGACGGGGTGGTAGTCCGGGTGGGGATGCGGCTTGGGCTCGGGCTCGGGCTTGGGCACAGGGTGGTAGTCAGGGTGGGACTGGGGCTTGGGCTCCGGCTTGGGCGGCACGGGCTTCTTGTGATGGAAGTGCTCGATGATGTGCTTCTTGATCGGCCCACACAGGGTCGTGGACGCGCACTCTGGTGATGCCAGCGCGTTCGTCTTGGCACCGGCGATGACACCGAAGGTGGTGCCCTCGGACACCGGCACGATCTTGGATGGCTCCTGGCCGGAGCACGGCGCGTTGGAGGCGGCGCTGTGGAGCTGCGCGACGCAGTCGGCGCCGTGGAGGTCGGCGGCCAGGGGCACGCTGAAGGCGCCGCTGCCGTCAAGGGCACCTACCGCCTTGCTCTCGTACTCGCCGTCGACGTTCTTGCACTTGATCGCCACATGGAGACCTGAGATACGTTAACAGGAGGAGGATAACCATGAGCCGATCTCCATCTATATAGCAGAAAAAGCTTGTCCCTCAAATAAATGTATCTAGCACCAAGTTAGTGCTAGATACATCCATTTGAGGAAGTTTGGGACCAAGTTTTTTCGGACAGAGGCAGTACACGATTGAGCTGCATATGTAGCTTACCCTTGAAGGCTTCCTCGGTCTTGATGTTCTTCCTGGTGCAATCAGCGCACTTGGCCAGTCCGACGACGACGGACGCCGCCTCGGCGTTGGCAACAGCAACCGCCAGCATGACGGCGAGGACGAGTGCTCTCGGAGCTGCCATGTCTGAACCTCTACCACTTGCTTGCCTGTGTTGGAAGGATGAATGGAACAGGCGACGCATGGCTTATATAGGCCTCCGCATTGATCGGCATAGCTCGATGGCGATCTGGCTGCATGCTCGAAGCTCGAAGGGTGGTGGGCGGCGAAGTGATGCGTGACAACGAGAGGCTGGCTAACTCACCGAAATTCTAGATGGCGAGTTAATATATACGGCGCCCGCTGCATGATCGGATCGGTCGGTGCGTGTGCCTCCACGTCGCGGTTGGTGATCGACTTATTTTGGTGGTGGAGTAGCGTAGGTTGGCACCGGCTAAAAATGCTAAACATACAAATAAGTATACAAGTTTACAAACTCTTTCTATCTACTAACCAATCACAAACTTGCTCAC
>NC_041383.1:47533238-47604063 GCF_002162155.2 Triticum dicoccoides
TGGGCCGCCTCCTCACTTAGTGACCAATCAAATTAACCCTCTTTGTAAAACCTTGTAACTCATTTGTACGTGTAGCATTACTGGGCACCGGCCGCCTGTACATGCATTTGCTTGCGTGCGTGCATGCAGCGTAAGTTCTCACAGTAGTATTTCCTCTGTTTTTTTATAGTCTGCATATAAGATCTGGCCAAAGTCAAACTTTGTAAAGTTTGACCAAATTTATTTGAAAAAATATCAACATCTACAATATTAAAGCTATATGATATGAAAATTAATTTCATGATGCATCTAACAATATTGATTTCATATTGTGAGCCATGGTATATTTTTCTATAAACTTAGTTAAAGTTGATAAAGTTTGACTTTGATCAAATCTTATATACAGACTAAAAGAAAACGAAGGGAGTGGTACCAAAAATGCTACACCTACGTAATGTTTGCTGGTGGTAAGCTGGTGTTGGATCGACATCACAGAATTGCTGCAAAGTGAGTAGTGAGCTTG
This sequence comes from Triticum dicoccoides, assembly GCF_002162155.2. Lineage (NCBI taxonomy): Eukaryota > Viridiplantae > Streptophyta > Magnoliopsida > Poales > Poaceae > Triticum > Triticum dicoccoides. The sequence continues at coordinate 47,533,741 of NC_041383.1, forward strand.
TGTGTGAACTGCAAAAACGGCTTACATCAAGTTACATAGGGACTAGAATGTTACATATGAGCAGTTTCTAATTATGTTTAATCGAAGAAAACATGGATATAAGATGATCAATATAGTTAACATGATATTCGAACAAGAGAAGTTTTTTTAAACACATTATAGACGCAGGCGGTAATACATACGCACATACACTCGCTCATATAAATATGCACACATGCACACCCTACCCCTATGAGCACCTGAGAGACTGAGCCGGCACATCATCTTGAGTTTGACGCCATCGTAGTTGACGGGACGTCTCGTCCCACTGAACGCACATAGTCGGATGACCTAAAATAAATTCAGAAAAATGCGAGCACGTGTTAAGTCTAGGACTTGAACTCTGATGGGCTGGGGATACCACTATTCTCATAACCATCCAACCACAAGTTGGTTCGCTCGAACAAGAGAAGTTGTTAAGCAAAAAAGACATGCTATTTGATGGGTATGGTATACATGGCATGTCCAGATCAAATACTAATATAGTAAGGAACCGGAAGTAATCGTTAATGGAGGGGGAAAATAACGTATGATGTGGCAGATGAAGAAGCGTTAGCAGTCAGCGCACCGCGAATGGTGGACATGGCGTGGAGGGATGGGGAGTCGTCGTCGGGGAAGTAGTCTTCGTTGTATGCCTCAATGTCGGTAGAGCTCTCCCTAAAAATCCTGATCTCCTCTCTCTCATACATGATCACAATAGAAGGTTCCGAAGTCCTATTGTTCCACGTCATGGTGCATGAGGAAAAGTGGAATGGGAAAGACGTAAGGGGCGCAAAGATCTTGAACTGAAGGATGTTCTCATGCACGTTTCTATGTAACCCCATCTATGGATAGAGGAGCAATCTCTAATAGACTAACAACCGAAACCGGTCCACTATGAAAGAGTCGGAGATGAAGAGTCTACAAATGTTCGGTTTAATCCTTCTACTAGTGCATAATGTTTCGAATCCTGTCACGCACGACAAGAGGAGTGACACACATGTGACATAGGTCATAGTTCAGCTCGTTCACGAAACACAAAGCGCGTCAGGCGAGGTGATGTCATGTAAATGCATAGAGTTTAGTTGTAGCTGTTTTTGAAGTAAGAGTATTGATCGATCCCACAAGAGCTGAGAAAATGGTCTTTTGCCCCTTATAGAGGTTTATCCGAATTTGCCTGCAAATTATTTTACGTCCCAAGCAAAAGCGGTGTGAAAGGTGAAATATTGCAAGAGTGTGTGTATGTGTGAAAGCGAGAATTAAAGTGCACACGAACAATGACTAAGAATAAGAGAGTAATGATAATGATGAAAACTCCAATAGGGCCAAAAGGCATTCTCATATAGTCTGTATGTACCACATGTATTTATTATACTTAATTGTGTAGAAACACAACCTTTGGTTCAAATACTTGATCCATGTTATATATGTATTGCGCGGGGAGAGCCAATAAAAGCTATTGGCATATTACCGCTGTTCTATATCACGCACGTCATCACCATCCCTCCAATGCATATCGGCAGAGTACGATGGTGATTAAGGGTCTCTCCGAGGATGCGGATTAAAACACTTGAGTATTTGTTGTTTCCTTGCCAATGATTTGGTAAGGAGAGAGATAGCTTCTATCACTGTTGTACCTCTAACCCCTCATCACAAAGATATAATATCCATCAAATCCTGATGGGCTAAATATTGTGCAGTCGATGTTGGCACAATATCATGAAGAACATTAACACAATTATATAACAAAGATTGCATATATTATTGTCATTAGGATCATATAAATACTAGGGTTCCCCATATCCACAAGAATTGGTAAATTACTCAGGCATAGAGGCATGAGACATCGTCGAGGTGTCCATGGCAATGGAAGATGAATTATTAATGTAACACACGTGTAAATCTAGACTAGGGTTTGGGATTACAACAAGATGAATGAGGGATAGTCAATTTTGAGTATGTGGATGATATTGCTAATGATGATGACTGATGTCATGGCCTCGGTGGTCGAAGCTTTGGCGAGGTGGTGCCCTTCTACTAATTCGCACTTCGGATCCCTTCTGGGGATGAGGTTTTCTACTTCTATTTCATGGTCTGTGATATCTCTGTTAGGCACGTCTGAGATCCCATTGCACGGGGTGGAAGTTGTCCACCGGGTGGAGGTGGCGCCGTGCGGTATGAACAGTCGCGCTCATATTGTGCGTCGTCTTCTCTTCTAGATAGCTGGTCGCGGCTAGTTTTCCTCCCACATTCTCGTCTCTTCGTATAGAAGTCTTTATGACGTCTAATCAGCATATTATTCACACCAAAAATAGATGTTTTACATTTAGTGGTCAATATCCTGGGATCTTGATGACATCAAGCGAAAGGGAAAGCAACTGTGATAAAGTGCAAAAAATTATGTGGTTATTGAGGCCAAGTTCTCGCCCCAAGTGCGGTTGAGCCTCGCCCTTGATCTAGCGTGTAATGGTGGATGACTGCTTCAACGATGCTAGTGGTGTTTCTTTTCTACTCCCTCCGTTCCTAAATATTTGTCTTTCTAGAGATTTTGACAAATGACTACATACGGAGTAAAATGAGTGAATCTACACTAAAATATGTCTATATACATCAGTATGTGGTAGTCCATTTGAAATCTTCAGAAAGACAAATATTTAGAAACGGAGGGAGTATGAGAGCGCTGGTTATGTCGTGACCTGTTAGCTATGTGTAAGCACTGTGTATCTGCCATTTTATTTTCTTGCTTGTTGTAAGTGTGGTCGATGTAATTGCTGACTGATTAATGGCTCCAGACTTTTCTTAAACCTTCATTAAAAGAAGAGTAAATTTGACAAAGAGAGAATGTCGGACAAGTACTTAGTAGCAAATTTGAAGGACATGATTGGATGACGTCGGCCCGGCCGGATGTCCGCGGACATTTGGTGGCGTCCATTTGGTGATAGCCGGGAAAAAAGAGTGTACTCCCTCCGTCTAGATGAGTAAGTCATCTTAGGTTGTGCACCGTGATCAAGGAGGAGGAGAAAACGAGAGAACTTAATGTTCATTTGCTAATTAATAGCATTGCATGCAATGAACTAACCACTGCATGTCGTGTTTGGTAATCTCAAGTCATTAAAAGCATGCACACCCCACATTTTTTATTGGTTGATATGTCAAGAAACAAGAAACAAGGTAGAATTTAATGCACCGCGCCTAACTGTTTTGGGATTATTTGGTTTCGTAAGATGACTTACACACCTAAACGGAGGGAGTACTTGGTTCATTCAGATATATAGGGACTTCCCATTACAAAAAATCACACCGATATTACAAACCTTGTAAAAAAACTGACCATCACCCGTACATTTGCCTGACACACATACTTATCCCTCACAACTCTTATTCTGAATGATAGAAGATCAAGCTAACCCCTGACATAAATAGCAACGTCGCTCACTCACTGACAGCAACAAGCCATGAAATTTCACTGCTAGGCCGGATGGTGGTAGATCGGAGTCACTAGTGGTGTCCATGGTATCCACCGCCGCCGCCGCCGCCGCCGCCGCCGTAGGTGGGCGTGGGAGGGACGGGGTGGTAGTCCGGGTGGGGCTGCGGCTTGGGCACGGGGTGATAGTCAGGATGGGGCTGGGGCTTGGGCTCCGGCTTGGGCGGCACGGGCTGCTTGTGGTGGAAATGCTCGATGATGTGCTTCTTGATCGGCCCGCACAAGGTCATGGACGCGCACTCTGGCGACGCTGCAGACCGCGTGGCAATGCTGTCGCCGGCGACGATGCTGAAGGTGGTTCCCTCGGAAGCAGGCACGATCTTGGATGGCTCCTGGCCGGAGCACGGCTCGTTGGAGGCGGCGCTGTGGAGCTGAGCGACGCAGTCAGCGCCGTGGAGGTCGGCCGCCAGGGGAACGCTGAAGGCACCGGTGCCGTCGAGGCCGCCCACCGCCTTGCTCTCGTACTCGCCGTGGACGTTCTTGCACTTGATCGCCACCTGGAGACCTGAGGTGCGTTCATGGCAGCAGGACAACCATGAGCTGGTCTCCATCTATAGGTGTGTGGTTGTGTGCATTGACATATATGGTACGAATTTGAGCTGCATAGCTAGCGCTTACCCTTGAAGGCCTCCTCGGCCTTGAGGTTCTTCCTGGTGCAATCGGCGCACTTGGCCAGGCCGACGACGACCGACGCTGCCTCGGCGTTGGCGAAGGCGAGCGCCAGCAGGACGGCGAGGACGAGTGCTCTCGGAGCCACCATGCCTGAACCCCTGAATCGAACTCCACTACTTGCCTGTGTGAAGTAAGTAGCTAGCAGCTCGATGGATGAATGGAACAGGCGAGGCTTGGCTTATATAGGCCTCCGCATTGATCGATCCAGCTCGGGCGATGATCTGGCTGCATGCATGCTCGAAGCTCGAAGGGTGGTGTGGTGGGCGGCGAAGTGATGCGTGACAACGAGAGGCCGGCTAACTCGCCGAAATTTCAGATGGCGAAGTTAATACGGTGATGGACTTGGTAGGTACAGTACCACACACGGGCGCAGGCACCGTGTCTCGCGGCATGCACATGCACTCTTGCGCGCCTACAACGATCCATGCATGCAGCGTGAGTTAGAAGTAGTGGTCTCCTATTGGTGCTCAGTGGTACATCTGGTGTTGGATCGGCATCAGAATGGCTGTAAAGTGCATGTCCGTTTCGGGGAGTAGTGCGAGTAGTACTTTGTTGTTCATAACTGCAAGGACGGTGCTCCAAATGGACTGCTGTTGGATGGATCCACCGATCCACGGTTTCTTCTCGACCCACACAAGCATATACCACATGCGTGCGCATTCGCGCAACGTCTACTGTAAACTAACTGGAGCAGTGGAGCTTCGGTGTAGGTGAAATCACCACATATAAGTTGGTATCTACATGAACATCACCGTAAAAATCACTCGCAAAAGAAAAACATCACCGGAAAAAAAATCCATAATAGTAAAAAACGCACGCATGTTGTCATATCTGAGATTATCTCCCATGAGTTTGGGTACAACCGTCCAACCAACGGTTGATCCGTAAACGTAAATTTGGGCTTCGGCTTTGCGTAAGCATGTCTCTTCTAAAGTCCCCAAAAATAGCTATTTCCACATGTCGAAAATTTTATCAAGTGCGTGAGTATTGGGTTTGGGTGTGGATAGATCTCAGTTGACTTGACTGAGATTTAACCCATAACATGTAAGAAAGAAAAAGAAATAACTGAAAAGAAAAAAATTACATTGATCTCAATGTAAGATGTCACAAGTATAGCATCGACTAAGACATAATCAAGTCTTAGTCGACTGAGATTTAACAAGACTGATTGGGTTTACTACACCCACCTTACTAAAATGTAAAGGTCCTCTCAAATATTGAGCCTAATTTTGGCTACAAATTTTACTAGTAACAAATTGCGACTTAAAAGCCATAAAAATATAGCATTGGAAACTTTTTCCAAAAACAAATTCAATCATTTACTTTTCTGCCATATAACTCATATTTTGTGAGTCAAATTGTGATCTAGGCTCAAAATGAGGGAGTACCATATATACTGATTGCTACTTTACATGCAGACCCCTCAATGTAATACACTACTAAATCTAGAGAAGGAAAATAATCCACTACTTAACCTCCTGAACTATAACTATAGGGTCCACTTAATCCACACAGGGGTTAAGGATGATGCGGGATTGGGCGGCAGTTTAGCCCTGCACGCGGGATAAGGGAAATCAGATGGACCCCAGGCCTGGATGTTTCTCACTGGACGAACGTTTGGGGACAAATAATCCTCGCTTGATCTCATAGGTCCATACTCTCAAGTATACGTGGAATTAAAAGCTGGCTGCATGTGTCTGCAGTGTAGGCCTTGGCTATCAAGACATACAGCTCACCCCACTTCACCTCCTTCTTATCTCTTCCACACGACGAGATCTATCAAGATCTACAGCCATCAAGGCCTCATACATCCACATTGCTGTATGTGGCAGTGGTATGCAGGGGCCAGGGGCTATCAAGCTCTACAGCTCAGCTCCTCTCCTCCTGTCTCTCCCACGGAAAAGAATGTCAAATGGACGATCTACGCTTTTCGACGCTCGTGCTTTAATGAGCCACCGCCATTCTGCAGAACAGAAAACAAAACACATGTCCATGATTCGAACCTATTAGGTTCATGAAGTGCCTTCAGCAGGTTTTGGATTCGCCGCGGTCGACGATCTGACTCTTCAAGAGTGAAAACATTCTCCTCAGAGCACAGTTAGCATACATGTAAGCATCGAAACCAATCAAACTGAACTTTCACACTGTCACCACAATGGGACTGTTTAAACATAACAACAAACAAGGCAGTGCACTCAGTAGACAGTGCAGTAAACAGTAAGTACCTAAGGGGCTTCCTCTGTGAAGTTAGCATCGGAGCAGGAGAGCCAACTAATGTGGCAGGAAGCTCAGGCAGCTGTTTTCTCAAAAAAAAAAATCAGATTTAATATCTAAAAATGGAGATGCACGCAACATGGAAATTCAAGAGAACGCTTATAGTATGAGATGGTAAAAAAGAAGGGAGCTAGCCAGAAAAGATTTAAATATAACGTTATGAAAAATTAATCTGGTATAAGAACTGTTGTAGCATACTGTTCTCCTATAGAAAGCACACATACGACATAACAGAGCAAAAGTAAATGCAGGAACAACAATATCTTTAGGTTGCCACTGTCTTTTTATTTTTCCTCTCCAGGCATGCTTCTGTTTGTCGAACCTAAAGCAGGACCACTGTCTTTAGGTTCTCCTTAGCATGTACAGTTAGCTTTTGAAAGCACATGTTTTGCTTGGACACGCCCAGAACCAAAAGTTCAAAGTGAATTTCAAATTCAGTATAAATCAGGCAGATTTTCTGAATAAAAGGTTTATTACCAAAATCTCCAGGAATCATCAGTACATTTCCCAGTACAATAACTCCATGTCCATTTTGAATAGTATATTCAAATCTGTCAGACAACTCATAAGCACAGCAGTAAGTGATGATGTTTTTCATCTCTTGAAAACTATAAGCATGGTTAACTGATTGTAATGATCCATTCTTAATAATTTCACATAATTCATTTAACAAAGACAACTAAAGCATACAAGTCTAGTGTTAATGTATAATGTGTTGCCTAGCCTCTTTCATCAGATCGGTCTTTTGGTTGCATTGGCTAGAGCATGCACTTCTACATGGTATCAGAGCCAAGAGGTCTTGAGTTCAAGACCCGGCTGGCTGCAATTAAATTGCAGCCCACTTTCGGTCCACGTTTAGGCCAGAGAGAGCCACACGTGAGGGGGAGTGTTGACGTATAATGTGTTGCCTAGCCTCTTCCATCAGATCGGTCTTTTGGTTGCATTGGCTAGAGCATGCACTTCTACATCTAGAACTAGAACAAGACTTTTATGTTCAAGTAAAATCGAAACGTAAAAAGAGAGGCTTCAACAGAGAAAAAGAAGTGTTCTGTTTTCAAGAAAAAAGAACGCACAGGCACAAGTAACAGAAGTCAACTCTATCCATTGATAAACAAAATATAAACATCGTAAAGAAGTAAATGGCATTCATATAAGAAAAGGACCTCAAGTTCTTCCTCAGCTTTACGCTTACAAGCTGTCCACTGCCGTTTCTGTTTGTCCCAGATTACTCCCAGGGATATGCTCCAGACACAATATTTGACCTGAAACAGTTAAATCTTTCTGAGTTGACTTCACTTCACGAGATCCCATCTCATGAACTCCATTGGGTACTGTTAGAAGAGCTGAAGAGGAAACAGTGTGATTATTTAAAGCAACCTCGGCATGTTTTTGAAGTGAACTATGTAAATAAGAGTCCAGTCGATTTGCAGGTAGAAAAACAACATTTAGAATTGGGAACCATGCACCCTGTCAACTTAAAAACATCATACGCGGCATGCTTCCCACTTCCCAGCAACAGTTGTACTTTCTAGATAGTTCCCCAGAAGCCCCCATTCAACCAGTTCTGCATGGCAAATTGTGCACACTTCGGAAATATGGCTAGTTTCTTCGCCGGGCAAAGTAAAAGCTACTGTAGAATTTCTTTCAGCAGACGAGGATCTGAAAGAAGTTGCCTGGCATCATTGGATACACATACACCTACTGCTTGAGCGTCAGTGGAAACTGTATTTCTTTAAAACTGTGCGGGTTTCTTTGCCAGCTGTTCTGGAAGCTGAGCTTCTTGAGCATGGGTGATTCCAGTTCTCCAAAACCCCGTAAAGTAAAAACAATGGAATTGCCTTGAGTAGTCTAAGAAATCACTAGGATTAGGGCGTACAAGAACCTTCTCACGTAAAGATTGCTCCAGCTGAGTCAAGAAGAAAAATACGTATATATTAGAACACAGTTCTTATAAGATTCAGAAAATGGATATGGCCCAACCAAAGCTTTCCAGTCTGCTATCATTTCATCTATTGCCTACAGCTAGTCATTGAATTGAACTGACATTAAAAGCACAATAACTTAATAGCAGCTTTTTTTTAGACTAACAACACTTTATTCAGATAGAAACATCAGTACACAGATTTTACCTGATAATGTCCGGGATTACACCACAATAGATCTGACTAGGATTATCCTCACAACTACGGGCAAGGTTTTTTTGGAAGGAAAACGGGAGGGGAGACACCTACCTGCAGATTTTCCTTTAAAAAAAAAAGCAGAACGCTTACTGGGGCAATAATTCTTGCACACCATGGTATGTAACAGGAGAGAAGGGGAGGGAACGGGGTGAAAACAGGCATAGAAGAGCAGAATAGAAAAACAAAGCGAAAAGAAAAAGGTGATTAGCTTGGCCAGCCCGCAATCCATTTGTGAATAGACAGAAGTTCCTCTTTTCTAGCCCTGTGCGCCCAGAGTTTAACCATGTCAGTGCATTGGTTCGCACTATACCAGCGGGGGTAGTTATGCCATCGGTTCACAAGGTTTATAGTGCCCGGCGAACACAGAAGTCGGACAAACCCAGGTCACATTCCAGCAAAGGGAAGAAATAACATAATATAATGTGACAAGCTAAGAACAGCAACATACCAACAGAATACGGATGATACATCAGACCGTGGACCAGTTGGTGCACGTCCTGATCTGCCTCATGTCCGTCCTCATCAAACACAGCCATGAGGAGCTTGAGCATATCTATTCAACTATGTTCAAACGCTTGCAGCTAGTAGTAATATTTAAGGCCAAGTGACCTTATGGATGGAGTGTGGAACAGGGCAAGAGAAACAATTGTGACCAGCATGCATGCATGAGGTGCGGTTAACCAAGCTGACTCGCGCCTTTCCACCGCGGCAGCTCAAGCGATTAAAATTTAGCCTACAAATCTGTGCTTAGAATAACAACCTTCTGTTCCAACACCCACTAGCAGAGTCACTCACGCTAGTTTATAGAAAAGTGCAAGAAAACTACTCCCTCCGTAAACTAATATAAGAGCGTTTAGAATACTAAAATAGTGATCTAAACGCTCTTATATTAGTTTACAGAGGGAGTACACTGGTAAGGCCATCACAATCTCTGGGTAATCAATCAGCCCGTAGGACTCTCGCGCGTGCACGCACACATCGACGCTTATCCTAATAAAATACATATTGCATGTTAATGGCCCAAAGCCTAGAGCCCTAGACTAGTCAGGAAAACTGCATAGAAACTCAGGAAAACTGCATAAAAACTCAAGTGAAAAGGAGAATTTTAGTTTCAGATATCAAAAGAATATAAATATTCATCGACAAGCCAAAGGTGCTCAAGAAGAGTTGCATAGTTTTGATTACTGGTGTATATTGGAGTACTATGATTTTATTTATTTTGTTTATCTGGGGAGATTAATAATGAAAAAAAGGGGGAAAAAAAGAAAACTAAATCTAGAAAGCAGGTGTTGTACGGTTTAAGAACGTTTTGACTGCCATACATGAATATTCTAAGTGTGAACTGAAAGTGACTGGCATCCTTTCATGCTACTCAGCTTGTCTTTGTTGAGATACTAATCCAGCATTAAATTAATCGTGACGGCTGCCTGTATGTGACTGGTATCCCTTGTCAGCGTTAAACTAATCATGGCAGTTTTCAAGCAGAGAATGAACTAAAACGAATTATTAAAGGAAGAACAAAATCCTTCAGTTCAGACCTGTAGCCTGTGGGCCTCATCCAGTCGCTCAGACCTGTAGCTCGAGCCTCATACATACATATATAAATACACATGGTGTGTACGAAGTAGATTGCATCGCAGTATCTGTAGTGCACATCTCCCGGAGATTGTCTTCACCTCAGCAGCTTCATCCCAAGAAGCCATTCACTAGCTTATTGCATAAAGGACAGCTAGCTTTTGCAAGTTTGTGCAAGTTGAAGAACTCGTACCTTTGTGAGATATGGAGAGCAGAGATGATGTCAAATCAGATGAGATCCTCATGCCTGGGTTCCGGTTCCATCCTACCGATGAAGAGCTGGTTAGTTTCTACCTCAAGAAGAAGATCCAGCAGAAGCCCATCTCTATTGAGCTCATCAGGCAGCTGGACATCTACAAGTTTGATCCATGGGACCTCCCAAGTAATTAAGCTTGCATCCTTGTTTATACTACATTTTTTTTATTTCTCATGAATAGCTAGATTGGGATTCAATAGGCTACTTTTGGGTTTTCAAAGCTTTTGTATGGAGGCTGATTCAACACAAGTTGGTTTCCTTGATCATTAGTCAAGTTGGTTTCATCCGTTGAGTGGAGTTTCAGTTGAAAGAAATCAGCAGTAGTATTAATCATCTTCCCATGACAAGCTAATCTAGAATAGATGGGTTACTCACCTTACTGCAAAGTCTAACAACTTGACTGTTCCTTCTCAACAACAGAGCTTGCGAGCACCGGCGGTGAGACGGAGTGGTACTTCTACTGCCCAAGGGACCGCAAATATCGCAACAGTGCGAGGCCAAACCGGGTCACAGCAGCTGGGTTCTGGAAAGCCACGGGAACAGATAGGCCAATTTACTCCTCCGAGGACACCAGGTGCGTAGGCCTGAAGAAGTCCCTTGTCTTCTACAAAGGCAGAGCAGCAAGAGGGATCAAAACCGACTGGATGATGCACGAGTTCAGGCTCCCTTCACTCGCCGATACGTCACTTCCCAAGAGTAGGCCGATCGACAAGAACATCCCGCTCAATGTACGCAACGCATTTCAATTCATATTAGTATATATAGTTGCAGAGCTAAATTCCAACGTCATGTCAAATTCTGACAGGCCACCTTTTCTATTGCCGAAAACAGGACTCTTGGACCATATGTAGGATCTTCAAGAAGACAAGTTCGATGGCGGCGCAACGGGCGCTATCTCACACTTGGGGGGCTCCATTGCCTGGGGCAACTGAGCAAGATCTCTTCTCCGCCCTGCAACCGGTGCAAGCTTTACATTTTGCTTCAGAGAGCTCCTCCAGCTCATTGCAAGTTGCTGCTGCGCTACCATCAAATCAGTTCAACGGCAATTATGGCTTTCAGGGACAGCACCAGCAGTTTCTGAAACCCAGCAACACACGGGAGGATGGCTCATCATGCAAGGTCATAAGCTTCAACTGTGGTCCATCTCTGCAAGTCCTGAAAGGCCCCATCGTCTTGCCATTCCAAACACAGCCGCCATCACAGAAGCCTGTGCACGTTGCGCCACCGCTCTTCTTCGACACGCAGTCTGGGCAGCCTGAGCAGATTACTGGCTTTGCGACTGGTTCTTCTGCAGATGTAAATGCCGACATGAGCTGCAGGGACCAAGAGTCAGCCACAACGAAGCATGGCAATACTTTCAGCATGAACAGTGAGCGGGAGGATGTAGGTCTGGGGAGACTCAACTTCCCATTCGATTTAGGAGCAGGCTCTTCAGATGACTGGGAGTGCAACATACCTTGGGAATCCTTTCTTAGCCCAACAGTCCCTGCTGAGATCACACAGTACTAGATACCTAGCTTGCCCTGCACAGAGTTAGCATTTCTGTTAGCAAAAGCGCCAGCTGTTGTTTGTTCAGTTTTGGATTAGATGTATTGTGCATACTAGTAAGCTATACCCTTGTTAACAGTAGAGCTAACAAAAAGAAGGATATATTGTGTATACATTTTAAGCTGAGTGCTGTTGTGACGCTGTACTTTTAGTGGAGAGTAATGAACATATGTACGAGTCACAAACTTGCAATGGATTGAAAAAACCCTGAAACTTGCAAGATACTGAAAAGATGGAAAATGTATCGCCAAATGGTGGTTCCTTATGATAATAGAGTAGGAAAAGGTCTTCCATTTTCTAACATGTCTAAAGTTCCTAAAAAATACTGATTTGGCTTCAGTAGGTGATGATGACTGACTGAGATCTTCCAGGGCTCTAGGAAACAATAGACATCATAGACAGGAATAAAAGGCTGAGTTAGTTCAACAAAACAAGTGCTTTTGAAAATGAATCCTCATGGCCTTGCTTTGCCTTGACAATTATGGAAAGCATATTTTACCACCTGCATCAAGATTTTTTTTAGGATTCAGGTTGGCACTATGGGGCTACCCTACCAACAACCATGCATCTAGTTTAAAGACAACAAAGAATTTTAAGCTTGTGGAAGCAAAGATGCGTACATACTTTTAAGAAACAAAAGAAGACAAAATTGGCGACAAATGGTTAGCAAAAAGAACATGATGCAGTCATAACGTGAAACCATGGACTAAGCCTGCGAGACACTGGAACTTAACTTCTTGGATACCTAAAAGCGGAGACGATACTTGGAAACAGCGAAGTAGTGATATGCACTCATCATAAGTTGACCTCTCAAATTCCAATAATTCATCAACAAAGTAGGACCATACATCTGTGAATCTTCTTGTCATTACAGTCAATTCGCAAGAACTTATATATCTGCAGCAGCGAAAAATGCTTTGGTAATAATGCTTCAAGGGCTGTACTTGTTTAACAATTTCACTGAGTAAGTTACAAAACACACAAATGAAGGGTTAGAAATTTTTCGAAGATACTGTACATGACCTGAACAGGCATTTAGTGCAAAGGCTGTAGTTTAAATTGAGAAGATATCTGGGGATGGTGGTAAGAAAGTTAATTCTAAATCAAGACTCTAAACATGAACTTGGTGAATGTTGGTTGCACATCTGCACTTGCATATGTTTATTACAACCATAGCAAATAAAAAAGCTGAAGTGGATTTGCAGAACACGGTGCACCGCAAATCCACAATCATCCTGGCAGCAGGCATCCGACAGAAGTAGCAGGAGCAGCAACGATAAGCTGTCTTACAAGTTACAAAGCACAGCGGGTAATGAGTACTTCAGTAGCTGTACAAGTGCTGAGATATGTATGACTAGTCAACTCATGAACAAATATTATTAAATAGTACTGTATGATGACTGTACGGGCTTGAATTTGAGAATATTTTGTACTAGTACATTCGAGCAGCACTGCAGCAGAGCTGGACATGAGCCACTGCTACATCAATCGTGACCAGCATGTGCACGGTTAACCAAGCTGATGTACTCACCGTTGGGCAAAGCTAGGCCGTGCGCCTTTCCTCCACGGCAACTCAAGTGATTAAAATTTAGCCTACAAAACTGTGCTTAGAATTAGGATCTTCTGTTTCAACACTCACTAGCAGAGTCACACACGTTACTTTATACAAAAGTGCAAAAGGTCACACTGGTAACGGCATCACTAAAAAAATGTAAAAAAGGAAATTACACTGGCAAGGCCATCACTATCTCTGGGTAATCAACCCCGTACGCCTCACTCTCTAACACACGCACGGCGCACACACATTGAAGCTTATCCTAATCAAATACTCCCTCCGTTCCTAAATATAAGTCTTTTTAGAGATTCTAATCTGGACCACATACGAAGCAAAATGAGTGAATCTACACTCCAAAATACGTCCGTATACATCCGTATGTGGTCCATATAGAATCTCTAAAGAGATCTATATTTAGGAACGGAGGGAGTACAAATAACATATGAATGCCCCCAAAGCCTAGATCAATCAAGTAAAATCACATAGTCACGTGAAACAGAAAACAGAGAAATTCGGTTTCATATAATTAAATGAATATAAATATTTATTGACGTTTTTTTAAGCCAAAGGTGCTCCAGAAGAGTTCCATAGTTCTGGTTACTGAGCATACTGGGGTACTATCAAATACTGGATACCAAAAAAAAAAGATCAAAATCAAATCTAGAAGGCAAGTGTAGTACAGTTTAAGAACGTTTTGACTGCCATACATGAATATTATAAGTGTGAACTGAAAGTGACTTGCATCCCTTCATGCTACTCAGCTTGTCTTTGTTGAGATACTAATCCAGCATTAAATTAATCGTGACGGCTGCCTGGATGTGACTGGCATCCCTTGATGCTACTCGGCTTCTTAAACTAATTGAAAGTGTAATCGACCCTACACTACTCATGGCAGGTTTCAAAGAGAGAAGGAACTAAAACGAATTATTAAAGGAAGACCAAAATCCTTCGGACCTGTGGCCTGTGGACCTCATCCAGCCGCTCCAGGTAGCGCAAGCCTCGTATATAAATACACGTGGTCTGTCCGTAGTAGACTGCATCGCAACATCTGTAGTGCACATCTCTTGGTGATTGTCTTCACCTTAGCAAGCTTCATCCCAAGAAACCATTCACCAGCTCACTGCACAAGCAGTACAACAAGGACAGCTAGCCTTTGCAAGTTTGTGGCCAGTTGCAGAAGTACTCATACTTTTGTGAGAGATATGGAGGGCACAGATGATGTCAAATCAGATGAGATCCTCATGCCCGGGTTCCGGTTCCATCCTACAGATGAAGAGCTGGTGAGTTTCTACCTCAAGAAGAAGATCCAGCAGAAGCCCATCTCCATCGAACTCATCAGGCAGCTGGACATCTACAAGTTTGATCCATGGGACCTCCCAAGTAAGCAAAGCTTGCATCTACATCTTTTTTCTCATGAATAGCTAGATTAGGATGCAATTGACTACTTTTGGGTTTTCAAAGCTTTGTATCTTCCAAGGAGAGGTTAGGAATTAGGATGCCGATTCAACACAAGTTGGTTTCATTGATCTCTAGTCAAGTAGGAAAACCAGAACATTCTTCTGCTCATCCCTCTAGTGGAGTTTCGGTTGAAAGAAATCATCAGTAGTATTAATTATCTTCGCATGGCAAGCTAATCTATAGATGGGTTACTCACCTTACTGCAAAGTCTAACAACTTGACTGTTCCTTCTCAACGACAGAGCTTGCGAACACCGGCGGTGAGACAGAGTGGTACTTCTACTGCCCAAGGGACCGGAAATATCGAAACAGCGCGAGGCCAAACCGAGTTACAGCAGCTGGGTTCTGGAAGGCCACAGGAACAGATAGGCCGATTTACTCCTCCAAGGGCACAAGGTGTGTAGGCCTGAAGAAGTCACTTGTCTTCTACAAAGGCAGAGCAGCAAGAGGAATCAAAACCGACTGGATGATGCATGAGTTCAGGCTTCCTTCGCTTGCTGATCCATCACTTCCCAAGAGACCAATCGACAAGACCATCCCACTCAACGTACGCATTTCAATTCATATCCTGTAGTTACAGAGCTAAATTCCAATGTTATGTGGAATTCTGAAGGCCACTTTTTCTGTTGCCGAAAACAGGACTCTTGGACCATATGTAGGATCTTCAAGAAGACCAGCTCGATGGCGGCGCAACGGGCGCTGACTCACACTTGGGAGCCTCCATTGCCTGGGGCAACTAAGCAAGATCTCTTCTCCGCCATGCAAGCTTCTCATTTTCCTTCAGAGAGCTGCTCCAACTCATTGCAAGTTGCAGCTGCGGCACCATCAAGTCAGTTCGACAGCAAATATGGCTTCCAAGGACAACAGCAGTTTCAGAAACCCAACAGCACACAGGAGGGTGGCTCTTCATGCAAGGTCATAAGCTTCAACTGCAGTCCATCTCCACAAGTCCTGAAAGGCCCCATCATCTTGCCATTCCAAACACAGCCGCCATCACAGAAGCCCATGCTGCACACTGCACCACCGCTCTTCTTCGAGGCGCAGTTTGGGCAGCCTGAGCAGATCACTGGATTTGTGACTGCTTCTTCTGAAGATATAGATGACGAGATGAGCTGCAGGGACCAAGAGTCATCCACAATGAAGCATGGTGATACTTTCCGCATGAAGAATGAGTGGGACGCTCCGGGGAGACTCAACTTCCCATTCGATTTAGGAGCAGACTCTTCAGATGACTGGGAGTGCAACATACCTTGGGAATCCTTTCTTAGCCCAACAGTCCCTGCTGAGATCACACAGTATTAGATACTTAGCTTGCCCTACACAGAGTCACCTTCATATGTTAGCATTTCTGTTAGTGAAGGCACCAGCTACTGTTTGTACAGTTTTGGGTTAGATGCATAATATATATACTAGTAAGCTATACCATTGTTAACAGCAGAGCTAATAGAGAGAAGGATATGGATATATGCATGCATTGGGCGTATTGTGTGTACATTTTAAGCTGAGTGCTGTTGGTATGCTCTACTTTGAGTGGAGAGTAATGAACATATGTACAAGTCACAAGCTTGCAATGGACTGCCAAACCCTAAAACGTGCAGGATACTGAAAAGATGGGAAATGTATCACCAAATGACTCTTTCTGATAATAAAGTAGGAAATGGTGTTTCATTTTCTAACATGTCTGAAGTTTGAAGGAAATACTGATTTTGCTCCCCATGGCTTGGGTAGATGACGATGAATCACTCATCGAGATCTTCCAAGGCTCTAGGAAAGAATAGACGTCATAGACAGGAATAAAAAGGAAGGTTAGTTCAACAAAAGAGCTTTGCCTTGACTATTATAAAAAGCATATTTTATCAACTGCATCAATATTCTTTTTAGGATTCAGTTCGGCACTATGAGGCTACCAATGACTGTGCACCTAGTTTAAAGACAATAAAGAATTTCAAGCTTGTGATGCAGTCATAACGTGAAACCATGGACTAAGCCTGTGAGCCACTGGAACATAACTTCTTGGATATCTAAAAGCGGAGATGACACTGGGCAACGTCGAAGTAGTGAGATGCACTCATCGTAAACTGACCTCTCAAATCCCAAGCATTCATCAATAAAGTAGGACCATACAACTGTGAATCTTCCTGTCATTACAGTCAATTCGCAGAGAACTTATATCTGCAGCAGCAAACAATGCTTAGGTAATAGTACTTCAAGGGCTGTAGCTTAACAATTTCACTGAGAAAGTTACAAAATACAAATGAAGGGTGAGAAAAATCGGAAAGATATTGTACATGACCTGAACAAGCATTTAGAGTAAGGCTGCAGTTTAAATTGAGAAGATATTTGGGGATGATGGTAAGAAAAAAAATCTAAGATCAAGACTATAAACATGCACTTGGTGAGTGTTGGTTGCACATCTACAGTACAGTAGCAGGAAGTGCAGCAACAAAAAATAAACAAGCCGTCTTACAGAGCAAACATCAAATACTGGATATATTTAACAGCGGGTAATGAGTACTTGAGTAGTTGTACAAGTGCTGACATATGCAAGGATGGCTAATTAACTCATGAACAATATATTATTAAATAGTGTGATGAGTTGATGACTTCACGGGCTTGAATGTGTGTGCATATTTTGTACATTCGAATAGCAGAGCTGGACATGAGCCACTATTAATCGTGACCAGCATGTGCACCATTAACCAAACTGATGTACTCGCTGTTGGAGCAAAGCTGGAGTGCGCACCTTTCCACCGTGGCAACTCAAGCGATTACTCCCTCCGTTCGGAATTACTTGTCACAGAAATGGATGTATCTAGATGTATTTTAGTTCTAGATACATCCATTTCCGAGACAAGTAATTCCAAACGGAGGGAGTAAAATTTAGCCTACAAACTGTGCTTGGAATAAGGACCTTCTGTTCCAACACTCGCTAGCAGAGTCATTCACGCTAGTTTATACAAAAGTGCAAAAAGATCACACTGGTAAGGCCATCACTACTAAAAAAATGCAAACAAAGAAAGTACACTGGTAAGGCCATCACTATCCCTAGGTAATCAGTCTGTACGTCTCTCTCACACACGCACACGCCCACATATTGAAGCTTATCCTAATCAAATGCAAATTACATACAAATGCACCCAAAGCCTAGACTGGTCAGGAAAACTGCATAAAAAACACATGAAACGGAGAATTTTGGTTTCAGACATCAAAATCAGAAGAGTATAAATATTCATTGACGTTTCATGAAGCCTCAAGAAGAGTTGAAGAGTTTCAGTTACTGCCGTAATTGGGGTACTCCTACTATGTATTATTATGTTTGTTTTTTATCTGGGGAGGCCAAAGATGAAACACAAAAAATCAAAAGTAAATCTAGAAGGCAAGTGTTGCACATTTTAAGAATGTTTTGACTGCCGCACGTGAATATTCTAAGTGTGAACTGAAAATGATTGGCATCCCTTCATGCTAATCAGCTTGTCTTTGTTGAGATACTAATCCAGCATTAAACTAATCATGACAGCTGCCTGAAAGGGACTGGCACCCCTTCATGCTACTCAGCTTGTCATTGTTGAGATACTAATCCAGCATTAAAATCAATCATGACAGCTTTCAAACAGAGAAGGAACTAAAACAAATTATTAAAGGAGGACCAAACTCCTTCAGACCTCATCCAGCCGCTGCAGATAGCTCAAGCCTTGTATATAAATACACATGGTGTATGCGTAGTAGACTGCATCGCAACATCTGCAGTGCACATCTCTTGGTGATTGTCTTCACCTTAGCAGCTTCATCCCAAGAAGCCATTCACTAGCTTACTGCACAAGCAGTACAAGGACAACTAGCCTTTGCAAGTTTTCTTTGTGAGAGATATGGAGGGCAGAGATGATGTCAAATCAGATGAGATCCTCCTGCCTGGGTTCCGGTTCCATCCTACCGACGAAGAGCTGGTTAGTTTCTACCTCAAGAAGAAGATCCAGCAGAAGCCCATCTCCATCGAGCTCATCAAGCAGCAGGACATCTACAAGTTCGATCCATGGGACCTCCCAAGTAAGCAAGCTTGCATCTACATCTCCTTGTTTATACTACATCTTATTTTCCTCATGAATAGATGGGTTACTCACCTTACTGCAAAGTCTAACAACTTGACTGTGTTCCTTGTCAACAACAGAGCTTGCGAGCACCAGCAGTGAGACAGAGTGGTACTTCTACTGCCCAAGGGACCGCAAATATCACAACAGCGCGAGGCCAAACCGGGTCACAGCAGCTGGGTTCTGGAAAGCCACAGGAACAGATAGGCCAATTTACTCCTCCGAGGGCACCAGGTGTGTAGGCCTGAAGAAGTCCCTTGTCTTCTACAAAGGCAGAGCCGCAAGAGGGATCAAAACCGACTGGATGATGCATGAGTTCAGGCTTCCTTCTTTCACCGATCCATCACTTCCCAAGAGACCGATCGACAAGAACATCCCGCTTAATGTACACATTTCAATTCATATTATGTAGTTGCAGAGCTAAATTCCAATGTTATGTGGAATTCTGAAGGCGCTTTTTCTGTTGCCAAAAACAGGACTCTTGGACCATATGCAGAATTTTCAAGAAGACCGGTTCGATGGCGACACAACGGGCACTGTCTCATGCTTGGGGTGCTCCATTGCCTGGGGCAACTGAGCAACCGATGCAAGCTTCACATTTTGCTTCGGAGAGCTCCACCCGCTCATTGCAAGTTGCAGCAGTGGCACCATCAAGTCAGTTCATAAGTTTCAACTGTGGTCCATCTCCGCAAGTCCTCAAAGGTCCCACCATCTTGCCATTCCAAACACAGGCGTCATCACACAAGCCCGTGCTGCACACTGCGCCACCACCGCTCTTCTTCGATGCGCACTTTGGGCAGCCTGAGCAGGACGCTGGATTTGTGACTGGTTCTTCTGCAGATGTAAATGCCAGCATGAGCTGCAGGGACCAAGAGTCATCCACAACGAAGCATGGCGGTAAATTCAGGAGCATGAACAATGAGTGGGAAGCTCCGGGGAGACTCGACTTCCCATTCGGTTTAGTAGCAGACTCTTCGGATGACTGGGAGTGCAACATACCTTGGGAATCCTTTCTTAGCCCAACAGTCCCTGCTGAGATCTCACAGCACTAGATGCCTAGCCTGCCCTACACGGAGTGGGAGGTGTGCACCACCTTCACCTGTTAGCATTTCTGTTAGCAAGGGCACCAGCCATTTGTTCAGTTTTGGATTAGATGTACTGTATATACTAGTAAGCTATACCCTTGTTAACATGCTAACAGAGAAGGATATATACATACATACATTGAGTGTATCATGTATACATTTTATTTTAAGGTGAGTGATGGTGTACATTGAGTGGAGAGTAGTGAACATATGGCAAATCAATGGATCAAATATCCTGACAATAGAAAGGTACAACGATTTGGAACGCTCTAAACACAAGAGGTTTGTCTCTCACCTGCTAAACATTTAACTCGAGGCAACTAAGCCTCACACCACCACCATCAGAAACACTTTTCATTGTGTACAAAACAGCAGTGCAATGTCAATTTCAGAGGAGCTCTGCTTTGTGGCTGTCTTGTCTTTGGTTTTCTGGATTTTCAGGACCTTCTTCGCGATCTTCTGCTCTTTGGCCGAGAAAGCATGAATGATCCTGCACAGCCATAGTTGCAACTTATGAGTACAAGATGACAGATTATTGGACTTCACACAGCGGCATATATCTACCTTTTATTTGCTCACCTCTGTCTAAAAGCAGTTCCAGAAAGCCATCCACCATAAGCACTCCTGCAGTTCCTAACAAACCTGGACCTCTTGTACTCAGTACACTTGAGGTGAGGAATCTGAAAATGAGAACTTGCAGTATGAACCTCA
Organism: Triticum dicoccoides; assembly: GCF_002162155.2. Taxonomy (NCBI): domain Eukaryota; kingdom Viridiplantae; phylum Streptophyta; class Magnoliopsida; order Poales; family Poaceae; genus Triticum; species Triticum dicoccoides. The sequence goes on from NC_041383.1 coordinate 47,554,641, forward strand.
AGTGGAAATATTAACATTACAATCAGAGAAATGAGTGGTATCAGTAACAGCAATTACAATGCCACAGATCATACCAATTGCTTACAACGACCAAATTATCTCATTCATCTTGCAGTACAATTTCCTCCTAATGCAACCAAATGAAGTGTATGTGCACACAGGTGATAGATGAAAGTATATTTTACTACCTGCATCAAGCTTCTTTCTAGGATTCAGGTAAATTCAGAGTTCATGATTTGGAGTGAAGCAATGGCAGTGGGCTACGAACGACTGTGTGCCTAGTTTAAACAGACAATAAGGAATTTCAAGCTTGTGGAAGCAAAGATGCATGCATACTTCAAAGAAACAAAAGAAGATAAAATTGGTGACAGATGGCTAGCAAAAACAACATCATGCAGTCATAACGTGAAACTGTGCACTAAGCTTGCGAGAGACATCAGAACGTAACTTTTTGGATATCTAAAAGCGGAGATGATACTGGGCAACAAGTGAAGTAATGATCTGCACTCATCATAAGCTGGCCTCTTAAATTTCAAGCATTAATCTACAGAGGACCATACAGCATGTGAACCTTCTTGTCATGACAGTCAATTAGAAGAAATTATATCTCAAGCAGCAAATAATCTTTGGCAATAATATTTCAAGGGCTGTAGCTTAACAATTTCACTGAGGAAGTTACAGGACGCGCAAATGAAGAGTGAAATCACACAAAAATTTCAAATATACTGTACATGACTGGAACAAGCATTTAAAGTAATGCTGCAGATTAAATTGAGAAGATGTTTGCGGATGGTGGTAAGAGCCAATGAAGGGAAAACTAATTCTAGTCAAGACTCTAAAGATGCACTTGGTGAATGTTGGTTGCACATCTGCACTTGCACTTGTTTATTACAAACCATAGCCAATAAAAAGCTAGTATATCACAAAGTAGACCTGTCAATTACCAAGTTCCATGAGCTATTCTTGACTCATCAACACTTGCAGAACACTGCACACCACACTCATCCTGGCATCGGGCATCCAACATAAGTAGCAGGAGCAGCACCACCAGAAATCAACAAACTGGCTTATATAGCAAACATCAAACACTGGATATAATTAACAGTGGGTAATGAGTAGTTGTAGAAGTGCTGAAATATGCAAGGAACATGACTAGTATTTCTTAATTAAGCTACATTAGCCATTAAATAAAAGGCTGTTCCTCGGAAAAGTTGAACCTTGTGCAGAGTGCAGACTACCCTTATAGTAAGATCATCAGCCATGTACCCAATAGACAGCATCCAAAAGTAAGATTGTAGTGGCGTCGACCATCATCTGTTTCAAACAGAAGATTTGGCAACGGCATAGCATTGTCAATGGTGAACATGCAGTGCCAATAACAGATATATGGGCTTAATTTCTAGTTCCGGCGTCATTTTAAACATAAAACCAAAAACATGTTATGGAACCAAAACTGAAAGAAACACCAGTCTATGCAGTGGACATCTCTGTGGTAAAACAATATCATATCAAATTCATACTACGTACAAGGTACTCCAAATAAAATTGCTCATACTGCTAAAACCCTCACTAATTGTTCAGGTGGATACGATGATCCAACTCACTGGAATGTGAATTCTCAAGCCCAATTATTACAATCCTATTATTGACCAATGATGGTCAAATGTGCAAATGATGACAGCCAACAAGTCTGAAAGTTACTAGAACCCGGCCCATTTTAATCAGCCGCTTCCAGCAGTTTTCAATCCACTAACAGACCATTCCATCCGTGCAGCAGCTTGTTAACAAAGATAAGAATTGTTTTTGGCACTTTCCTGCAAGTAGCAGAACATAAACATTAGTGGGGTCTAGAAATAAGCAAACAGTTGCACACATGGAATAAAATGTGAAATCAAATGGAATGAACACTGTTTAATTAGGGACACATGCAGTACCTGCTCATTAACTTGGGGTATAATTGGTTTGGAGCCCAAGCAAAAAAAAACTAGTAATGCTGACTGTATTTGACCGCCATGTCGTCTGGGGCCTCAGCAGTCTGTGGTGCCTGAGTGCTAAATGTTGGTCCACCTTGACGAGAAGATCCAAGCTGATCATGCTCATTTCCTATGCGGCCATAGTGTGGGAGACTCTGAGCAGAGCCCAAACTAGACCGTGGTGCTTCAGGGGCACCAAATGACGGCCGTGATGCCTGAGGAGCACCATACCCAGGCTGCTGCGCTTGATGAGTACCATACCCAGGCTGCTGCGCTTGATGAGCCCCATACCTGGGCTGCTGCGCTTGATGAGCCCCATACCCAGGCTGTTGTGCTTGATGAGCCCCATACCCAGGCTGTTGTACTTGATTGGCGCCATATCTGGGCTGTTGCGCCTGTTGGGCGCCATACCCGGGCTGTTGCGCCTGATGGGTGCCATATCCGGCCTGTTGCGCCTGATGGGCGCCATATCCAGGCTGCTGCGCTTGATGAGCACCATATCCAGGCTGCTGCGCTTGATGAGCACCATACCCAGGCTGGTGCGCTTGATGAGCACCATACCCAGGCTGTTGCGCTTGATGAGCACCATATCCAGGCTGTTGCGCTTGATGAGCGCCATGGCCTGGCTGTTGTGCTTGATGAGCGCCATACCCAGGCTGTTGCGCTTGATGAGCGCCATGGCCTGGCTGTTGTGCTTGGTGAGCGCCATACCCTGTCTGCCATGGACGAGATGTGCCAAACCCAGGATGTTGAGTCTCATGAGAACCATGTGGTGGTTGCTGCGGTCGACTACCAAACCCAGGCTGCACCGGTGCAGCTGAGCCAAAATTAGGTTGCTGCACTTGAGGAGCACCAACTGTTTGCTGCCAAGGGCGAGAGGTACCAAACTCTGGCTGTTGTCCATCTTGAGGCAGGGCAATCCCAGGTTGTTTTTCTTGAGATGAAATACCATGCTGCCATTTATTAGAAGCACCAACATCTGTTTTTTCAACTTGTTGGTTTCCAGACACAGGCTGCTGAAGTTTAGGAGACATCCACTCAGGTTGCCGCACTTGAGATGCACCATTGCCAGGCTGAAATGGTTGTGGAGAACCATAACCTGGTTGGCCTTGGTTAGGTGTGTAGCTGCCCCGTGTCTGATTAGATGCAAATCCTGGCAACCCCTGAGGTGAACTGCGAGGGCGAACCTCTGGTCTTGGCTGAGGAGGCAGTGGCACAGGTTTTTCTTCAAAAGCTTTCTCGATCTCTTCGTGCCGATCGGCATTCTTGAAAATCTCACCGACAGACTCCCGGAACTCAGGAGTTGCGACAACACCACCCCTTGCCATGTCCCTCACCAGGTCCAGTGCTCTATCCAATTCCCCTTCCTTGCACAGTGCATTAACCAGGATCTCAAATGTGGTTGTGTTGGGCTTGATCTCCTTGTCAGCCATCCTTCCGTACACCTTTAAGGCATCATCGATCCGGCCAGCTTGTGAAAGTCCTTCAAACATTCTATTGAAAAAGCCGATGTTGAACTTTGGGCCGTGCTCCCTCCCATCTGCCATTTTGTAAAAGTACTGAATCGTGTCATCCACACGACCTTCCTTGAAGCACAAGTCGACCAGGAAAGTGTAGGTGTACACATCTGGAAGCACCGACTTGCTCTCCATCTCCTCGAAGAGCTTCTCTGCCTCTGCGAGCATCCCCTTCTCACAGAGCTTCCCGATGATGTTGTTGAAGCAGCCGACATCCATCTGGACGTTCCTCCTCGGCTGGCGGTGGAACACCTCAATGGCATCCTGGAACCTGCCCTCCTTGAAGCACTGGTTGACCATGACATTGTAGGACTCGCTGTTCATGCCGATGAAGCTTGGCGGGCTGTGGTTGTCAATCATGGTCTCCCACAGGTCATTGGCCTCCTTGTGCTTGTCATGCTTGAAGAGTGTCTCGAGCAGAACGTTGCAGGTGGCGGGCGTCATCTTGAAGTTCCTGTCGAGCAGAGACTTGTAATTCTCCATGGCCTCCTTGTCCATGCCTTTCTTCCAGTAGCCCTCCATGAAGCTGGTGTGCACGACGCCGTCATACACGGTGGCCTTCTCGGTGAGCTCGGCAAAGAGCTCGAAGGCCTTGTCCCAGTCGTCGAGGCCGATGTAGCCGTCGATGAGGTTCTTGTAGACAATGGAGTCGGCGCCCTGGCCGCGGTGGTACATGCTGTGGAGGAGCTCGAGGGCCTCCTGGATGCGTTGCGCGGCGACGAGGCCCTTGGTGAGGTGGCGGTAGCTGACGGCGGAGGGGGAGAAGGAGGTGGCGCCGTCGAGCATCTCCTGGTAGGCCCGGAGCGCCTCGTCGACGCGGCCGGCCTCGCAGTGGGCGAGGATGAGGGTGTTGTAGGAGACGACGTTGGGGACGATGCCAGAGCGGCGGAAGAAGAAGTCGAAGAGGGCCACGGCGTCGTCGTGGCGGCCCGCGCGGCCCATGGAGGCGGCGACGGCGTTGCAGGTGAAGACGGTGGGGCGGACGCGGGAGCTGACGGCGGCGCGGGCGGCCGCCGAGGCCCCGTCGAGGTCGCCGGAGCGGATCAGGGACTGCACGCGGTTGTGGAGGCTGAGGCGCGGGCCGACGAGGGAGGAGGTGGTGTCGGGGAGGCGCGGCGCGTTGGGGTCCCGCGGCGGGGGCGGGGCGGACGGGTCCCGCCGGAGCGCGTGGAGCGGGGGCTCGATGCGGAGGCGGCGCTTGCGGCGGCGGCGCTCCGCCGCGGCCTCCTCCGCGGAGGAGAAGGAGAAGCCGCGGGAGGGGGCGAGCAGCGCGGGGGCGAGGGCCGGGTGGGGGGTTAGGGCGGTGGTGTGGGGGAGGAGGCGGGGCTGGGGCTGGGAGTGGGGCAGGGCGAGGCGGCGGAGGAGGAGGAGACGGCGGAGGAGCGCCGCCATGGTCGTCCGCCGACGAGGAGCAGGGCAGGGGAGGGGAGGGAAGGGTTCTGGTGGAGCGGCGGCCACGGGGGGAAGCAGAGCCACCCAAAACCCTTCCGCTGGTGGGCTTGGGCCATTTCTCCAGGCCATTCGCTTTCATTTCGCGCTGAAAGGGCTTCGTTTTGCTCCAACCCAATGACTGACTTCTGGCCATTCATTCTCAAGAAAAAAATTCATTCTATAGAAAAAAAATAACCTCTTTCTCATTCGGAAAAGTTATTACTAAAAAAACGAAGCCTTCGGTTTTCACATGAGTAACCAAGTGATAAAAGAACTCGACCAATGTGAGCATAGAAAAATGAGTCTAAACAAACTCCATTGTAGTGATCATTAAACCAAGTCATGGGGATACGATTGAGGTCTGGAGTGTTAAGGAGCCACACATGGCGTCCAAAAGAAAGTCTTAGAGCGTGTTTAGCGAGGCTACGTGCCTCGATATTGGATTCTCGCCCCTCGAAGATGAAGAAACGGCGATCTATCTGGTTTGAAGTCTGGTAGGTCTCCTTGATGATACCAGCATGCATCCCTACCGTGTCTTTTGTGAATATTGTTTACCATGCCTTGGCAGTCCGAGGCGATAACCACATAAATAAGTGAGAGGTCGAGGGCAAGAGCCAATGCTTCCCGACATGTCATTGCCTCCCAGAGAGGCAGCATCCGTGCCCCCAGAACATTTGATGGCAGATGAACCCGAGTACTTGCCTATGGAGTCCCCACACATGGCACTATAAGATCCTTCCGTTGAATTCCCGACATGTCATTTCTCTCACCCCCGTCAACAATCAAATGCATGGTGAGAGAAATAAAAGCAGTTGGTTGATAATTAAAGGGGGTGCATGTTGAGAGAACTAGATGATAGCCCGAGCGTTGTTGCGGACCTGCGTTTCCATGAGCGGATTCGAAGAGAAGCATATACTATATGAATGAATATTAAATACAACTTATCAAACGTATAAGCAGCGCATTATAGCCCCACATATGTGTGTTGGAGCTTGTCTATACGCCCGAAGCGGATGGTAAGGAAGCTTTGCAGATGGGAAGAGTAATGTGCTAGCACTCAAGGGCCCATTAATACATATTGTTTTTATTTACCATAGAAGTGGTGAATTTAAAAGTAGAGTAAAAATACAGCCTAAATACTAAAGAGGTTTCATGTAAGAAAAAAGTTAATAAAAATGTTCATATCTAGCATAAGATTATTCATCTTATATTAAAAAATTATTCTTCATGCACGAAAAAAAGTCATGTGTGTGTGGGTGTTGGGGGGGGGGGTATTAAAAATCCATGCATTTGGGAAAAAATTATGTGCCTCAAATAGTTCAATATGCATGTAAAAAAATGTAAATTTATAAGAAAGTAGTTCATCTGTATTAGAATAAATGTTCATGCCATCTTAAAAGGGTTCAATATACCCCTCCCCCACCCATCCAAAAAAGAACAAAAAATAAATAAATAAAGATGCATCCAAAAGAAAATTGAAAAATTATAAGAAAATAAAAGAATGAAAACCCCAAAGAAGCAGAAACATAAAAGAAAAAGAGGAAAAGAGGAAAATGGAGGCAAAACAGAATATGTGATGAATATATTAAATTTGTTGTGCGTGATTTTATTTTCAAAATTTTGTGAACATAATAATATCAGTCGATGGACATTACTTTAAATTTTATGGACATTACTTTTTTAAATAAGCATTCTCGTAAATATGAACTTTTGTAAACATACGGACATTTTTTTAAAAGTTCATGAATATGTTTTTCGGGCAGTAGACTTTTTTTCCAATACATATGGCTGCATTTTTTTTGTAATTATTTGTATATTTTTCTAGAATCAAAATTTGCAAATAAAAAGAGTTATATAAATTAGAATTAAAAATTGCAAACCGTTATTGGGCTGGCCCAGGTAGCAACCCTGCGCGTTTTGGGGGCGTCTGGCGATCCGGCCGGCCGATCCTAACAAACATCGGATGTTTGCCTGCGTCGAGCATGTTGAGCAGCTTCCCGACCTCACCTGGTTTCCGTCGCCTGACGTCGCCTTCTTCCTCTCCCCTTTTGTTGACCGCCCTAGGACAGGAGGAGTCATTTTCTCCGTTTTCATTCTTCTTTTTCAAGAATGGCAACGCGGCAATCCACAAGGAGATAGGCTCGTAGATTCACTCTTGCTGTTCTAGTCAATCTATCTACTGTGTTTATCTGTAATTTTACCTGCATCTGCATGCATGGTTACATGAACCATATCCATCGATCTGTCCATATATAGACAGCTTATATGCGCGTCTTAGTTTGTTCGACCGAGAAATCACCATGCATATAGTCTGCAATACGGACAGAAAGTAATACTCCCTCCGTTCCTAAATGTAAGTCTTTGTAGAGATTCCACTATGAACCACATACGGATGTGTATAGATGCATTTTAAGTTTAGATTCATTCATTTTGCTCCATATGTAGTCCACCTAATGGAATCCCTACAAAGACTTATATTTAGGAACGGAGGGAGTATGTAATAAAGAATCAAGAGACCCGTGCGTTTCTACTTTCTCGGATTTTTTAGCCGAGTGGGCGATTTCTGTAGGGTTTAGGGTTTAGTTTAGCACTTCATTTTAAGGGAAAGCCTTCATGGCACTTTATTGAAACTCAAATAAGTTTACATCATTTGCAATGGCATCTAAGATGAAAATAAACGGATACACATGCCACGTAGTGGACAGAGGTCCCTCCGCATTACTAGCTAACAAATGAGCCACCTTATTTCTTTCCTTAGAACAGTGAAATACAACTTTTTTAGCGTGTAATTTTTTGAGTATTTCTTAGTTTAGCACTTCAGCACGTTCTCTTCCCAGTGAATCTTCAGTCTTCACGTGCTTGTTTCATTTTCAGTTGTTGAGCAATGCCTGGCAGTTCGACTTGTTTCTTCTACTCGCTATGCGGAGTCTCCAATACATATGGACTTGTTTCTTCTATTCGCTATGCGGAGTTTCCAATACATATGGTTGCTCCAAAGCTAAGCTTATATTTGTTTGGCAATAAACTTTGTATTAAAAAAATCTATTTTAAGTAATTTTGGACCTTAAAATGCCGAAATTTTCAATATCTACCGGCGCTCACCTGTAGAAAAACTCATTGAGGAAAAAACCTTAGTCGAAACAAAAGATTGACTGCTCAAGTGATATTATATTGCACTAAAGGAAAAAACTATTAAGGCCGAGTATGTAAACCACTTGGCGAAGCCCGAATCAACCTGGGCAATGCCTATGCCTAGTGTGACACTCGGCGTATATCCTGTTGGCATACGGACCTTAGCTGAGTGTATTTCGTCGAGGGTTCGGGAAACGTGTAATCCGAGAGAAAAACAACAGCCCACATCAAAAAAGGGTTAACCAGGTGGCGGGCCACGTTAGCAGTGTTGAGTAAGCCGAATGTCGGCGCTCGGCATTCATCCGCTGCTCGTCTTTTAGTTGGACCCAAGAGCTACGCGGAGGCGCCACGTGTAATGCCAATATGCTGAGTGTCATGTCATTGTTCACAGCAAATGTGTTCGCCGAGCGAGTCTGTACGTCGAGCATTTTATGTGTTAGTCACGGTTTTGTACGCCGAGCGTCTCGATGTAAACCGAGGGTCTTCTCTGCTGAACTATTCATGAAACAATGGTGTAGATGCACTAGCATCTTGCAAAGTTCCACAGATGAATCTAAAGATTTAACAAATGCTGAGTTGTTTTACAACTAATGTGCATGACAAGATACTGTAAGTATTTATATTATCATACATTAAGATATTCTTTTTAGGGTGGACATTAAGATATGTTGGTAGCTGAATCTTCCAGACTCATTGGTTCATTCTCTTGAAGGCCAGGGTGTGGAACATGGGATGGGATCCCTTGGTTTAATACAAAGATGGCAGTAGATTGATCCATTTCCCGAAGGTCAGCGTGAAGCATGGGATCTTCTGCTCATTCCAATATGATGGCTCAGCGTATCGATGGGGAGCCCAGTTAGTATGAAGTGAGGAAGAGGACCACACAAGATATCCTCTCCAGGTCGAGTGGAGAAGAAACCACACGAAGGGAGCGTGCACAATAAACGGAGATAGGATGGGACCGTGTTGTGCTGAACTGATCATGGTGCTTCAATTTGCTTGCTTAGTCAAAATTTAAAAAAATGAACTTGGAGGTCATTTTCTATTCAAGGTTATATTGTGTACTCGGTGCCATTGTTCAGTCGAAATTTTCTGTTCAAGGTTCAGTTGTGCATTTGATGCCATTTTAGCCAGACTTGATGTATGATGACTGATTTTTTGGATGATTTGTGCTGCACAACAGTCCACCATCCTTCGTCTTCCTGCACTGGTTCTAGATCTTAAGCTGCTTAGCTATTATTTTGAAATAATTTGAACTTGCAGAAGCGGTTCTCATGTGCTGAATATCCTTGTGCCATTTTGGAACCAGAATGTAGAAACATATCTGAGTCACCTTTAAGAACCTTTTGCTTGACATGCATGTGCAACAACAAGACCCTTTCCAAACATCACCAGTTGTTGAACGATCTGTACAGTAAAATAGGGGACAACTCTCACAATATTCAGCGAACATGAGGTAGCCACACATCATGTTTCCAGGCACTGCTAGATTGTACTAGTAGCGGACCTAGGGCAAATAATTTGATGTCGGCGAGACAGGGTAAACATCAACATGAGACAAATGCACCAAACATAAACCTTAAGATTGACCACAGTTCAAACTGACGCTGATAAATATTTCTTCTTTGTCTCAGACCAACGTCTAGCCCCAAATTCTACCAAGACCATCAATTAGTTCGAACACCTCTTCGGTTGTCCAATGTGGTTTATTTGTTCTGTGTCCGCCGTTTCAGCCTCACTTGCAGAAGATGCATCCTGGATGCCCTGTTTAAACAACCAATGACATAAAATTATTTGGCCACTGTCCGTTGATGGATTAAGTACAGATGAAATTTCTGAACTTAAAAGGGTACACAATATGAAGAAAACAACATATATATTTGTAGATATAATGAACATGTCTGATTTACACGCACATATGATTTCTTAAGTGTGATTCATTCTCAATTGTGGTTCAGATGAAGCAACCATAGCTGAGAGACCACCAACCTTCTAGTCATCAAATCCTGAGTTTATTGTTCGCAAAAAGAACAAGAAAATTTCTGAGTTCATTGATCAGATGCAAAGCAACACATTTCCTGTCGTCGTTCAAAAGAGAAATGTGAAAAACATTTACGACCCTAGCTAGCCACATAGTCTCATCTTTTGATTATTACATTCCTTCACAAACACTCGACAACGGCCACTAAACTCAGAACCAATCCATGGTCTGATCTCCCTCTCTCCTTGAGGCAATAAAAAGGGCGTGTGTCATTGCGTAAAGCCAAGGCTCGGCTAGTAGCAGCAGGGCGACGACATATGCATCAGTGCATCGAAGCAAAAAATAGCGCCAGCTATCTGTTTGGGTTTACATTGATCAAGTGATGGGATATACTCCTACAAGTTCCTCCAGTGCAGGCAAATGTTTTGCAGGTGAGAAACTACACCGCTCACGCGCTGCAGCAACAGCAGCTCAACTCTTGCCACGGCCCTTGGATTTCTTCTTGCTGCTCCTGCTTCCGTGCGCCCAAAGCCGAGGCAGCTTCTCCCATGCGGTCAGGTTCGTCATCTGAACATCCGTTGGCGTTGGCGTGCGGCTGGACAGCTGCTGCAGCATTTTTGCTCTCGTTCATTAAACATTTCTCTTGCTAAATTTTTCATCCATGCATAACCTTGCAGCAGCCAGAAAGCGCATGACCAGCTGCAGTTTCTTCTCACCACCTTGCCACTTTGAGTATAGATCCTTCACAGCAAGACGAGCTTTTTTCTCAACCCTGTGATGACAAGACAAGCAATTTTCACGTACGAGTAATAAATTCATGTCTTACACTAGACTAAGGTACATATCATGCAGAAAAAGAGGATGGCGAACACACCTACTCCCTCCGTTCCAAAATAGACCAAAGTTAGTACAAAGTTGAGTCAACTATTTTGGAACGGAGGGAGTATCAATTGCAATACGGTATCTGCAGTTCTGTACTGCCTGCCATTGAGAAACATAGTTAGCCCTAAATTAACATTTACTTACCTGGCTGAAAGTTTTTCGAACTCACTGCAGATGTGGCTGATCTCTTCCACTGTTTGTGTATTAGTAGCTGCATCAATCACAGCTAGAAGGCCTGTTTCCTCCAACCATGCAAGGGCGTCTCTAAGAAATTGAATAACAACCCATGCATCTTCCTGCAGAAATTAGCTTTTAGAATAACTTGGAAGCTGCCAACAATGGGACAAACTGAAAGATAACAAAACAAGCATATGAAACTCACCTGGCCCTGCTTGTTGAGTACAAAAGTCTCAAACTTCTTCCAGATAGCACTATCATTAGTTAAATCTATCTCTATCGTACTCGCTGTCTTGCTATCTTGTACAGCATAAGGAATTTTCCCACAAATAACATTAGGGGAATTATCAGATTTTTCTGGCAATGAAGTCTCTTCCTTTAGAGAACTTGGTTCTTCAGGGCGCAGAAGAGCCTATCTTCAGAACACTGTACAACGAATCCTCCTTGCTAATCATATAAGCATTTAAGTTCGGACAAAGTACTGGGCCTTTGGTTGAGCCAATAACAACCATAGGATCTCCGATTGCGGCGAGTGCATCAGCAAGCACTCTTGTGAAGTTGCTTGATGTGCAAGACGCCAAAACCTCATTTTCAAAGCATGTTCAATCTTCTGAGAGAACTCCAAAGGTAGTTCCTTAAAGACTTCATTCCTCCAAAGGTTATGTGTGACCTCATAGCAATTCCCCAGGGAAATATTAAGGATCAGAGGATAAAGTGCAACAACTGGTCTCAGGAGGACTGGTCTGTATCAAGTGCTAGGACCTGAAATCTTGTGTGCCCATTCCTGGAGCATATGGTTGGTCGTCAAGATAGTCATAATCATCCGATATATGAAACGGCCTGATGGGTGTGCCAAACGATTAAGATCAGAATCTGGTCTCGATTTACATACCAGGTAGGTGTAAATGTAAACCTTGCTGGTACGGCACTCCAGTATATTGACCAACAGAGATTTCGTGCAGCATATAAAATCATTCTGTATCAAGTACGAGAAGCCATGAAACCAAGGCACTCCAGAAGACCCACATAGCATGTTGGGGATATGTAGTCTAGCTCATCCTTCCACTTTACATTGAGGGTAAAATCACGAGCAAGCTTAAAGTTCAAGAAAAATGAGGATCTATCACAACCACTGTCAAGAAATCACTGCAAATATCAGAAAAAATCTGCCTACTCAGAACTATTGTCCAGGTACTGTAGTGGTCATGAAAGTCGCGCTTCGCCCAAGTGTGCTGCATGAAGCACAAGCATGGTTGTTCTCCCAAGATGCCCCCGAGTTAAATTTTTATTTACCAGGCAAAGATTTGCACTAAGAGAATCAGCAATCAATTCATATGCAGCTGGTGAGTCAAGTAGACACAAGAGGCTCCCCATTGTCCCATCTCTCCACACAAGGAAAACTAACTCGAAGAAGCGACACTCACAGAGAATAAAAAAGCTTCTGAACTTCTTAGAACTTTTTGGAATACTGAACTGTGGTTCTTCGAAGAACTTTGCTATCTCATTTATGATAAGGATAGTTCTCACCAGTGTATATGAAGATGCAGGCTTCAGAGAAATTTCGACAGCGGACTCCAACTTCTTAAGTACACTGAAACCAACAGAAGACAGCTCATTCATCCAGAAACACTGAGCACATGAATGACACTGAGGGACACCCAATAAACATCTGTTGCCGTCTTGCTGCAAATAATTTCTGCCAGCAATAGAAAGCCAACTTGCATTGATGTTAAGCACCACATATCTGTCAACTTCACCATCTTTTCTCGATCCAAAGTACTTGGCGCAAAGATCTTCATACATAACTGCATAATCATTTAATTCTGGACCATCGGTGTGGCGAAGATGAGACAGTACTTTGATTATGATCGACTTCCAGTGATTCCAAACATAAAACAGAGTTTGGGGTGACATCTGGTTAGAGGCCAGCATATCTTTACTACTGTTTTCATGTTCAGATCCTGGCCCTAATTCTATATTGTATCCAGAGGCTCGAGACTGAAGATGAACATCAAGAATCAAACTGGAAGCAACAAGTTAAACCAATAGTTTGGACATTTCTGCCCTCAACCAATGTGCGATTTAAACTGGGTAGAGACTTATTCACATCTGACAGTGCATCAGCTTCCACGCAAAACAAAACAGTAGAAACTCCGAGACCTTTTTCGCCATCTCTTTGGCTTTTGCAAGCAACTGTCACTTTTCTGCATATCTTTTGGGAGGCCAACCTCTACCATTTGAAGACCACAGAGAATCCACAATGATATGGACGCCCTGTTGCATCCTTAAACAAATCTGCCTTCTCGAGCATGTCTACCTCCAGTAAGACATCTCCTTTATGCTTTGCTATTCCTGCAGCTTCTAGGAAATTACACATTTCCATCTCTAAACTCGACAGTCATCAACAAGATTCGTAGAATTTAGGAATGTCCGTACATGATCCATAGAGCTGAAAGCTTTAATAAAAGCCATCCTATGCTTTATGACGACACGCTCAAAATAATCTTGAGCACAATTATCCAGATACTTTGTTCTAATTGCAGAAACCTCAAGGATTTTGAATTCTGAAGCGAATGTTCCTCCTCCAGATTGCATAATTGTTTTCCTTTCGAGCACATGGAGAAACACTTGGTGTAACATTTAGCTTTGAAGAACACTTCCACTGCCTCCGACCAGCATTCAGCGATAGCAAAATAATCATCAGCATCCTCAAGTCCAGAACTGGAAGTACCACATTTTTGCATATAGACCATACCTATGGCAATGCAAGGAACACAATGTTTAGTCAGCAGAGCTTCGTGGGGTGTAAGGTAAACTATCCATATGAAAGCTAAAAATTGGCATTTCTGTAATTTATATAGGGATGTCATTTCCAAAAAAATGTTTTGAGATTTGATGACATTTACTTGTATGGCTAATCTCTAAGAACAACATGTCATTTGTAAAACATTATGAAATGATGAAATCTCAAGTATGGATACAGCTTGTAAATTATGGAGAGTTGGCAGAGACCTGTTCTTTTGTAGTCACCTAATTTGATATAGCAATTAGCAGCTTTCATGGACTCTGTCAATCTCTGATGTTGTTTGCAATGAAGCCTTGCCCAGCTCCAAATTTGTTGAGATGACACAGTCAGCAGTGGCTAGAAGTCCGGCAGCTCTTGTGCACTTCTCTGTTTGCATCACCAGCCTTCTCGAAGCACATGGTAGCCATCTCGAATTGTCCCTCACTGAATAACTACAAAAAAAGAGAACTTGTGACATGGTAGCCTTCTCTATAGGATTATTGTGGCCTTTTCTTTTGCCTTGTCGCTCTACGCTCAATCTCTTGCCGCCGAGCAACTTTCGCCGCCATTTTTCTTGGGCTATGATTTTGTGCGCAATCTTCTTTTGACAATTCAACTTCTTTGCTACTTCTCTTTTATTTTCTATTGATGCGGTGTCTTCCTCTGACGCGCCATCTTCGTGTTACCCCCTCTGGCTTGACTCGACAGGTTCGGAAGATTCTTCATGCTACGACGACCCTCTCAAGACGCGAATTTCGGATTATCTTTTTTTAAGTGTCTTCAAATGGTGTTGGGGAGGGGGGGGGGATATTACTATTTGTCTAGGAGTCCTTATTATGCTATGTCTCTTTCCTTTACCCCATGTCTTGTGTAATAAGTCGATCGATTGAGAGAATTCGCTTTCCCTACTTTTCGAAGAGAGAAAGCGAGGTGACTAGTTGCGCTCCAGGCGCCCAATTTACCTGCGCTGTCTCCGGCGGCTCCTTTCCTCTAGCAACCTCACGGTTGTTGGTTGGAGGGAGTCGCCGGACCCCACATGCAGTCTGTATAGTTGTAGGCTTAGATGGGCTTGCGTAGCTAGAATTCTGCCGACCGTGGTCTTGGGTCCGACGATTTTGTTGATGGCAGCTAATAAATTCCTTCAAGTCCCGCTTCATCGTGTTGTTCCGTGTCATCGACGGCCCTTGGGTCTGGTAGGTGGTCTGCCTGAGTGGTGTCGGCGGCGACCCCTTGGTGGCTTTTGTTCTCCGGCACCTCCATGGAACTGGAAGACTGTACATGAGTGTATTAGCCGGTGTTGGTCGTCATAGTGGCGGCTACAACGTCGGGAGGGGGGTGTGGTGGATCGATGCACGGTTCATAGATCAACGCGGCAGGTCCGGCAACTCTCCTTCAACTTTGTCGGGCGGAGGGCTGGAGCTAGGACCAAGGTGTTGGGGATGGCCCCCAGGCGACGCACCACGGCGACAACGTCATGCCTTTTGCAGCGGGCTCACAAAGCTGATTTCGGTGATGGTGCGTCCTTGGTTCAGGCATTGGCGGCTTCCTCGATGGTTATTATGTCTTTGCCACCCCACCTCTCTAGCTTCCATCAGATCGGCTTTAAGATCCGTGTAGCATCTTTTAGGTTTGCCATTGATTAGTCTTTCTTTTGTCTAATTGCACTGCAACGAGTTCATTAGCAATTAGTAACAAAATTAAATGTTGATACCATGTATACACATGGATCCATTTTTGGGAATCTTTTTTGAATTCAAGGGGAACTTTTTTTAGGTAATCTATAAGTCTTAATCACCAACCAATTTTTTGAACTATTATAGAAAGTTAGGAACTTATATTGTTTCTATACTATTAGGGAACCTTTTAGGTTAAGTATTCATGATCTGACATTTTGATACCACAATAGTGTAATACAGGCTCCGCCGGCCGGGACCGTATTAGTGTGGTTATTGTTAGACCTTTCAACCTGAGCATTGAGAGTTGTGGATGACACTAGGAGAGTTGGGACAATTTTCGTTGGTTTATTTCTCACTGAATGCCATGCCAACCTGAGGGGTTGGGGATACATATTTATAGGCTGCTAGCCAGCCAAACATATGCTAAGATGCCAGTCTAAGATGCTAGTCTAAGATGCTAACTGACAGTTCTTGATGGTCAAGAACAGAACTCTATCCTAACAACCAGTCCTTGATGGTCCAGGGTTTTATCCTCCTAACTGCCACAAGGACCATGTGCTGCAGCCCCACAAAGACCCTAGTACACAGGCTTATCCATCATTCTCCCTCTTAAGTCTTGTACGTCGTTTTGTGGGAGGGTTGAATCATCCCGATCCTGGAGCAAAGTTCAAGGAACTTGATCCTCCCAAGAGGCTTGGTGAGCAAGTCTGCGAGCTGGTCCGTGGTGTTGATGTAGCTCGCCTCGATGCTCCCTTCTTCCAAACAGCTGCGGATGAAGTGATACCTCAGTCGGATGTGCTTGCTCCGTTCGTGGAAAACAGGGTTCTTGGCCAGGGCCAGGGCGGACTTGCTGTCCACCAGGAGCTGCACCGTTCTGGTGTCTCGGACGAGAAGATCACCAAGCAACCGAGCGAGCCAAAGCGCCTGAGTACTCAGTCTCACAGCTGGACAGGGCCACCACCTGCTGCTTGACTGATTGCCAGCTCACGAGGAAATTGCCGAGGAAGAAGAGGATCCCGCTCGTGCTCTTGCTGGTGTCGATGTCGCTGTACCCGACGAAGTGTGCCGCCCCCGAACACCTAGGATAGTGGAGGCCGTGGTCGAGGATCCCTGCCACATAGCGGACGATCCTCTTCACTGCCTGCTGGTGCTCCGACGTCGGTCGTTCCATGAACCGACTGACATAGCCGACGGAGAAGGCCATGTCCGGCCGTGTGTGGGCGAGGTAGCGAAGGCTCCCCACAAGGCGTCGGTACTGCGTAGCGTCCACTTCCTCCGTCGTGCTGTCGCGGCTCAGTTTCAGCCTCTCCTCCATCAGAGTGAGAGCTGGGTGGCAGTCGGTGAGCCCAGCTAGCTCAATGATGCGCTTGGCGTAGGCAGACTGTCGAAGCGCGATTCCGGAGTGATCCTGGTGCACCTCAATCCCTAGATAGAAGGAGAGGAGCCCCAGATCACTCATCTGGAAGGTGGCCTTCATGTCTTCCTTGAACGCCGCCACCTCTGTATCTTTGGTGCCGGTGATCACCAAGTCGTCAACATAGATGCCCACCAGCAGGGAATTTCCTCCACTACCCCGTCGGTAGACGGCCGCCTCATGCGGGCTTTGCTCGAAGCCCATCTTCTTCAGCATGGAGTCCAGCTTGGCGTTCCACGCCCTAGGTGCCTGCCGTAAACCATAGAGAGCCTTGCGCAGGCGGAGTACCTTGGCCTCCTGGCCAGGGATCGCAAATCCCGATGGCTGATGCACGTAGACTTCCTCCTTCAAGTCGCCGTTGAGGAATGCCGACTTGACATCCATGTGGTGGACACGCCAGCCCTCCTAGGCAGCCAGCGCAAGGAGAAGTCGCACGGACTCCATCCGTGCCACGGGAGCGAAAGCGTCGTCGAAGTCGACTCCTTCCTGCTGCAAGAAGCCTCAGGCCACCAAGCGAGCCTTGTGCTTGATGCTGGCGCCGGCTCCATCCCTCTTCATCTTGAACACCCACTTAAGGGTGATTGCGCGATGACCACGAGTGAGATCAGCGATCTCCAGGTGCGGTTTTGCTCGACCGCATCCATCTCCAATTGCATCGCGGCGCGCCATGTCGCGCCTCTCTCGGCCTCTACAAAGGACCGTGGTTCGCCGTCTTCACACGCGAGCAGTAGCTGCGCCTCCAGGTCACGTGAGACCAGTCCCGGCACCGGCTGGTCGTCGAGCAGATTATCCATCGTACGGTACCGCAACGGTTCGCCGTCATGCCACGCGTCGATACACTCCTCGTCGTGAGTGAGCGGGGAAGCGAACTTCATCGGGTTGTGCTCTGCGTGAGCTGGTGCTGATGAAGACGAGCCCGGAGTGGTGACCGCAGGGGCTGAAGTATGCGGCGTCGCCGGTTGTGGTGTCGTCGGCGTAGCAGGCGCCGGAGTTGATGCAGTTTTGGGGACCGGGGTAGACATGCTTGGCGAAGAGGAGCTGCTTGCTCCCCCAGCTTCCTTGAAGTGGGCGTACTCGACAATGAAGCCGTCATACGTCGGCGTCGAGCCGTCGTCCACCGCCTTGTCCCACTGCCACCCTCGCCCTTCGTTGAACACGACGTCTCGCGCTCTGCGGCACACATTGTGTCTTTGGGTCGAGGATGCGGTAGGCCTTTGAGCCCTCCACGGCCGATGAAGACTCCCGGAGTGCTCCTGTCGTCGAGCTTGCCGATGTGGCCGAGCTCCTTGGCAAACGCAAGGCAGCCCAAGACCCACAAATGAGACCGCCGGCTTCCGCCCATGCCAGGCCTCGTACGGAGTCCTGCCGTCGAGTGCCTTAGTAGGTGAGCGGTTGAGGATGTAGACGGCCGTTAGCACCGCCTCTCCCCAGAAGACAGTCGGCATCCCTCTCTGCTTGAGGAGAGCCCAAGCCATCCCCACAACCGTCTGGTTGCGCCACTCGACGACGCCGTTTTGCTGCGGGCTATAAGGCGCGAAGTAGTGGCGCTAGATGCCCTCATCGGCGCAGTACGACGCGAATTCAGCCGCCGTGAACTCGCCGCTGTTGTCAGTGCGCAACACGCGCAATTTGCGGCCGCTCTCCGCCTCCACACCAACATGCGCGCGCCTGATGGCGTCCGCCGCTTCTCCCTTGCTGCCGAGGATCATCACCCACATGTAGCAGGAGAGACCGTCGACGAGCAGCAGGAAGTAGCGTCGACCTCCTAGTGTGGCTGGCGTCACTGGGCCGCACAGGTCTCCGTGCATGAGCTCCAGCTTCTCCTTGGCTCGAAAACTCGCCTGTTAGGGAAAGGGGAGTCGTCTCTGCTTCGTCAGTACGCAGATGTCGCAGAACTGCTCCACATGGTCGAGGCATGGTAGGCCTCGCACCATCTCCTTGGCACTTAGACGCTTCAGGGCCTCAAAATGAAGGTGCCCAAAGCGCTCATGCCACTGCCACGCCTCATCGTCCCGACGGACAGCGAGACAGACTGGTTGTGCCACCTGCACATCAAGGACGTAGAGTCGATTTTCACCTCTGGGTACCTTGGCGAGAAGGCGACGCTGGCGATCCCAGATCCGTAGGACCCCATGCTCAATCAGCACGCATGAGCCGTTCTCGTCCAGCTGTCCCAAGCTGATGATGGAGTTCCTTAGCGCGGGGATGTAGTAGACACCGGTGAGCAGCCGGTGCTCTCCCGTCTTGGTGGTGAAGATGACAAAGCCGACGCCCTTTATCTCCACAGCGGAGGCATCCCCGAACTTGACGGAGCCTCGCGCATCGGAGTCGAGCTCGGCAAAGAATTCCCTTCGACCGGTCATGTGGTGGGTGGCGCCGGTGTCAAGGCACCACCCCGTAGTCTTGTCCTTCCCGGAGCCATCACCGAGAAGAGCGTGTGCTTTTGGCTCATCGAGGTGGATGAAAGCCTTTGCGACTGGAGTTGCTGAAGGTAGCTCAATGCTTGCATGCGCCATGAACAGAGCCGTCTCCTCCTCCTTCGCCTGTGCGACGTGAGCCTGGCCTTGTCATGGTTGCCGACACTCATTGGCCCAATGGCCAAACCGGCCACAGTTGTGGCAGCTGTTCTCTTGTGCCGGCTTGGGCTTGCCAGCGGCGCCGTCCTTGGTGCCTCCGCGGGCGTCACCCTTGGCACGTCCTCGTGCCCTGCCCGAGGAGCCTCTTCGCGCCTTACGCTGCTTGCCACGCTTGCGGCCGCCCGTCGTGGAAGAAGGCTCCCCCCTTCTTCCTGTCACCAAGGCTGGCATCCCATGGCTCCCGAGTTAGGAGCAGCTTCCCGCCGATGGTGATGGGCCCCGAAGAAGGTTGTGGCTCGTCGGTGTCGACGACCTTGAGGCGACCTATCGCCTCCTCGATCGTCATCATGGAGAGGTCCAGCAAAGACTCGATCGACCGAGCCATCTGCTTGTACTTCTTGGGGATGCACCGAAAAAGCTTCTCGACAGCTCTCTCCTTGGTGTAGGTGGCATCGCCAAACTTCACCAACTTCTGCAGCAGAGTGTTGAGACGGAGAGCAAAGTCATCAACGTCCTCACCTGGCTTGAAAACCAGGCTCTCCCACTCCTTACAGAGTGCCTGCAGGGTGGACTTGCGAGCACGATCGCTGCCGATGCGTGCCGCGGCGATGGCGTCCCAAGCCTCCTTGGCAGTCCGCTTGCTGGAAAGCGAGAACTGCATCTCGGGCGGCACTGCGGCGATGAGGGCGTCCAGCGCCCGTCGATCCTCTAGGTGGTCGACGTTGCTGTCCTGGACTGCCTCCCATGGGCGCCGCACCTGGAGACTGATCTTCATGATCCCGGCCCACTCGACATAGTTGGTTTTAGTGAGGGTAGGCCACCCAACACTGGGACCAACATCCCTGACCATAGTCCGGACCTCGTAGAGGCTGCGGTCCTGGTCATTGCAGCCGCCGTCGCGGTGCACACCTGCACCTGGAGCGTGGGCGTGCTCGGCTCCCCACTGCGTCGTCCGCTCTTGCGCAGTGGCGCGATCTGCGTCGGTGCCGTCGTCCGCAGCCGCGGAGCTGTTGGAGCTGCCGGAGCCGTTGCGGAGTGCCTTGGCATCCGCCGTAGCCTCACGTGCTGCTTCTACTGCTGCTGCTGCTTCTACCTCCGCCCTGGCTGCTTCTACCTCCGCTCTGGCTGCTGCCAGCTCCGCTGCAGCCAGCCTTGACACCCTTGCTGCCGCAGCAGCTGCTGCTACAGCTGCTCGCTCACGCTCCTCTGCCACGGCGCGCTCGGCCTCCTGTCGGCGCCGTATGCTCGAGGTAGCCGTGTGCTGAGAGCGACCTGCAGACATGGCTTGCTGCAGGGGGGTGTTGCGTGAAGAGGAGGCTGTTGACGAACTGCTGGTCGACAGTCCGGAGGGAGGGAGGAAACCAGAGGCAGTCGGAGCAGCTACTGCTACCGACTTAGGCTGCTCACAGGAAATGCTCAGGGTGCAAAATAACCTGGCTCTGATACCACTTGTTAGACCTTTCAACCTGAGCATTGAGAGTTGTGGATGACACTAGGAGAGTGGGGCAATTTTCGTTGGTTTATTTCTCACTGAATGCCATGCCAACCTGAGGGGTTGGGGATACATATTTATAGGCTGCTAGCCAGCCAAGCATATGCTAAGATGCTGCTAAGATGCTAGTCTAAGATGCTAACTGACAGTCCTTGATGGTCAAGAAACTCTATCCTAACAGCCAGTCCTTGATGGTCCAGGATTTTATCCTCCTAACTGCCACAAGGACCATGTGTTGCAGCCCCACAAAGACCCTAGTACTTAGACTTATCCATCAGTTATTAGCATGCGTTTTTTTTCTGGCGTACCATAGATAGCATGCTTTAGTAATTGAATTCCTAAAGCACAGTGTTCACATGGATCATGAGGCATGGACGGAGATAACGGGGTGGCATGGTGTTCACAAGGACCTTACTAGATAGGTGGGTCTGGTACCCATTGTACGAATTCGCCGACGCCGAGGACAAGGCCGACGCTCACATCTCGTCTCCCTCACAGCTGCCAGTGCTCCCTCTCTTCCTAACGTCTCTCTTTCACTATCCTCGGCGTTTCTCTCTCTCTCCCTCTCCACTAGCTCATCTCTCTCTCCAAGGTGACTGATTTAGCTACCATCGGCGGGGGCATTGGGCTAGCTACCGGCAGTGAACTAGCTGCGGAGAGGATGTGCAACACTAGGCTAGACACGCTAGGGACGAAGAACTCTTCGACGACGGATGGGATCAATCATGGGCGTTGTGGCGGCATCAGATCCATCATCATGCCTATATATATGCTAGTGGGAACATCATCATGTCTATATAGCATCAGATCCATCCCATTCTATCTCCTCAACCAAACACCAAGATGAAACCATTCCATTCAATCCCATGCCTCTACCACACATGGGAACGGAACCGTTGGAACCATGACATTCCATTCCACTTGGTTCGTCAACCAAACACGCCCTAGGTGTCTGCAGCTGCCGTGAATGAGATCGCTCGCCTTCGGAAGTAGCTCATCGGCTCCATCACCATGGAGGTAGCGAAAGAGAAGATGGAGGCAGAGCGGGAGTTTGAGGACCAATTCAACTCGCCAGCAAATCCACTCGAGAAGCGGAGGCGCTCAAGAAGGTTGTTGAGACGCT
The DNA here is from genome assembly GCF_002162155.2 of Triticum dicoccoides. Taxonomy (NCBI): domain Eukaryota; kingdom Viridiplantae; phylum Streptophyta; class Magnoliopsida; order Poales; family Poaceae; genus Triticum; species Triticum dicoccoides. The sequence goes on from NC_041383.1 coordinate 47,576,800, forward strand.
GACGAAGAGCACTGAATCCCAAAAGCTAACCATCCAGGAGCTCGGGGGAACACGTAACTCCAGAAAGGTCTCCATGACGACATGAAGGTCAAGTTGGATGGCCTCCGCAACCATTGCATGACCTAAAGGAGCAGAAGTCACACAAGGGAATGGCTAAGAGCTTGCAGCACGCCGTCCAGAGGACCCAGGAGAGAAAGCCCACACTACAGGCCAAGATCCAGGTGGCCCGGCAGGCGATGGAGGGTATGTGTGCGACTCTTGTCGAATCCTTCTAGTCTTTTCGCTTTGTCTGATTTCTTCGCATATTGATTGACTGTAGATGCATTCCTAGCAATGTTCGGGAAAGCGTTTTAAGCGTCGCTTAATCGCGCTTAAGTGCTGAGCGCTGAGTAAACGCTTCGCTTCTGACCTTAGCAGTGATTTTAGCGTTTAGTGGTTTTTAGCGGCGATTAAGCGTCGCTTTAGCGCTAGGCGATGGTTAAGCGTGCGCTGAGCGCTCTTACTCGATGGAAAAGCGATGGGAAAGCTCTGAAAATGGTTGGGCTGGAGGGCCACAAGGGGTATAAAGGGCTTGGCCCAAAATAGGCCTATTTCGGCTAGGGTTTATAGGATCCACAAGAGGGGAAGGAAGAGAGTTTTGTGGCGGCTGCTCCTGCTCTGGATCCAGCGGCGGCTCCTGGCGTTCTTCCTCCTCCTTGGCAGTCCACTGGATCTGGCCACCAGCAGCTCCTCCTCCTCCTCCTGGACGTCCCCTCCTACCAGTTCAGGTGAGGATCTTCACCTCTCCTCTCCTCCTTCTCAGCTCCTCTTCTCCTCCTCTGTTACTTAGATCCATAGATCCTCCTCTAATGTTTTCTTCAGTTCTCATCCATAAGCAGGCATGCAGCACTGCAGCAGTAGTTTCCTTGTTGTTCTAGACTTCTAGTTCAGTTCTTTGTATCATTCATTGCCTCATTGGTCTTTGCTTAAGCAGGGAGCAGACAGCAACAGTTTAGTGGTTTGTTTAGGAATAGCAAAGGTGCAAAGGTAGGCACTAAAGAGGAATTTGTCTAGTACTACTGTACTAGTATGGAGTCAGGAGAAGGAGATGGTGCTGGTGCTACTGCTGCAGCAACAACAGCAGAAGAGAGAGCAAAGATTCCGAAGAGGAATTCCGATGATATGGGTTGGGCTTACGGTCGGCTTGTTGATCCTAACAATCTTCAGAGAGTGAAGTGCAATTTCTGCGGTTAGATTTTCACGGGAGGTATTTACCGGCTGAAGCAACACATTGCGGCAAACTCAAATGCGGTGAGGACCTGCCTGCGGTGCCCACAAGAAGCTAAAGAAGCTTGTTTAAAAGCTTTTGAAGAAAAGGCATCAAAGAAGCAAAAAAAGTATGAGCACAAGAAGGCTGTGAGAGATGTTGTTGTTATTGATGCATCATGTACTCCTCAAGGTCAAGCTCGAGATGATGATGAACTCACTTGTATTGGTAGCTCACAACCTCATGTGTTAGGTCCTATAGATAAGTGGACACGTACAATTGACCCCAAGTTATCCGGAGAAGCAAGACTAAAGCAAATGAAGATTAACAAGGCAGCATGGGAGGAGAGATCACTTCGAGCACATGAGTACATTGCAAGATGGGTGTATACACATGGTAAGAGCTTGCTGCCCTGTTTTTTGCCAATTGAATTGTAGATTGTTTGCTGCCCTCCTATGCTAAGAGTATCTCTCTTATATGCAATGCAGCAATACCATTCAATGCAATTGACAATGATGAGTTTAGGCAGATGGTTCAGGCCATTGGTCAATTTGGTGCAGATCTAGATCCACCTAGTCAATATGATCTCCAGGAGACTTTGCTGAAATCTGAGTATGCAAGAACCAAGAGTGAACTGAAGGACCGAGAGGTTGAGAAAGGCAAGCATGGTTGCTCTCTCATGACTGATGCTTGGACTGACATGAAGAGAAGCATTATGAATCTGGTCACACATTGCTCGGAAGGTGTTAGCTTCATCAAGTCAAAGGAAACATCAGACACACCACATACAAGTGAGATGATCTTCAATCTAGTTGACAAGACAATTGAAGAATTAGGTGTTGAACATGTGCTGCAGGTTGTGACTGACAATGCTTCGAACAACATGGGAGCTAAGGATCTCTTGAAAGTGAAGAGGCCGAAGATATTTTGGAGCTCGTGTGCGACTCACACTGTCAATTTGATGCTCCAAGGGATTGGCAACTTAGCTAAATTCAAGAAGATAATTGATCAAGCCAAGGCTTCCACAATATTTGTGTATGGGCACCATCGCACCTTAGAGTGCATGAGATCATTCACCAAGAAGAAAGAAATCATAAGGCCGGGAGTAACTAGATTTGCTTCCCAATTCCTCACTTTGCAAAGCCTTGCAGACAAGGCTGATTCACTAAGAAAGATGGTGGTTTCCTCTAAGTGGGATAAGATCAAAGATGTGCACTCAAAGAAAGGAAAGGATGCTACAGCCATAATTCTCAACAAGCCGTTCTGGAAGGGTGTGAATCTTTGCATCAAGGTGTTCGAGCCGTTGGTGAAGGTCCTCCGGTTGGTTGATGATGATGCACGGCCCTCAATGGGCTTTGTGTATGGAGAGATTGTGAAGGCAAAGAAAGAAATCAAAGAGGCCTTTGGTAACGTCGAGGCGCAGTACAAAGATGTGTTAGCTATAGTTGAAAAGAAAATGAAAGATAGGCTTGATGCCCCACTGCAGTTGACTGCATATTTATTGAATCCACACTATAGCTATGCAGATGACAGCATATTTGATTCTGTTGACATCAATACAGCCTTTTATTCTTGTGTGGAGACATTCTATCATGGTGATGAAAACATGCAAGACCAAGTTGTGAACTATGAAATAAGCAAGTTCCAAAGCAGAGAGGGTTCCTTTGCAAAGAAGCTTGCTAGGACTTGCCAAAACTTTGACTACAATCCTGGTTAGTCATTACTTGCAAAACTTTCACTTAGCTGCATATTTTGTCCAGTACTCAAGTTCCTATAGTATTATTAGTTCCTGACTATGAAAAATTCCTCTTCCTAGTGGCTTGGTGGAGAATGTATGGAGGTGAGACACCAGGGCTGAAGGACATGGCTATGAAGATCCTTTCTTTGACCTCAAGTTCTTCCGGTTGTGAGAGAAATTGGAGTTGTTTTGAGTCGGTTAGTTTCCAAAGCTGAATTTGTTCCAATGCTTTGTCAAGTTCATATTAACTAGTTCCTGACTAGTAGCATTGGCACTTGTACATACATACCAAGAGGAGAAATAGACTTACAACAGATCGCCTCAATCAGCTTGTGTACATCCAGTTCAACTCAAGGCTGTTATCCAAGAAAAGAAAGATCAAGCAGAGGAAGAACATCGATGTTCTCCTCACTACTGATGCATCTGAAGCACAAGGCTTCTCTTGTTTGAGGGAGGAGATGATCATGCTTTCATGGTGTTTCCAGATGGAGATGAGGGAGCAGATGGCATACCTTGGAGTGTGGTTGGAGATGCTATGGGAACCAGCGAACAACTTGAGCTTCGTCGAAGTGCAAGGGTTAGAGATCTCCATGATGAAGAGTTTGATTCAGATGAAGAAGAAGTAGAGGATACAGATTCAGAGGAGGAAGACATAGAGTACGAGGATGATGAAGATGAAGTGGTGACTGGGCGCACTTATGTGGATGTGGACTAATCCATGAAGTCATGAACTGCTACTTGCCTGCTGCTGTTCGTTTGCTGCTGTTGTTGCTTGGCTGTTGCTGCTGCTTGGCTGCTGCTGCCTTTTATCTTATATGCTCTAAGACTATATTGTGCATTTATGCTTGTTGTGTGAACCACTGAACCTTGTCCTTATGTGTTATTTGGCTATTTGTTGTGGTTTGTGAACCACTGAACCTCAACCTTATATGCTATTTTAGATTTTCAGTTGCCTATGTGCTATATTTCCTATTTTCTTGTGCATATTATTCAAAAGCAGCCAAATTCTGGCCAATTTTAAAAAAACACTTAATCCCGGTTAAGCTGCGCTTAAGCGGCAATTGCTCTAAGCTGTGGCCTTCCGCTCCGCTTACGCTTACCGCTTTCTCAAACATTGATTCCTAGGCCTGGCGAACAAGGTAAGGCAAGCCGTGCTCCACTTTCGGAAGTTCAACAACCCAACGCTTGAAGCGCCCAATGCCTTCTTGTCGATGTCATCAACAAGGATGAGATCGTGGCCCTTCTAGGTCGCATGCGCCAAGGTGTCGAGCTGCTGAAGATGGCGAAGGCGTCGATGCAGGAGGTGTGCGCCACCCTCTAGCCGGACGAGCAGCCAACCACCAACATCTTTGCCCTCTCAAACAAGCTGAAGCAGGCACCTTTCGAGTTCCCCGGTAGCAACAATCGGTTGCCTACGAGGGGCCTTGGATGGTGCTAGCATTACTGGTGTTGCACCATCCGGACGCCAACGTGCAGGTTGTCGTCTAGTTGACGCTGGCCGATGATGAGGGTGTGCTTGTGAAGGTACAAACACTTTTTCCCATCATCCAGGCATTTGCCTTCCATGTTGTCAAGTACTGCCCCTACGAGCACGTATAGAGTAGATTAAAGTGTAGCAAGGAAGGCCCCCAAAATGCCGAGTAGAAATTGTAAAAACTATTGTTAAGTTAACACTTGAGTTTGCTATCTTCTCCATTTTGTTCTTGTGACGAAATCCTTTGATGTGCAAGCTATCATTCAACTTTTGCTCTTGCCAATCAGACAACCGAGTTGCGATTATAGTTGGAGACTTGGATAACGGTCTATTCAACAAGGAGTAAAAAAGGATGGCGCCTCCACCTCCCTAACACCCCACCCCTAGCCCCTCCGGTGATCTCCACCCGTAGCCACTACTTTCCATAACCTCCCCGGTCATCTTCGGTGTTCTCTGGGCTTCTTGTGGACTACCATCTTGGATTACTTCTCATATGGGATATACCTTGGATCTGGATTGTTCTCCTCGTGCGGCCTTTGCAGAAAAGGTGTACAATTGCTATGGATCTATGATCCAACCCTCAGATGAGTCTGGGCATTTAACCATGGTGGTTTCATTCAGCAGGCACTCTTTTCGTCTTAATGAAGGTGGCGGCTACTTGGAAGCAGCTATTGGTGGTTATGTGATTGATCTGCTGGTCTCATGCATTAAGGGAAGGGTCTTCTCATTCAATGTTTCGTGCAAGCAGGTTGGTCTTATCATTCTTGATCTTCGGTCTTACTCTTACCCGTAATTCATATGTTTTTTCCATCTTTGGGGTCAGGGAGGACCCAATTGGGTACGTGAGTTTGCCATTTGGAAGAAAGAGTGTGATGTTGAATGGACCATTATTAGTCCTTCTAAGCTTTCTTTTGCATAATTTGAAGGGTATACTGCTTGCAAAGGTTATCGCTTTACGGTTACAACAACAAACAACAACAACAACAAAGCCTTTAGTCCCAAACAAGTTGGGGTAGCCTAGAGGTGAAACCCATAAGATCTTGCGACCAACTCATGGCTCTGGCACATGGATAGCAAGTTTCCACGCAGCCTTGTCCATAGCTAGTTCTTTGGTGATACTCCAATCCTTCAGGTCTCTCTTAGCGGACTCCTCCCATGTCAAATTCGGTCTACCTCGACCTCTCTTGACATTCTCTGGACGCTTTAGCCGTCCGCTATGCATTGGAGCTTCTGGAGGCCTGTGCCGAATATGTCCAAACCATCTCAGACGATGTTGGACAAGCTTCTCTTCAATTGGTGCTACCCCAACTCTATCTCGTATATCATCATTCCGTACTCGATCCTTCCTCGTGTGGCCACACATCCATCTCAACATACGCATCTCCGCCACACATAACTGTTGAACATGTCGCCTTTTAGTCGGCCAACACTCAGCGCCATATAGCATTGCGGGTCGAACCGCCATCCTGTAGAACTTGCCTTTAAGCTTTTGTGGCACTCTCTTCTCACAAAGAATGCCAGAAGCTTGGCGCCACTTCATCCATCCGACTTTAATTCGATGGTTCACATCTTCATCAATACCCCCATCCTCCTGCAGCATTGACCCCAAATATCAAAAGGTGTCCTTCTGAGGCACCACCTGCCCATCAAGGCTAACCGCACATCATGTACTCGGTTTTAGCTCTACTAAGCTTAAACCCTTTCGATTCCAAGGTTTGTCTCCATAACTCTAACTTCGTATTTACCCCCGTCCGACTATCGTCCACTAGCACCACATCGTGTGCAAAGAGCAAACACCATGGGATATCTCCTTGTATATCCCTTGTGACCTCATCCATCACCAGGGCAAAAAGATAAGGGCTCAAAGCTGATCCCTGATTCTTGCTCCGCCTATGTTGTCTCAACATAGCCAGTCCCAAGCCCGGGTAAAGGAGGACGGTTGTGATAGGCTTGGCGAGCCAACATGAAAACTCCGCCACTCTTATGGAGATGAAACCCAAAAGAAAGGTTATCGCTTTACGGTTGTTCAAGCTAAAATTGATGGATGTCTTATGGTCAGCTATGATTTTCGGCCTTAGGAAGGTTTGTCGGTTCCTCCTTTGACCGTCGGTCACTCTTTAGTGGATTAAGGCAAGCCGCACATCACTTTTGGTTCTTTCCGACAACTTGATCAGCCTTCCCTCGTGATTGGCGGGAACTCTTCCATTTCAAACCTCGAGTTACTTGAGACAATGGTTGCCTAGCGTTGTTCCCGGCCCAACTGTTGAGATTGTGGTCCTGCCTAGCACAATTTCCATCCTATCTACTGAATTTGTGGTCTCGCCTAGTGCGGTCCCTAACCCACCTGTTATTGCTATGGTTTGTCCTCCCGCTGGTCCTGGACCATCCGTTGCTACCAATTCACCTGAGCGGGCCGTGTCCCCTGGCCCGTCTGATAATGTTGCGGATCCTGCTACTCCCGACGTCGTGGCTTCCCCATTGGGCTCAGCCCAACCTGTCGAAAATTCTCCGGCTGTTGTTAGTTCTGATGATTCGAATGGTTTGGAATCAGTTGCGGAGGATATTGCTTTTCGGTTTTGGAAATGGCAGAAGTGTTTTTCCATGTCACATTTTTCTGTCTCATGCACCAACCAAATAAAATGTCATCTTGTTTTAGCAAAGGCCACAAAGCAAAATCCTACACAGTGTCTGCACCTGCCATGGGTTTTAGGTGTGTCCTCAAGCTTAATGCAACTTCTCCAAGTCGGTCTACCAGGATTAACTCGCCCGACACCTCGAGTTTCCACCAAAGCCTTGCTATTCGACCAATGTCAAGTCCCATCGAGTTCTCACCTCCTTTGCCCTCTTCGCCATCTCCCCTTCCTCGAACGTCTAATCCTCTCGGGCAGATGGCCAATTTCGAGCTTGATCCTGAAGAGTTCGCACCACCAGGCTTCAACATCATTGACGATGCGCCACTCTAGCTGCCTTGGATTTTTCTTCTTGCCAGCCATGGCACCGAACAGGAGGCATGAGGAGTTCGCCATCGCCATTGTCAAACCATCGCCGCTTCCTGAGGAAGTGCTCCACTTCCGCAACTTGGTTGTGACTTTGTTGTTAACAATCTAGGGAGGGATGTTTTAGATGCTCAACCATGGATTCAAGGTGTCGGTCTGTTTTGATTCCGTAGCCCTGCGGGTAGGCACAGTATGGTAGATCATCCTCCTTTCAATTTGGGGAATGGTTGTTTTGTCAGATTTATTCCGCATGATGAAGGGATCAATTATAGGGCTACATGTGGTTTTCGTTGTGGTTGGATAATGATCCTTGCAATTTTGTTGGATTGCCATCGCAGAGAGTACATCTCAAATGCTATCAATACCATTGACATTTCCATGGCTGCTACCAGAATGATCCTAGGCTTGTACACACTTTGGCATATGTTTGTTTCCCTGCTCCTTCACTTGTTCCTAGAGATATGGTATATCGAGAGTATGAGCCTATGAGGATTCCGAAGCAACCAGGATTTCTTGGACTACGCCAGTCTATGTCTTGTCTATTGATTTTGCAGATATTTTTCTGGTTAATGAGGATCTCGTGCCGTTTAAGGGTAACCCTCACTCGCTTCCAGGGCAGATGCATTTTGATAACCACAACTGGGCTATGACAGAGTTTCCTGAGATTGGGTGGAACGACGTTCCCTCACCTGCAAATAACCACAACTAGCAAGATTATGTGGAGGTTGAAGACAAGCTACAAGTTGTGTAGGAGCCCTCCCAGGAATCCATGGTCCTTCAGGTTTCAGATGGCTCTATTAATTCAATCAACAATGGTGTTCTTGAGGCACAATAGCACGGTGCTTTGGTTCTGTATTAGCCTCCAGTTGTTCAGCTAGTGATTCAGCTTGGCCGAGTAATTATAGTTTTGGCCCAGTTCTTCCTCCTGTGATGCAGTTGCATCGCAACTTTGAGTGGTTGATGCCGCTCATGTGGGTTGCTAAAGTTCCTAAGTCGATCTTTATGTCTCATGTTAGTCCAATTGTGCTAACCAAGAGATCCTAGAGGAGATGCTATGGCCTTTCAGTTCCCGCTTTGTGTCAAGCTCTAGCAGAGGCGTTCTGTTTCTCCTATCAGACTTTCTTCTCCGGTGAAGAGACATGTGGCTCACTCGCTCTGTTTTGATTTTGGTGTTGTTGATTGCCCCATTTAGGATGTTCCTGCTCCCATGAACTTCACTTTCTTTGTTCTACCAGTGAAGCATGTTGTACCAGTGAAGCAGGCAAAAGGGTGGTCTCGTAAAGTTGTTGGAGCTTCTAACACTAAGATTCTGGTGGAGTCTCAGGTTCGTCGCAGTGCTCGGCTTAGTGCTCTTCGTGATAGTTCTAAGAGCTCACCTGTTGTGATCAAGCCTAGCCCGATGAAGAAGCCATTTGTTCATCCTTCTAAGAAGCGCAAGACTTCGTCTGCTACGCCGAAGCCTTCTCCATGCCTAAACCAAGCTACTGACAAGGATGTTGCTCCGTCTGTGTGCTACCCCGTACTTGCGTGGTATTCAACGCATTGGTGGCCGGCTCGGAATCGCTCCTGAGAAGCTCACTGCTGATAAGCTTATGGCTCATCCTACTTCATCTTCTACCAACAAGGGATCTAATGATAATTAGATCATCGCTCATGGGATTGCTCGTGTACCCCTCTAAACATCACTTATCTTCCTCGCCATCCTCCCACCTTTCCTCGCCGCAGGCCATGCATGTCGCACTGCCCTGCCACGTGCCTACCCACCTCCAGAGTTGTCCGCTAGCGGCCACGCGGTTTGCTCGGCTCGCCCGCATGCCTCACACCGCCTGACTACATGACGCATGCCTCGAACCGCTCAGTCGAGAGCGCACCCACCTCCACGACTTCCCGCTGTCCTTCCCTACCGAACGACGATGGCCAGCTGTGTCCTTCCTCGTGGATAGTGTTGGAATGCGTCTACATGTCAACATGGCATGCATGCTTGCACGTAGCTCTACTAGTCGCTGCATCTCAGTAACTGGATAAGATATACATGTGCGCATGATCCCGTGCAGCTAGATATTAGGAGATAGCTACGACAGAATTAGAGTTAGTTAGAGTACCTGCATGTGCTTTGTGTATATGTACACCCTTGGGCACTGAGTAAATTGTTTTGTTCGAGCCGAGGGCGTCAGCGTTCATTTCGTGGAGGCGCGGGCAAGAGAGGGGCGATGCCACATAGGGTTTTGCTGCAAATGCGATCGAGAGGGGTCGTGCTGATAAGAGATAGAGCAAGCGGAGGCCCCATGGCGTGGAGGTAGGGGCCAGCCTTGGCGGTGGAGTGGCCTTCAAGGTGGAGGGTGCCCTGGTCGTATATCCCGGCAGGAGGAGAAGGTTCATCCCCTCTACCCGGCGTCGGCGGCAGCAGCAGCTCGCCTAGGGCTTGGGTTAGAGGATAAGAGGTGTTAAGAGTACTATATATATATAGCCATGTAGCCTTTCGTATTTACCCCATTGTACAAGGTTTTTTTGCATATTTCCTGCACCTGTACATGTATATATACTGGGTTATGGCCCTACGGGAATACAAGTTGCATATTCCCTAACATGGTATTAGAGCTAGGTCAATTTTTTGCACACTGCAACTCGTGCTATTGATCCTCAGTGGCCGCCACCGCTACTTTTTCTCTCCATTGTAGCAGCCGGTCAACCCAAGGGCGCTCATCTCCTTTCCTGCAGTGATGCTGCCGTTCAACTCCCTCTCGTCCAGATCGCAGCCTCCAGCGATCGATCCAGATCAAGCCAGCCACAAGAGCCTCCGCCCGCGATCGATCTTCCGCAGCCAGCCCCGTTTTTCGCCGCCCCTCGCCGGATACGGTCGCCAATCTTCATTGCCCTCGTCCGGTCCAGCCGCCCCACGCCGGATCTGGCCGCCAGTCGCCGGTCTTAGTCGCCCTCGTATAGTCCGGCTGTCCCTCACCGGATTCCACCACCTCTGGCTCGTCTCTGTCGCCCTCACAGAATCCCGCCCCTGCTGCCGGCTCTCGTCCCATCCATCTGCTGCTGCCGCGAGGGCTGACTGCGGCTGACCGCCAAGACCCTCTTTCTGTATTGTTGTCTGCCCGGTGATTGCTAAAAATAAATCAAAAAAAGAAAAACGTCTACAACATCGGGCTATGTTGCAGTTCCTTGTTGTCCCGTGACTTTTGATGGCACCAACTACATCGAGTTCGTTGGCTTCATGCGCATTCATATGCATGGCATTCGTCTATGGGGCATTCTTTCTGGTGAGGTCCGCTGTGCCCGGTTTCTCCTATGGCCCCTACTCTGCTACACTAGCGGTTGTTGTTGCGGATGCTACTCCGCTACACTAGCGGTTGTTCAGGGTGCAAAGGATGCAACTAAGCTTGTTGATGATGCTACCGTTCGTGTTTATGATGAGCAGGTTTTGACTTATGAGGAGGCTCTTCACACGTATCATGAGGCTTTGTCTGCTTATACTCAGTGGCTTGATGATGATGCTCATGGCGCGGCTGTTCTCACTGCTAGCGTTCTGCCTTAGTTTGCCTCTGAATTCTTGGGCCTCCCTACCTTACTTGAGATGTGGACCCGTCTTCGTTAGCACTATCAGCCCTCTGGTGATGCCGTATACCTGTCTGTGGTCCGCCAGGAGCATGCTCTTCAGCAGGGTGACTCCACTGTTGATGATTTCTATGCACAGAGTTCTGAGCTTGATTCTCTCCGCAGTGCTGGTTGTCGTACTTGTCAGTGTTGCCAGGCTGTGCGGGCTGATTTGGAGTTTCATCGTGTCTACGAGTTCTTGACTCGGCTCCGTAAGGAGTTGGAGCCCCGACGCGCTCAGTTGTTTGCTCGTGGTCGTATTTCTCTCATGGAGGCGCTTTCAGAGTTTCGTGCTGAGATTCGCTTATGTGGTGCTAGTTTACTTGAGGTTCCCTCTGTGCTTGCTACTCGAGCTCCTACTCTGCCGCATGCTGCACCGACTACTCCCCGCTACAGTGCTCCGCCGCTCTTGCCAACACCTACTGGCGGCTAGGGCCGCTCTCGTCCTCACTGTAGCTACTGTAACCAAGATGGTCATGTTGAGTCTCAGTGCTTCCAGAAGAAGCGACACATGCGTAAGGTGCGGACATCATCTTTAGGGACTTCTACTTCAACATCTTCAGCCACTTCCGTGACCGAGCAGGATATTCCGAGACTTAAGCGTCAGCTTGCCGCTTCAGGTTCTTCGACGGGTACTGCAGGTTCTATGACTGATGCTTCCCGCACTGAGCAACCACCATTACACAGTCAGGTACATCCCCATGGGTTCTGGACTCCGGAGCTTCTTTTCATGTCTTCTCATTCTTCCAATTTGTCCTCCCTTAGATCACTTGATTTTCCTGTTCATGTACTCACTGCTGATGGCACTCCTCTTTTTGTTGCTAGTCAAGGCAATCTTACCACTTCTTATTCTCTTCCTGATGTGGCACATGTTCCTCGACTTACCATGGACATGTTTTCTGTTGGTCAACTTACTGATTCTAGTTGTCACGTCATTCTTGACGTTGACTCTTGTTTTGTTCAAGATCGTCGCACGCACATTTTGGTTGGGGCTGGCCCTCGCCGCCGTGACCTCAGGGTCTTTAGTTAGACTAGCTTCATGTTCCTTCCGCTGCCACCACTATCGCTAGTTCATCCCCTTCTGTTGCTTCAGCTACCGGCTCCTTCCAATAGTGGCATCATCGACTTTGTCATCTTTATGGTTCTCGTTTGTCATCTTTAGTTCGTCGAGGTCTGTCTCAGGAGATGTCTCTTTAGAGTGTCAGGGTTGTAGGCTTGGCAAACAGATTCAGTTACCTTACCCCACTAGTGAGTCAGTGTCTCAGCATCCTTTTGATTTAGTCCATTCCGATGCATGGGGTTAAACCTGGGCAAACGTCGGGCCGAGCCGGGTTTCGGGCCGGGCTAACTTCATTTCTTAAGCCCGAGCCTAGCCCGAAGCCCGAAATACTCCCTGATTTCAAGCCCGAGCCCGGCCCAAAATCAAGCCCGAAGCCCGAAAGCCCGGCCCGAACGCTGTTTTTTAGTACCTGTACGTGCAAGCCCGGCCCGAAGCCCGAAAGCCCGGCCCGAAAAATAGAAAAAGAGAAGCCTGAGCCCGGCCCGAACTACCTTTCGGGCTGCAAAACAAAGCCCGAGCCCGGCCCAAGTGTCAAGCCCAGCCCGGCCCGGCCCGGGTTTTTCGGGCCGGGTAGTCAGGCTGGGCTGCCCATGCCCGGGTTTACATGGGGTCCGCCTCCCTTCGCTTCAAAAGAGGGCCATCAATATTATATTATTTTCATAGATGATTTCTCTCGTTACACTTGGCTTTATTTTATGACTTCTCATAGTGAGGTTTTGTCCATCTACAAGTGTTTTGCTGCCATGGTTCACACGCAATTCTCTTCATCCATTCGTGTGTTTCATGCTGACTCCACTGGCGAGTATATTTCCAAGATGTTGCACGGTGTTCTTGCTGAGCAGGGGACTCTTTCTCAGTTCTCTTGTCCTGGTGCGCACGCACAGAATGGTGTGGCTGAGCGAAAGCATCGTCGCCTTCTTGAGACGGCTCGTGCGTTGATGATCGCCACCTCTCTTCCGCCTCATTTTTGGGCCGAGACTGTCTCCACCTTCACCTATCTCATCAACCTTCAGCCATCCGCTGCTCTACAAGGTGGTGTTCCCTTTGAGCGTCTCTTTGAATCGTTCTCCTGATTATTCGGTGGTTCGTTTGTTTGGTTGCATTTGCTATGTTCTTCTTGCCCCCCGTGAACGCACCAAACTGACCGCTCAGTCCGTTCAGTGTGTCTTCTTAGGCAATAGTGATGAGCATAAGGGCTATCATTGTTGGGATCAATTCGATTGTCGAATGCGTATTTCTCGGGATGTGATTTTTGATGAGTCTCGTCCCTTCTACCCGCAGCCATCTTCCTCGACCTTTTCAGTTGAGGATCTCTCTTTTCTCACTTTTCTTGACACACCTATAACCCCTGTTGAGCCCTTGTCTATTCGTCGTGCTACCCCTGCTTCTCCGCGTATTGCCAATCCACCGTCACCCTCTCCAATGGTTTTCTCACTTCGCCTGTCACTGGATTATGCACCTTCATCCCCGGTGACTTCTTCATCTCCATCTCCCGAGTCTACCTTGGAGATTCCTCCTCGAATTCTTCCATCTTCTCCTCAGTATTATACTCATCGTCCACGTGTTGTGGATACATGTATTGATGAGCCATCTACTTACGATGTGCCATCTTCCTCCTCTCAGCGTACTTATGGCTTGCGTCCTCGTCCTCATCCGCCTCTTGATCGCCTTGGTTTTCCAAGCGCCGGTGTTGCTGTTCTTGAGCCGACTTCTTATCGTCAAGATGTTGTTCATCCCGAATGGCAATTTGCGATGTCAGAGGAGCTTTCTGGCCTTGAGCATACCGGCACGTGGGACCTTGTTTCTCTTCCTCCTGGTGTTCGTCCAATCACTTGTAAGTGGGTCTACAAGGTTAAGACTCGCTCTGATGGTTCTCTTGAGCGTGGTTTTCAGCAAGAGCATGGCTGTGATTACAATGAGACTTTTGGTCCTTTGGCCCATATGACCATTGTTCGCACACTTCTTGCCGTGGCCTTTGTTCGATACTGGTTTGTATCTCAGCTTGGTGTTATGAATGCCTTTCTTAATGGTGAGCTGTGTGAGGAGGTTTACATGCAGCCCCCACCTAGGTATTCTATTCCTAATGGTATGGTATGCGTACCATGATGTCTCTTATCGAATTACCACTATCGTTCATGGGTTAGGCATTAGAGACAACCGCACTCACTTTAATAGGGCACCACGAAACTCCGTTGAGACGACACCGTATGAACTATGGTTTGGAGAAACCTAAGTTGTCGTTCCTTAAAAGTTTGGGGCTGCGACGCTTATGTGAAAAAGTTTCAGGTTGATAAGCTTGAACCCAAAGCGGATAAAATGCATCTTCATAGGACACCCAAAACAGTTGGATATACCTCCTAATTCAGATCCGAAAGCAATAAGGATTGTTTCTTGAATCGGGTCCTTTCTCGAGAAAAGGTTTGTCTCAAAAAGTTGAGTGGGAGGATGGTGGAGACTTGATGAGGTTATTGAACCATCACTTCAACCAATGTGTAGCAGGGCACAGGAAGTTGTTCCCGTGGCACCTACACCAATTGAAGTGGAAGCTTATGATAGTGATCATGAAGCTTCAGATCAAGTCACTACCGAACCTTGTAGGACGACAAGGATGCGTACTACTTCGGAATGGTACGGTGATCCTGTCTTGAAGGTCATGTTGCTAGACAACAATGAACCTACGAGCTATGGAGAAGCGATGGTGGGCCCAAATTCCGACAGATGGTTAGAAGCCATGAAATCCGAGATAGGATCCATGTATCAGAACAAAGCATGGACTTTGGTGGACTTGCCCGATGATCGGCAAGCCATTGAGATAAATGGATCTTTAAGAAGACGGACGTGGACGGTAATGTCACCGTCCATAAAGCTCGACTTGTGGCGAAGAGTTTTTCACAAGTTCAAGGAGTTGACTACGATGAGATTTTCTCATCCGTAGCGATGCTTAAAGCCCGTCGGAATCACGTTAGCACAAGCTGCATTTATGAAATCTGGCAGATGGATGTCAAAACGAGTTTCCTTACCAGTCGTAAGGAAAGGTTGTATGCGATAAAATCAAAAAGTTTTTGTCGATCCTAAGGATGCTAAAAGGTATGCTGGCTCCAGCGATCCTTCTAAGGACTGGAGTAAGCATCTCGGAGTTGGAATGTGCGCTTTGATGAGATGATCAAAGATTTTGGGTTTATACAAAGTTTATGAGAAACTTGTATTTCCAAAGAAGTGAGTGGGAGCACTATAGAATTTCTGATGAGTATATGTTGTTGACACATTGTTGATCAGAAATGATGTAGAATTTCTAGAAAGCATATAGGGTTATTTGAAAGGTGTTTTTCAATAGAAAACCTGGATTAAGCTACTTGAACATTGAGCATCAAGATCTATGAGGATAGATCAAAAACGCTTAATGGTGCTTTCAAATGAGCATATACCTTGACATGATCTTGAAGGTGTTCAAGATGGATCAATCAAAGAAGGAGTTCTTGCCTGAGATGTAAGGTATGAAGTTAAGACTTAAAGCTCGACCTATGCTTTAGACGTAGGCTCTGCAGTATGCTATGCTGAGTACCGCACCTGATGTGTGCCTTGCCACATGTCTGGCAAGAGGGTACAAAGGTGATCAAGGAGTGGATCACCAGATAGCGGTCAAAGTTATCCTTAAAGGAATAAGGATATGTTTCTCGATTATGGAGGTGATAAAGAGTTCAACGTAAAGGGTTACGTCGATGCAAGCTTTAACACCTATCCGAATGACTCTGAGTAGCAAACCGGATACATATAGTGAAGCAATCATTTGGAATAGCTCCAAGTGGAGCGTGGAAGCAGCATTTACAATATGACCTAAAGATTTGCGAAGTACATACGAATCTGAATGTTGCAGACCCGTTGACTAAAACCTCTCTTACAAGCAAAATATGATCAAACCCCAGAACTCATTGAGTCTTAATCACATGATGATGTGAACTAGTTTAATGACACTAGTGAACTCTTTGGATGTTGGTCACATGGCGATGTAACCTGTCAGTGTTAATCACATGGTGATGTGAACTAGATTATTGACTCTAGTGCAAGTGGGAGACTGATGGAAATATGCCCTAGAGGCAATAATAAAAGTGTTATTATTATATTTCTTTGTTCATGATAATAGTCTTTTATTCATGCTATAACTGTATTATCCGGAAATCGTAATACACGTGTGAATACATAGACCACAATATGTCCCTAGTGAGCCTCTAGTTGACTAGCTCATTGTGATCAACAGATAGTCATGGTTTCCTGGCTATGGACATTGGATGTCGTTGATAACGGGATCACATCATTAGGAGAATGATGTGATGGACAAGACCCAATCCTAAGCCTAGCACAAAGATCGTGTAGTTCGTATGCTAAAGCTTTTCTAATGTCAAGTATCTTTTCCTTAGACCATGAGATTGTGCAACTCCCGGATACCGTAGGAATGCTTTGGGTGTACCAAACGTCACAACGTAACTGGGTGACTATAAAGGTGCACTACAGGTATCTCCGAAAGTGTCTGTTGGGTTGGCACGAATCGAAACTGGGATTTGTCACTCCGTGTAAACGGAGAGGTATCTCTGGGCCCACTCGGTAGGACATCATCATAATGTGCACAATGTGACCAAGGGGTTGATCACGGGATGATGTGTTACGGAACGAGTAAAGAGACTTGCCAGTAACGAGATTGAACAAGGTATCGGTATACCGACGATCGAATCTCGGGCAAGTACAATACCGTTAGACAAAGGGAATTGTATACGGGATCGATTGAGTCCTTGACATCGTGGTTCATCCGATGAGATCATCGTGGAACATGTGGGAGCCAACATGGGTATCCAGATCCCGCTGTTGGTTATTGACCGGAGAACGTCTCGGTCATGACTACATGTCTCCCGAACCCGTAGGGTCTACACACTTAAGGTTCGATGACGCTAGGGTTATAAAGGAAGTTTGTATGTGGTTACCGAATGTTGTTCGGAGTCCCGGATGAGATCCCGGACGTCACGAGGAGTTCCGGAATGGTCCGGAGGTAAAGATTTATATATGGGAAGTCCTGTTTTGGTCGCCGGAAAAGTTTCGCACTTTATCGGTATTGTACCGGGAGTGCCGAAAGGGGTCCGGGGGTCCACCGAGGGGGTCCACCTGCCCCGGGGGGCCACATGGGCTGTAGGGGGTGCACCTTGGCCTATATGGGCCAAGGGCACCAGCCCCAAGAGGCCCATGCGCCAAGGAAACTTGGGGAGGGAAGAGTCCTCAAGGGGGAAGGCACCTCCGAGGTGCCTTGGGGAGGATGGACTCCTCCCCCCCTCTTGGCCGCACCCCTTCCTTGGAGGAAGGGGCAAGGCTGCGCCTCCCCCCTCTCCCTTGCCCCTATATATAGTGGAGGGAAGGAGGGCATCCATACCTGAAGCCCTGGCGCCTCCCTCCCTCCCGTGACACCTCCTCCTCTCCCGCAGGTGCTTGGCGAAGCCCTGCAGGATTGCCACGCTCCTCCACCACCACGCCGTCGTGCTGCTGCTGGATGGAGTCTTCCTCAACCTCTCCCTCTCTCCTTGCTGGATCAAGGCATGGAAGACATCACCGGGTTGTACGTGTGTTGAACGCGGAGGTGCCGTCCGTTCGGCACTAGGATCTCCGGTGATTTGGATCACCCCGTTCTCTTGAACGCTTCCGCTTAGCGATCTACAAGGGTATGTAGATGCACTCTCCTTCCCCTCGTTGCTGGTTTCTCCATAGATAGATCTTGGTGACACATAGGAAAATTTTGAATTTCTGCTACGTTCCCCAACAAATGCAATCGGACAAACGTTGTTCAAGGTGCTATATGAAGTCAAACCAAATTGTGGTGTGCAGCCTAATCTCTTCAATGCCAAGACATCGAAGTTCCTACAAGAGCACGCCTCAAAGAACCAACAGTTCACATACATGCTCAAGTCCCATCTTCTACGCGCCAAACAACACATGAAGCATCAAGCCGACATCGTCGCACAAAATGTGAATTCACCGTCGGCAACCAAGTTATCCTGAAGTTGCGGCTGTATGTGCAATCCTCGGTCGTCAACCGGCCATCCTGAAGCTTGCATACAAATTCTTCGACCCGTACAAGATCCTTGCTCGCGTTGACTCCCTTCGCTTACAAGCTCGACCTACCACCAGACAACAAGATCCATCTCGCATTTCATGTCTCGCAAGTCAAGCCCTTCACGACGGATCATGCTCTGGTCTTGACACAATTGCCTACTCCATATCTCATGGTCAATGATTTGCAACCACAACAATCCTCGAGCATTGCCTTGTCAACAAAGGGAAATACTGCCATTCCACGAGCGCTCGCGCACTGGGCTAGTCTCCAACCAGTACCACCTAGGAAGACTACCACGTGCTCCGACATCATTTCCCCTGTGTGGACATTGGTGTGGACATTGATGGTGGGGCACCATCTCAATGAGGGGTGAATGTCAGGCACTCCCCATTTGCAATCTAGGAAATGCCAAAAGTGGAGGCGAACAGCAAAGATAGACGGCAGGAAGGAATGCATGGGGAATGTTGAACATGTGTACATGTACGTAGGTCTGGGTCCTGTATGCAGTACCTGTAGTATCTATCTTCCTCTGTATGTACGTGTATCTTAGGAGATAAGATACCGGTCGCACCCCTTGTACCTATATATATGTGCCTAGTGCACGATCAATCAATTATTGATGCACCAAATCATTCTCTACATGGTATCTATCACAAGTCGATCTCCCAGCTTCCGCTAACCCTAGCCGCCGCCTTGGGCCGCCGCCGCCGCCGCCGCGATCTCCCGCCGCCGCCGCCCCCAGCCGCCGCCGCCACCTCCCCTCCCCACGCACCCTCCCTCCACCGCGCGCCTCCCTCCCCACGCCGCGCCGCCTCTCCCCGCCGCACCGCCTTCCTCTCGCCGCCGCGCCGCTCCTCTCTAGCCGCGCCGCCGCCTCCCTACCCCACGACCCCGCCGCCATGTCGTCCAACGCCTCCACCTATTCCAACCCCTTCGCCGTCGACCCCGCCGAGATCCGCGACATCAACGTCCACGCACGCGTCCCCGTCATCCTCGACGCCTCCAACTCCACGTACTTTGCGTGGAAGACGTACTTCACGCTGCTCTTCCGCGAGAATAATCTCGTGGATCACGTGGATGGCACCGTGGACTCCCGCGCCATGGTGGACGACGCCGAGTGGACCGCGATCGACGCCACGATCATCCGGTGGTTCTTCACCACCATCTCCAAGGACTTGTTCCACACGGTCGTGAGCACCGGCGACGACGCCCGCGCCATGTGGGTCAAGCTGAATGGCCTCTTCACCGACAACAAACTTCAGCGTCGCGTTTTTTTTGCAGCAGGAATTTTTTGACTGTCACCAGGATGAACAGTCCATTGATGACTACTGCCGCCGCCTGAAGACGTTGGCGGACGAGCTCCGTGACATTAGAGCCAAGGTGGACGACGACCTCCTCCTCAGCACGCTCACCGCCGGCCTCAACGACGACTTCGACAACGCCGCCTCCAACCTCACCTTCATGACGGAGCCCTCCTTCCCCAAGTTTGTGGCGTACTTGAAGTTGGAGGAGCACCGGATGAAGCGGGTCAAGAAGCGCGTGCAGCACCACGCCCTCGCCGCCGGCACCTCACTCGGCACCCCTCCACCGGCCGCCCCACCCGCGTCGCGCCAGCAGCCGCCGCCCCCCGCGCCTCCGGGGTACTTTCCCCTCCCGCCCGCGCCTCCAGCCCCTCCCGCTGCCTCCCAGCAGCAGGGTGGCGGGCGCCACGGCAACCGCCGTGGGGGCGGCCGCAAGCAGCAACAGGCGCCGGGGGGGTGGGGGGAGGGGGCTCGTCAGCAGCAGCAGCAGGTGACTCCCCCATGGATGTACGACACCAACCCGTGGACAGGCGTCGTCCACGCGTACTCCATGCCGGTGCCTCGGGCTCCGGCTCCGGGCATCCTTGGGCCCCACCCGGCGGGTCACCAGGCCCTCTTCGCCGCGCAGAACGCCGCTCCTTACAGCGGCTATGGTGCCGCCCCACCGCCAGCGCCCGCCTACGGGTCCGCGCCCGCCTATGGCGCCGCCGCCGCGCCGGCTTATGGGGCCGCGCCCGCCTATGGCGTCGCCGCTCCGGCCTTCGGAGCTACTCCCGCGCCGGCCTACGGAGGGTTCTACCCCCCTCAGGTGCCGCCGCCGTGGGACCCGGCCTTGCTCGCCGCACTGCACTCCGCCCCGTCACCGAGCTCCTATGGTGGCGATGGTGACTGGTACATGGACTCGGTGCCACTGCTCACATGACTGCTCATCCCGGTAACCTCACGTCTGCCACTCCAGTTCATACTCCCACACGTATCACCGTTGGTAACGGTTCCTCCCTACCCATTACTCATGTTGGTCATGTCTTTTCCTTCTACTTCCACTCCTGTGCATATGTCTAATGTTCTTGTGTCTCCTGGCTTAGTCACTAATCTCGTTTCCGTTCGTCGCCTTGCTCGTGAGAATCCTATAACTGTTGAATTTGACGATATTGGTTTTTCTGTGAAGGACGCCCGTACACGGATGGTGCTCCACCAATGTGATAGCCCGGACGAGCTTTACCCAATGCATCCCTCTAGCGCCACCACCACCCGTCGCCTCGCCGCCTTCGCCGCCAGTGTCAATCTTTGGCATGACCGTCTTGGTCATCCCAACTCCACCGTTATGCGTCAGATTCTTCAGAGTTTTTCCTTCTCATGTAATAAGGTCGACGATCACACTTGTGAGGCTTGCCGTCTTGGCAAGCACGTTCGTCTTCCCTTTAGCGAGTCTACAAACATTTCCACCTTTCCGTTTCAGTTATTGCATAGTGATGTTTGGACGTCCCCGGTTGCTAGCAACACGGGTTATTTATATTATCTGGTGATATTGGATGATTTTACTCATTATGTGTGGACCTTCCCTCTTCGTCACAAGTCCGACGCTCTTGCCACACTCATCGCCTTTTATTTATATGTCACCACATAGTTCGGTCGTCCTATTCTCGCCTTGCAGACTGACAACGGCAAGGAGTTTGACAACGTCGCCATCCGCAATTTACTTGCGTCTCACGGCACCATCTTTCGCCTCACCTGCCCCTACACGTCTCAGCAGAACGGTCGCGCCGAGCGCGTCCTTCGCACGCTGAATGATTGTGTCCGCACGTTGCTCTTCCACTCCCACGTGCCTCCTCGGTTCTGGCCGGACGCGCTCGCGACCGCCAGCCTACTCATTAACATTCGCCCCTGTCGTTCCCGCTGGAACTACACCCCACATCAGCTCCTCTTCGGTGCGGTTCCATCTTATGATGGTCTTCGCATTTTCGGGTGTCTCTGTTATCCTAGCACCGCGTCCACTGCTCCTCACAAACACGCACCCCGGTCCCTTCCTTGCATCTTTTTTGGCTATCCTCCCAACACCAAAGGTTACCGGTGCTATGATCCAGTCTCCCACCGCGTTTTCACTTTGTGGCATGTGTACTTTGATGAGCTCGTGTTCCCGTTTCAGCAGGTACCGTCACCTTCGGAGTCTTCTGCGGTGTGGTTCGTCCCTGCCACCACCTCTGGCGGACCGCCCAGCCACGCCCCGGGTCTGGCCCTGCCAGCGCTCCCCGCGCCGGCGGCCCCTGGCGCTGCGGCTCCTACCGCGGCCCCCGACGCAGCGGCCTCCCCGGCAGCCCCCGCCACGGCCCCCGCGGCTGCCCCCGACGCGGCTTCCGCCTCGGCCCCCGCCACCGCGGCCGCACCCCTCACCGGTGTGGTCACCCGGGCTCGGACTGGGACGCTGTGTCCCAGCACGCGCTACCCGTCGGACGAGTACGCGTGCGCGGCTTCTACCTCGACACCATCCCCGCTCCCCACCTCCGCTCGCGCAGACCTTCGAGATCCGAACTAGCTAGCTGCGATGCGTGAGGAGTTTGACGCCCTGCAGCGCAACCGTACGTGGCAGCTTGTCCCGCGGCCACCCTGTGCCAATGTCATCACTGGCAAGTGGGTCTTCCGCCACAAGACTCGCCCTGACGGTTCTCTCGAGCGCTACAAGGCGCGTAGGGTGGTGCGCGGCTTTCGTCAGCGCCGGCGTGGACTTCACCGACACCTTCGCCCCGGTTGTCAAACCGGGCACGATTCGCGTTGTTCTCCAGCTTGTTGTTTCTCGTGCTTGGCCTGTCCACTAGCTCGATGTGTCCAATGCTTTCTTGTATAGCCATCTCGACGAGCAGGTGTTCTGTCAGCAGCCGACAAGTTTCGTCGACACCGCCTATCCGAACCATGTGTGCTTGCTCTCTCGTTCTCTATACGGGTTGAAGCAGGCGCCTCGGGCCTGGTACCAGCGGATCGCGGCCTTCCTCTAGCAACAGGGGTTCCGGTCCACACGGTCCGATGCCTCCCTGTTTGTCTACCACCAGGGCCCCGCCACCGCATACCTCCTACTGTACGTCGACGACATCATCCTGACTGCGTCCTTGCCAGCACTTCTTCAGCAGATCACAGCTCGCCTCGGCACCGAGTTCGCCCTCAAGGACTTGGGGGCTCTCCACTACTTCCTCGACATCGAGGTCGTGCGCCGAGCTACTGGCTTCTTCCTGCACCAGCAGAAGTACGCCTACGAGCTTCTGGAGCGAGCGGGCATGCTTAACGGCAAGCCCGCTTCCACGCCTGTCGATACGAAGGCTAAGGTGTCCGCCGTCGACAGCTCTCCGGCGTCCGACGCTCCCTTCTACCGCTCCATCGTCGGTGCGCTTCAGTACCTCACACTGACGCGTCCGGACATTCAGTATGTTGTCCAGCAGGTGTGCCTTCACATGCACGCTCCCCGTGACACCCATTGGGCTCTCATGAAACGTATACTTCGGTACATATGTGGCACCACAGCCATGGGTCTCACCTTGACGGCCTCGCCGGACACCAGCCTTGTCGCCTACTCCGACGCCGACTGGGTTTGGTGTCCCGACACTCGACGCTCCACTTCCGGCTACTGTGTCTATCTCGGGCCCTCCCTGATTTCGTGGTCGTCTAAACGACAACCCATGGTATCACGATCAAGCGCCGAGGCCGAGTATCGGGTCGTGGCCAACGCCGTCGCGGAGTGTTCATGGCTACGACAGCTACCTCAGGAGTTGCTCTGTGAGGTCACCAAGGCGACGCTCGTCTACTGCGATAACGTCTCCGCGGTGTACCTCGCTGCCAACCCTGTCCATCACCGACGGACGAAGCACATCAAGCTCGACATCCACTTCGTCCGGGAGCACGTCGCACTTGGTCGTGTTCGTGTTCTACATGTGCCCACCGATCAGCAGTTCGCCGATGTGATGACGAAGGGACTACCCACCTCGACTTTCGAGGGTTTTCGGTCCAGTCTTTGCTTCACCGGCGACGCTTCGACACCAACTAGGTGATTGTCAAATGTAGTGTGAAGCATTGTGTATTGTTCACGTGATATGAGAATTCTGATTTGCTCACCTCTCTTCTATGTGTCCCACCTACCTCTCCTTTCTCGCCTCTAATCCCTCTCACCTGCTTTTTTCCCCTCCTATGCGATCCTAGGCCGCAGTCGTTATATTTGGTGAAAGACTTTCTAAACTCGTCGCTAAGATTGACGAATACAAAAATGAGAAAAAGTGGGAGATTCATAATGAAAGAACAATGTATAATGTTAAGAGTTGTATATATTTAGTCGTGTACCCCTTTGTATTTTTCGCGTTCCATAAGGGTTTTCTTCATATTGTACCGCACCTCTACGTAATACAAGTTGCATTTTTCCTAACATGGCATTACAACCCTTGATTTTTTTTGCACGAGCCACTCGTGCTCTTCGGATCAAATCCCATCTCACACCGTCGTTGCAATCTTCCCCCACTCACCTGCTTTTTGCCAAGCCGATGCTCCTCCTCCCACCTCGTTGATGGTCATCTCGCACCTATAGGTCAACGCCCCTACATACCCCAAGCAGGTGGTCCGCAACATGCCTGTTGCCGACAACGTGCCGCTTCTTCCATCATGCTATCGTCCTGCTGCCACGCCTATAGGTCAACGCCCCTAAATATCCATGACATGCCTGATGCCGACCACGTGTTGCTTCTTCCATGCCCCTGAATACCCCAAACAGGTGGCCCACAACATGCCTGTTGCCAAACACATGTTGTTGCTTCCATCCTGCTGCCGCCCCTGAATACCCCACGTGGATGGCCAGCTGCTCCACCCCATCAGCCACCCCAACACCCAACCAGGCAGTCTTTGATGTCAACTCGCCGCTCCGCGCCGCAAGTCCACCCCACCGCCTGCGGGCTCACGGCTCTGCCCCACTAGTCCTACCGATGACTCCTTGGTCGTCCCGCTAGATCTCATGCAAGTTGTTGCCTCCTGCTGGTTACATCGCCGCCCATCAAATTTGCCCTCCATCAGGAATATGAGCAACATCAGGAAAAAAATGAGCAACATCACTCATATTCTTAGAACAACATCAGGAATATTTTTGGTGGTCAGATTGTTGACTCTTGACTCCTGTTCTATTCTGGTTAGTCATAATGATGCTCTCCTTAGTGCTGGCCCCCGGTGCCGCGAGTCCCAAGATCTCTGGGAGCTTGAATAGCTTCACCTTCCCTCTCAGCCTCTGTTCCCTGTCTACCAGCTCTTTTCAGAACTGGCATCATTGGCTTTGTCACTTATGTGGCTCTCATCTCCCATCCTTAGTTCGACGTGTTCTCGAATCCTTCTCCAACAATGTCTTTAGACTGTCAAGGTTGTCGGCTTGGTAAACTAGTCCAGTTACATTATCCTCATAGGGATACTATGTTTCAACGTCCTTTTGACCTTGTTAACTCTGATGACTAGGGTCCAGCTCCCTTTTGACTTGAAAGGAAGTCATCGCTACTATATTATCTTTACACATGATTTCTCTCAACACACCTGGATATATTACATGTCTTCTTTGTTTTCTGCATATTGTACCACACGTCTACATGTATATATACTGGCCTATGGCCACCTGAAAATATAAGTTGCATATTTCCTAACATATACGAGAAAAATGGAAGGACAATGTGTAGGAGGTTCTCAAGATGACACGTACTCTATGTAAAGAACCACGTAATGATTAACATAGCATTGGTACAAAGTAGCACGTGTCCTACAAACCTCGCAAAATCCAATACCAATTACAGAGCAAACAGCCTAGCAGAGACAAGCAAACCACATAGATGATTCTAAAAAGTGAAGTACAGTTCTATTCATGAACACAAACAAAATCTCACTATAAAGGAATTGTCTACTCAGTAAACTATAACTCCCTGGCAACAGTCATAAGTCTAATAGGACAAATGTACATACATGTTGTTTGCATTTTGGGTAATTTAAGTGCAGCGACATATTAGAAAACATGAAAGCATGTTCAAAGTCAAACTGGCTAAATACTTACCTTCCATCTGGAATGGCTGAAACCCACTGAATCAGCATTAAGAAGATCGTCAAGTTCATCAAGCTCTTGCTTTACTTGCAGAACCAACTTACAGATGGTTGCATCATTAGTGGCACTGAAAACACATTTACATCTCTCTGCAGCAACAAGGTCTGTCCATTAAGCCCCACTTGTATACACTGTATGAGCATTCCCAACAATCCAAAGACATTACGTGCATGAAAAAGCATCCACCTGATAATTTGTAGAATCGGTCTGACATACTTTGAGCAGCAATAAAACAAGGGGTCCCGAATAAATTGATGCACGCCTTGCTCTAGTAAGAGCAACATTTGTTCTTTGGTTATCAGCAAGAAATCCTACAACTCCTCTCTTAACAGTTGATACTATTGATGTATCATCTTCTCTTTGGAAATCATCAATGGACTTCACCTGCACATGAAAGCCATCATATGTGTCATATTTTTGGCAGGTCGACTTTTAATTGCATCAACTTGAGCAATATATGGAGAGACCGCGGACTATGCTGAGCCCTTGGTCTGTCCTTATCCAACCTGCAGAAATAACTTATGTGGTATGCTTAGTGATCTTTAGGGATCAAAGTTTGGACAAAGGCTACTGAAAGAATTTTCTTCAGCAAATTTAAGTCGATTCTATATCACCAAATCATTGACATATCATTGCTTTTTCACTATGAAGTCCGGAAATAATAGAAGTTACTAAAGTGGGTTCATAAAGTGGCCAACAACTGTAATAGGGCATAATGTTTCACCTTTCATGTCAT
This sequence comes from Triticum dicoccoides, assembly GCF_002162155.2. NCBI lineage: Eukaryota > Viridiplantae > Streptophyta > Magnoliopsida > Poales > Poaceae > Triticum > Triticum dicoccoides. The sequence continues at coordinate 47,603,142 of NC_041383.1, forward strand.
CTACCTAATGTTCTCTTTTTTCTAACTACAAATGTAACATTTGTCTACGAAAAAGGGCAGTAGAATTGAAATTTCATAAAGCTGGATTGATGCAATACCATATCATGAGATACAAATAGAAATCTGGACTCTCAACGTACACTATTGTAGTGAACACATTTCTACCAATGAAGATTATGAAGTATGCAGTACAAGAACAGCAGACCACATAAACTTCTAAAGATCCAATGTTATATTAGCAAGGTAGCTTCATAAAAGAAAAAATAGAAAGGATATTAAGGTTAAAGGAAGGATAGAGTTCAGCTTAAACATACATTTAAAGATGGAATGGATTAGTTGCAAACAACAGCAACTTTAACCATGTTTCTACGACTGCTTCCTGTGCCCTCTTTGTCTTCTCTTCCATCAGTGACATTTAGAAACATGTACTCCCTCCGTTCCAAAATAGATGACCCAACTCTATGCTAACTTTAGTATAAAACTGGGTCATCTATTTTGGAACGGAGGGAGTAGCTGACAAAAGGGTGGCATGTGTAATCCTTATCACAACTAGGAGACATGACAATGGAACCATCTAAAATCTTCCTCTCATAGCACTTGGAAATAAGCTGACAGAAGGATTCATGTGATACTGTATATTCAACAAATGTTTATCAAATTTGAGCATAACCAATCTCTCAAATAAACTTGTCACGAATCCAGCTTCTTTGCATACCTAGAGATGAACTATGAAATGTAAGGATTAAGATCATCAAAAACAGATCAATAACAATGAAACATGAAAAAAAAAAGATATGGCTGTTACATTTTTTTCAAAAGTTTATCTTGTTGATAAATGCACCAATGACTAAGAAATGAAATCAAACAGTAAGGCAAAACCATCATTTGCTTTTAACCATTGCACTAAGCCGACAGTCTTCTC
>NC_041383.1:47604419-47634632 GCF_002162155.2 Triticum dicoccoides
GTGGTCACCAATTCACACTCCCGCACTTGAGCACCCTCATCAACAATAAGAGGTAGAGGTAGAACAGAAAAGAACTGTTGAATTACGTATGCTCTGGACCCAGTTTCTGTTTACTCCAATGGGTAATTAAGCGAGTGTAGCAGATCTTAAGCAATTTAAGGCATGTAGACCTTGCTCCATCCAGTTCCTACAATAGTGTACATTCAGCCTACAACACCGTCGACTGAAAACAAGTGCAAACTCCAACAACAGCAACATTTCTGGGAGCACAAGTAAGAGTTCAGCTTATTCGGAAAAAAAAAAATCTGCATTTCAAACATGCCAAAACCAACAGTAAAGTGCCGTCTTGGTTTTTCCAGTACCTGGTGGACCCATATACACTTCACACGCCCACACCTTACAGCTGAGATGACAGATTCAATAGCATCCTCGCCCAATAATTTCTGGATGTCTCTGTGAAAGAAGCCAAACATCCTCACCCTGCAACAGAGCCAACAAAGAGGAGCTCAAAAGGTCAGGTCACATACTAATTTATAATGGTAATGAAAATAGCAAGTAAAACTAAAACACGAATATTCATGTCATATTATCAGATTTGTGGGGGCTAAGAGGGACTTGATTAGTGTGAAATTGTCATTCATGTGTGTTTTGCAGGTAAGTGCTTTCCATATCCGTACGTTTATTGTGATATTATTGAGAAATATTGCATGTTCGAGTTTGTTTAAGTCTTCGTCCAGACCAATATTCTTTGCAACTTTGACTCTGAAGCCGTTCTGGTATTCATCAACCATAGAAACCTCAGTGACTAATGCCAAACAATAATATGTCACACCATGGCAGTTTAAGTCCTCTGCAGCTTCAGGTTTTATGCTAGACAAAACAAATATGTCATCATTCCTCGCAGAATAAGCCCAGTAGAAAAACATCATCATTGCCCCAAAAATCCACATCCATAAAGTATGATCCCGATTTTCCTGTTACCTCCATGGAAAGTATTTTCAACAAGGGTGCTTCACTGCTGAGTTCAAGGCATGAGCAAGGGTGCTTCACTGATGAGTTCAAGGCATGACCATAGATCTGACCATGTCTTCAATCAGAGGCACACGGTACAAATACCTCATAGATGTTCCGCTGTTATTTTCAACATTATTTTCAGTTGAATATGCGACTCTTGACTTGTAAAAACTCCATCCTCACTGAGCTTTGAGTTGTTACCAGTGCCAGGCATCTCAACATCATTAACAAGAACCTCAGTTGATGGCAGTGACAAAACAATCACTTGGAATTCTTCAGGAATGTCAACAGCAACCCACGTCTCTTGGTCAAGAACTGCCATAGTTTTTGTCATCGTCAAAGGAATATTAAATGTTAGAGCACAAAAACTGTATAAATCGGGATTCAGCTACAAAATAAGATTGATATCAATCTAAAATCAATATCAGAATTCGATTTAACAAAACCTAACATAAAACTTTTTGAAGATAATTCAAGTAATTATGACGACCCGAGATTTCCTAACCCTTTATATCCTTAATTCCACTATCATTTCATTCTCAAATTCTTTGATTGATGGAGGATAGCACTACTGTCTGGGTAATATTGCTTGCAAAACAGAAGAAAGTAACTGCATTGTAATGAAGTTGGTGTACATCCATAAGGCTATATAATTGAGGGAGAAGCCTGAGGGCTTTATACTCCAGAAATAGCATCATTACTCATTCATGTTTCTGGCAAAATGATGCTGCACTTATTCTATAAGCTGCTGCTTGTAATAACAAAATTTAAAACAAGCTACAAAGAATGGCCCATGCCTTCTTGGCATTGGATGTGACGATACCACAATACATAAAATTCCAAAAACAATGATACAATGACAGAAATAATATTGTAATGTGATGAAGCTACAAAGAAATCAAAATAGCATGGCCCATGCCTTCTTGGCATTGAATTAATTTACGAAACCAATGGGTGCAGGTACTACTAACTAATCACTCCCTACCAGTTCTTAGCCTTTAGATTTCTCAATCTCACTTCATTCCTCATGTTCAATCAATTTTGGTTAACTACTGTTTTTCTTTAAGTTAGCATGAAAAGTACAAAAAAAAAACTTAGCGTGAATGCATTTTGTTACAACCAGGTAAAGATAGGACAATTACAAGACAGTAAACTGCAAAATTGGAAGTGCACGTATCTCATGTTCCGTCCCATTGAGGGGAGTGTAAGTCCTTTTCACAGTTTATGGAACCATTGCATCTACAGCTTTTCCATCAGGAACAACAACCCGCACAAACTCTGCTGAAAGAATGCTACAAATATGAATAATAAGTTAAACAATCGGCCAAAAAAGGCTGCAAATAGGGAACAAACATAAAGAAAATAAAATTACACGATTCTAAGGTTGGTAGCTTCATGTAATGACATTATTGACCTTCATTTTCTGGATGACGACAACATACATTTAACAGAAATAAATATACAAGCTAAATTGTATGGGTATAGCCGTATAGGTGGATCTAGAGTACATTTTCAGCAAAGTCTCGTAACTGGACGTACTGAATTAGGTCAGAAGTCATTAATATCCTTCAAACAACTTACTTTACACTGGTTAAAGCATATTTGACATTGGAGTATCATTGGAACAGAATCGTTCCATTTGACAATGGCTTGCACAATAATTAAGGAGCAACAAACGTATTTTCACATCAAAGAACTGATTGGAATCCATATGCATGCATTTATTGAAAAAGCAACAAAGTGCTTTGCCTCAATGTAGTAAACATGTGAAAAAGAAAAACAATGACCCGAGCCTATCCAACTGCCGAGAATATGGATGATTACCAAGGCAGTATTAGGCACAAAGGAGATCGCGATCAAATGACTTGAAGTTGCAGGGAATAGTCCCAACCTAAACACAGAATAGTTCATTAATGAAATATGATTATAGCTAGCAAAAGATTCTCCAACAGATTCTTGAGGACACAAATGGCATGTAATTAATGCTATCAGAAAAGCTATCTGGTCAATTTTGTCTACTGCAAGGACAAGCTAGGACCGATACAGAGCTTAAGCTGCTCTCATGCCACAAGGAGGTTTAGCATACTCAAGCATAAACATGATTTTTCACAGCAAAACAATTTATAATTTCTGCCACCAAATTGTGGAACATCGCAACATGTATCTTTCTCACGAGGATACATGACTTACACACCTATCATCTCCCAACAGCCGTTTAAAACTTGCACCACATGTTATCGAAATTTTCTGGAAACAATTCACAAATGGTGACATCACTTTCAACAGCAATGGGCACCTCCATCAGTAACATAAGAATCATGTGTAACATTCTCTAAAAGAAAAAAAGAAAAGGCGTGCATAAAATCTAGTTGGCCCGAATCAGCCACATATGGCACCAACAGCAACATGTAATTTCCTGAAATACAATGTGTCACCGAGCGTGCAACTATTATGTTGTTATCAGACAGTCCAGAAATGGCATTCACATGCCAATTGCACATCCATGACACGTGGACAGATGGACCCTCTAAACCCTAGCACACGGACCACACACAGACGGAGCACCATCATTTGGAGCATCCAACTGACCCAACTTCGATTGCACATAAAAGGCAGCAAACAACAGCACGCTATATGCAATTAATCAAAAAAAAATCACCAGATATAAGCGCAACCAGAAGCCTAGCACGCATATGCATGTATAAGCTTTGCCGGTCCAGGGTCCATTCATGAACACATACTCGAAAAAAAAAAGGCTCGAGAGTGCAAAAAAGACTTGAAGTTGCATGGAAGTCTCAACCTTAACACAAAAGGGGGCATAAATGAAATATGGTTATATGTAGCAAAAGATTCTCCAACAATTTCTTGGGCACACAGATGGCATGTAATTAGTGCTAACAAACTAGCTATCTGGTCAATTTCATCTACTGCAAGAACAAGCAAGGTTCAATACGGGGCTTAAATAACCACAGGCATAAAAAAATTATAGTTTCTCCCACCAGACTGTATCATGAAATGTCTCTCTCATTAGGATACATATATGACTTACACACCTATCATCTCCCAATAACCATTTAAAACTTACACCATGTATTATCTAAAAAAATAGAATGGGACGGACTAGATGATGCTACAGCCAACTAAAACACTTCACAACTATTGGTACATCATGAGCATAGCAAATTAATTTGTCATCCTTTTCAACAGCAATGTGCACCTCCATCAGTAACATAAAAAATTATACTACATAACATCTAGTTAGTCCTAATCATCCCATATTGCACCAACAGCAACATGTAATTTCCTGAAATACCAACAGAAAAACCCTCTAAACCCTAGCGCACGGATCACACAAAGACAGAGTACCATCATTTGGAGCATCCAACTGACCCAACTTAGATTGCACCTAAAAGGCAGCAGACAACAGCACACTAAATGTGATTAATAAAAAAAATCACCAGATTTAAGCACGACCAGAAACCTAGCGCACATATTTGTACATATCCGTAAGCACAGATTCGCGAATAAAATGGCTCAAGCTTGCAAAAAAAGATTTGAAGTTGCAGAGCATAGTCTCAATCTGAACGCAGACGAGGTCATAAATGAAATATGATTAAGATTCACCAACAGTTCCTTAAGCACATAATGGCATGTAATTAATGCTAAGAGAAGAGCTATCTGGTCAATTTCATCTACTACAAGAACAAGCAAGGATCAATACAGGGCTTAAGCTGCTCATATCACAAGGAGGTCACCATACTTAACCATAGACAAAATCTGTCATAGCAAAACAATTTACAATATCTGCACCAACATGTATATACATAACTTACACACCTATCATCAGCCAACCGCTGCTTAAAACTTACACGGGCGTCTTATCTGAAGTTTTTTGGAAACAATTCAACAGCAATCATGCATAGCATGTTCTAAAAAGGAAAAAAGTAGCACGCATAATAACATCGAGTTAGCCCGAATCAGTCACATATATATGGCACGAGTCCACCAACAGCAGCAACATGAAATTTACGAAATGGCACCCCCCACATGCTAATTAATTGCACTTCGATGACACGTGGACAGAAACCCCCTCTAAACCCTAGCGCACACGCTCGACCACACAACCGCCATCAATTGGGGCAGAACAAACAGCTCACCGAAACGCGATTAATCGAAAATAATCGCCGGATTTAATGAAATACAATCATGTCCGTACGCACGCACGGATTCGAATAGAAACCTAAAAGAACAAGGCCCAAAGCTCGCAGAACCGCGCGCCGCGCCCGCACAAAGCATCATCCGGAGCAGAGGGAGGGAGGGAGGGATGGCGCACGTACGTACCTTGCCCCTGTAGGAGTCGTCGTCGGCGACCTCCTGGACCGACCAGGAGAGCACCGCGGCCTTCAAATCCATCTCTCCCATGTCGGCCCCGCGCGGCCCGGCCGCCGCGCTCGCCTCGCGCCCTAGCCGCCGACGCGCGAGCGCCCGAGCAAGCAGGCCGTGCGGCCGGGGTCACCGCGCTCGCCTCGCGCCCTAGCCGCGCACACGCGGGCACCCGAGGAAGCAGGCCGGGGCGGCCGCGCTCCCTCGCTCACGCGCGGGCACCCGAGGAAGCAGGCCGGAGCAGGCCGCGAGAGGGAGGACGGGGGGTTGGTTCGTGGCCTTGGCGGTGTGGAGGAAAGGAGGAGGCGGCGGTGGTGGACTGGTAGCGTTGCGCTGCGTGGAGAAAAGCAGAGCAATCAATGGAAGGGGAGGGGAGCGGGGAACAGCAGTACTAGTCCGCAGAAATCTTTTGCTTGTGGGAGAGGGTGGTGCGTTGGGATTCGGGACCTTTTTGGTTCACGGGGCAGGTGAGGGAGGAGAGACGAGGGAGGGAGCGCCGCGGTGAATGAATGAATGGATGGACTTCACTTGTGCTGCGCAGCAGCGCCGGTTGCTACAGTGAAATTGGTGAACGTGTTTTCTCCCTAAGTCTCGATTGGTCGTGGACGGTCGCTGTTTTCTGTCGCCACGACGACCCGGTAACGGCGCAAGGGCCAGGGGTTGACGGCACGTTGCGTAGAGGAGCGCCACGGGATCTTCTTTTTTTTTTTCGATAGTACGCAAATTGCGCCACGGGATCTTCAAGTTGGCAGGGACGTTTTCTCCTCCGTACAAATGGGGGTTGCCATCTTTCTTTCCGATGTATGTGTGACCAGGTCATTCCGAATCCGCTCATGAATGGCTCGATGTCGAACTTGTTGATGCATTTTTTGAAACAAATGATGCATTTGAATAAAATTCTCAAACGTCACCGGATTCTGCCTTGGAAGTTTGAAAGGATCACCCATGCGCTCAAATTCAAACTCCATCACTCTCGTCAACCACAATCATGTTGTGCATGGTCACACAAGTTGTCAACACTTTTCATGACGTCTTTGTGTCCCATATTTTTGCAGTTCCTCGAACAATTGCAAAATGGGCTTGGAGCACATCAAATGCCCTATCCACATCGTTTCTATTTTTTTTGTCTTTGAGCAAAGTAAGCTATTTTCTCAACCCTTGGTCAGAGATGATCTTGGTGAAGATCGCTCACGAAGAATAAATACCATCACAAAAAAATGGCCCGCACACAATCTTGCAAACAATGGAAACCGTTGCCGCGCGTTGATGTCATTGTGAGAACCGGGCATCCCAAAGATAGAGTGTAAAATATAGAGGTCTTGAGATGCAATTGTTTCAAGAATGATGGCAGCCTTTTTGCAATGACGTTGACATTGCCCATGTGGGCAATTCTTCCATTGTTAGTGCATGCAATCCATGGATTCGAGCATACCTGGTCACCCTCTTGCCTTCGACAGCGTCACTACTCGTGCGGTGTCTTCGGCAGTTGGTTCTCTCAAGTACTTCAGACCAAACACATTGACCACCGCAGTAGAAAAATTGACCATGGCTTTGACATGTGTGCTTTCGGACATGCAGATGTCTTCTTGAGGTAAAATGCGACACAAAGTCAACCATTCGGGGTATAAATTGAGGATTTTCTCCAAATTGGGTAAATATATGTCAAAAGGGTAAATCATGGGGGAATGGAATTTCCTCTCTTTTTTAGGAACGGAAAGGAAAGCACTTGAACAGGCTGAAAGGGTTTCCCTTGCTTACTCAATGCTCACTGTCATGCCCACTTGCCACTTGGCAATCCTTGCCCCTCCCAAGTGGCTCTCGCACAAGACTGACCAGATCATCCATGGTTTGGTATGGTAGAAATATAATGACGAGGAGCAGTTGTCGGGCGGTCACTCGTTGTTTAACTGGAAGACGGTGTGTCGGCCTAAGCACTTGGGTGGCCTCAGTATTGGTGACATCGATAAGTTTGGGCGTGCTCTGCAGTAACGCCGGCCCTCGCTTCAATGGACTGGTCCAAAAAGGCCTTGAGTGGGATCCCAGCTGCTATGTGACCAGGCTGACGTGGCCCTTGCCTTGGCCTCCACCATCATTACCATCAGGAATGGCCATAAGCCTCTCTTCTAACATGACAATTGGAGCGAAAAGGGGCCCCTCAAGCTGCTAGCGCCTTATCTCTTCAAGACCGCCCCACGCAAGCATAGAACGGTGCACCATGAGCCGAGCAGGGAAAACAGGAGATCCAATCCGTCTCGTAGCTGGGAGAATTTTGTGTCCCTATGGGAGTTGGATCAGTCTAGTCCAGCTATCACGGACCAAGAATACTCCATCACATGAACATTACCGCCAATGGGGAATACTCTTTGTCCTTAGCCTACGCGACCGAGTTCAACGTCTCGCATCCCAGGTTTAAGGACTCAAATATCTGGACTGCCCATGCTCCTCATGACCCCAGATGCCTAAATGCAAGTTCTTCGGGTGGCTTGTGCCCCAAGGCAGAATTCTCACGGTCGATCTGCTTGTTGTGCGAGGTTGGCCTCATGACCCCAGATGCCATCTTTGTCTCCAGGCGCCTGAAAACCGCTACCCACCTTTGCAAGGATTGCCCTTTCTTCTGTCGCCATCTAGAACCATGTGATCTCCTGGACGAACGAGAACTTGTCGGTTTCCAATTTTCTGTCCGACCGGGTAGTGTCTCAAATTGGTGGGATGAGATGATTGATGAGAAGTCTAAGGAGGTCCGCAGGAGGCGCATCGGTTGACTCGTATACACACTATGAAACATTTGGAAGGAGAGGAACATGCATATTTTTTTTCATCCGCCCGTTTGACTTGTTACGAGGTGGCAATGGTAGCTTTCAAGGACATGAAGCAACGTGACATGGCTTTTCGCTCCGGTTGTGCCCACCGTGGGGGATCGGCTGATTTGGTCGCATTGTTTTTAGGCTTTCGGGGTTTCTACCTTTTTTCTTCAATATGAAAAAATAGGCAGTGCTCCTGCCGGGTCCTCGAAACAAAAAAGTATGTTTTGAAGATGGAAGCAAATACTACTACGTTTCCTTGATTTTCTAGGGAAAAAACACCACGACAGATGCTCAAAAAACTGTAATCATTGTTTATAGTACGTATTTCATCCTGGATGGTGGTGTTTAATGCAGGGTTTCCGTCACCGTCCGTTAGAGAATGAAAAAAAAAATGGGGTGCTCGCTTTGAAGCGGGAAGTGGAGAGACGTAGAGCGGGAACCCAAACGCGATGTGAAACTTGGAAGAGGAGGTACGTGCGGTGCGGTGCGGTGCATGGAGGGGAGAATAGGAAAGGGAGATAGGAGAAGGAACAGGTGGGGCCCACGTGATTCTGTTGTGTCCCCCCCTTGCAGCTCGCCTCGGTGGCAGCGCTGGTTGCACCACCTGGGCTGGGACCTCCTCGACTCCACCGTCTCCGCGGCTGCACCTGCACGCCCATGCATCGACCGCGCGCAGGGCTGCACCTGCACGCACGACGCGCCGGAGCAGCGCAGCAGCGTCGACTACACCACGGGCACGGTCACGACGTAACGTCCGCCGTGCGCCGCCGTGGTACGTAGTACTACATGGATGGATGGATGGATGGATGGATGCACCTTGCGTGGTAGTTAAACTGAACAAATTAACTCACTAATTATTCTTGTGGAATCTTTCGGTTATGTGTCAGAGGGGAAGCGAAGGCGTGATGAGATGGAAGCAGCGATTTGGCCAGCGGTCGAAGGCGTCCGCCCCTATAAAAAGCCAGCACCCAGCCAGTGCCGGTGCCACTTTGCACCTGCGCGGCACACCACCACCACGCCACACGCGCGCGGTGGGGGGCGAGGCGCCGGCCCGGCCGCAGCTACCTCGACCAGGCGGCTCACGCGCGCGGGGGGCGAGGCGCCGGCCCGGCCGCAGCTACCTCGACCACGCGGCTGGCGGGCGGTACGTGTCTCTCCGGCCGCTCCTTCCCTCCCCTCCTTGCTCGTGCTTCCCCGCCGACGTGGCCCGTCTCGTTCGATGCGGTCGCTCTTCTCGTTCATCGCAGATTTCGTTGCGCCTCACCTTGTGCGCGCGCATGCATGCTACAGTAGATCTGCTCGCTCTAGCGCTTTGCCTGCGCGTGCTACATGTACGAAGAATGCGTCGATCATGGGGCCGATCGAAGCCAGCCTTTGGTCTTCGTTTTCTAGATGCAGGGGGCATGGAGGCCGTGTTTGTTGCTTTGGTCTTGGCTAGCGTCGCTTGTTTCTCTAGCGTACCGTAGATAGATCTGGTGTTGTTTGCTCGGTAGAAGTAGAGGCCATCGATTCAAGTCTCCCCGTCTCAAATCCGAGTGCATGTGCCTGCGTCCGTGTTTGGATCTAGCTTTGGAGTGCATCATCGGGCCGATCGATCTAGCTTTGGGTTTTGCCTTCCTGCCTGCGTGTGTGTGTGCCATTCGGTGTGTGTGCTCATTGATGGGGCGAATTTGAAGTGTATCGCACATCTGGCAGAGTGTTTTTGTTTCCTGATAAAGTCGTTCTGTTTACGGTTTATTACGATGATGATTGGCCACGCAGTGAACGTATCTACCAGATTTGTTTAATTGAGGTGAAGCGCTAGTTCAATTACTTTTTTCAGCCTGACGGGGAAACAATCTTTCTGTTTCTGTTGGCAGCGAGAGAGAGAGTGGGGCCTAGCTCGCCTCGTCCCTCCGTGTATAAAAAGAGAGAGCGTGGCACAGGTTGCCATTTCGTTTCCCATTCCACGCTTCTTCTCTTCGCCCCGGCGGCACACCGCAGCACACGCGGCGGGATCCAGCCGCCTGCGCCAAGCACACGGCGGCAGGCAGCGCTGCTGCTTGATCCAGCGGCGCGGCGGGCTGTAGGCCTCTGCTCCTGGCCCCTGTGGACGCCCTCCTTTGCTTGCTTCTATTGCTTAGATAGATCTGGTGTAGTTTGCTCGGTGGTAGTAGAGGCGATACGATTCTCTCTTGGTTTTGGTGCGTCTCAAATCCGGCTGTGCTTGCGTACGTGTCTGGATCTAGGCATTTTAGCTACTAGTGGAGTGCATCATCGGCCCGATTGCATTGTTTTGCTTCTCGTTTTTCCTTACATGGGTTGGATTAATTGCCAGGCCGAGGCTTCACCATGGACATCCACTTGGTCTTCGCGTTGGTCTGCTACGGCACGGCGGCTGCCGCTGCCACGATGAACATGTAAGTAACGACTCCTCCCTTGCCTGTACTGCAAGTCGGTGGTTGTACAAGTATGATCGGTGTTAATCATGCGCGCAGCCCGACGACCGTCAATGCGTGGAGGACCAGGATACTGGGGGGACAGGGGCCACACTTCCCAGATCCCATCGTCGCCGCCGTGCTGGGGAACGCGTCATGGATCACCTACGGTTGGCTGTCCGGAAGCAACGAGGCGATGTGGCTCAACGTCTTCTGCGGTTTCTTTCAGCTCGTCTATCTGACGACTTTCCTCGTCTTGTGCACTGAGAACGAGCGGCGCACTGCGCTCAAGAGGATTGCCTTGGCGCTCCTGTACCTAGCCGTGGTTGTCGGGAGTCGACTTGCTCCTGCTCACGGTGACACCGAGGAGCTACGCAAACAGGAGGAGTTTCACAAAGTGCTGTGCACGCTGGCTGGTGCGGCAGCCCCGGTGACGCCTCTATTCATCGCACTTTACTACCGGGTATGTGTACTGTAACCGATTTGCACCCCCTGTCAACTCCATTTGACCCGGCTAGCTCTGTCGCTCACCTATATCCTGTTATGCTGTATGTACCTGCAGTACGAGATGAACATAGTACGGCAGATGATCCCACACTGGATCATGTCTTGCGTTGGTCTCATCAACGGGTTGCTATGGGCGATAAGAGGGTTCACGCTCTGCAACATGTACATGGTGGTACGTAGCACCACTTTCAGTTTCACTTGTCTGCTCTGGGTGATCGAGCCACTCATTGTAAAGTTACCATTCGTGACTGACACTACATTTTTATGTCCGATTTATACTGCAGATAATGAATGTTATTGGTGCCGTCTGCTCATGCATCTCCCTCACCCTCATACGCGTGTTGAATCAGCAGCCCGAGGTACCCGACGACGACGACGATGACGACGACGACGACGACGACGACAACTACGACGGCGGCGGCGGCGACGACGACGACGACAACTACGACGGTGACGATGACGACAACTACGACGGTGACGACGACGACAACTACGACGACGGCGACGACGACGACGAGACCAACAAGGAGATCAGGGAGAGGTTGGCTCGTCTCCGTCTGATCGACAGTGAGTCCGAGGAGGAGATTGAGTCGGAGGAGGAGATTGAGTCGGAGGAGGAGGTCGACCCGACTGTGCAGGCCTTGGACGAGACTGTCCACCAGTAGATTGCCGAAGCATCTTCTTCTACATGGGCGCCGGCAACACTAGGGGAGACTGCCGAGAGCTCCGGCACTGTCGCAGACTCTGTTCCAGGAGCGCCTTGAACAGATACGGAGTAGCTTCACATACGACGGCCATCCAGCGTATCGAATGCTTGACATCATTGCACACCGTATCCCAAGCTGCTAGATCGGTGACTGAACCCTCTGTGCACGCTTGTGTCCACTCTGTGGCGCTGCTTGTTCTCCGTGGTCGCTTCCCGGATGCCCTTTGCAGTTTCCCTCTACTTAGCTAGTACAAGTTTATCTCAGACTTTTGTGCTCGTAGATTTTGCTCGTATGGCTCGTATAATGAACACTACTAGCAAGGATGTGATGCTGCTCCATGTCGTGGGCGCGTGCGCGACCCTGGGAAGACTCTACGACAACAAAGCCTTTAGTCCCAAACAAGTTGGGGTAGGCTAGAGGTGAAACCCATAAGATCTCGCAACCAACTCATGGCTTTGGCACATGGATAGCAAGCTTTCACGCACCCCTGTCCATAGCTAGCTCTTTATCGATACTCCAATCCTTCAGGTCTCTCTTAACGGACTCCTCCCATGTCAAAATCGGTCGACCCCGCCCTCTCTTGACATTCTCCGCACGCTTTAGCCGTCCGCTATGCACTGGAGCTTCTGGAGGCCTGCGCTGAATATGCCCAAACCATCTCAAACGATGTTGGACAAGCTTCTCCTCAATTGGTGCTACCCCAACTCTATCTCGTATATCATCATTCCGGACTCGATCCTTCCTCGTGTGGCCACACATCCATCTCAACATACGCATCTCCGCCACACCTAACTGTTGAACATGTCGCCTTTTAGTCGGCCAACACTCCGCACCATACAACATTGCAGGTCGAACCGCCGTCCTGTAGAACTTGCCTTTTAGCTTTTGTGGCACTCTCTTGTCACAGAGAATGCCAGAAGCTTGGCGCCACTTCATCCATCCGGCTTTGATTCGATGGTTCACATCTTCATCAATACCCCCATCCTCCTGCAACATTGCCCCCAAATACCGAAAGGTGTCCTTCCGAGGTACCACCTGGCCATCAAGGCTAACCTCCTCCTCCTCACAGCTAGTAGTACTGAAACCGCACATCATGTACTCGGTTTTAGTTCTACTAAGCCTAAACCCTTTCGATTCCAAAGTTTGTCTCCATAACTCTAACTTCCTACTTACCCCCGTCCGACTATCGTCAACTAGCACCACATCATCCGCGAAGAGCATACACCATGGGATATCTCCTTGTATACCCCTTGTGACCTCATCCATCACCAATGCAAAAAGATAAGGGCTCAAAGCTGACCCCTGATGCAGTCCTATCTTAATCCGGAAGTCATCGATGTCGACATCACTTGTTCGAACACTTGTCACAACATTATTGTACATGTCCTTGATGAGGGTAATGTACTTTGCTGGGACTTTGTGTTTCTCCAAGGCCCACCACATGACATTCCGCGGTATCTTATCATAGGCCTTCTCCAAGTCAATGAACACCATATGCAAGTCCTTCTTATGCTCCCTATATCTCTCCATAAGTTGTCGTACCAAGAAAATGGCTTCCATGGTCGACCTCCCAGGCATGAAACCAAACTGACTTTTGGTCACGCTTGTCATTCTTCTTAAGCGGTGCTCAATGACTCTCTCCCATAGCTTCATTGTATGGCTCATCAGCTTAATTCCACGGTAATTAGTACAACTCTGAACATCCCCCTTGTTCTTGAAGATTGGTACTAATATACTCCGTCTCCATTCTTCTGGCATCTTGTTTGCCCGAAAAATGAGGTTGAAAAGCTTGGTTAGCCATACTATCGCTATGTCCCCGAGACCTTTCCACACCTCAATGGGGATACAATCGGGGCCCATTGCCTTGCCCCCTTTCATCCTTTTTAAAGCCTCCTTCACCTCAGACTCCTGGATGCGCCGCACAAAACGCATGCTGGTCTCATCAAATGAGTCATTCAATTCAATGGTAGAACTCTTATTCTCCCCATTGAACAGCTTGTCGAAGTACTCCCGCCATCTATGCTTAATCTCTTCGTCCTTCACCAAGAGTTGGCCTGCTCCGTCCTTGATGCATTTGACTTGGCCAATATCCCTCGTCTTCCTCTCCCGGATCTTAGCCATCTTATAGATGTCCCTTTCACCTTCCTTCGTGCCTAACCGTTGGTAGAGGTCCTCATATGCCCGACCCCTTGCTTCACCAACAGCTCGCTTTGCGGCCTTCTTCGCCATCTTGTACTTCTCTATGTTGTCTGCACTCCTATCCAGGTATAGGCGTCTGAAGCAATCTTTCTTCTCTTTAAGCGCCTTCTGGACATCATCATTCCACCACCAGGTATCCTTATCTTCGCTTCTCCTTCCCCTGGACACTCCAAACTCCTCCGAGGCCACCTTACGAATGCAAGTCGCCATCTTCATCCACACATTGTCCGCATCCCCTCCTTCCTCCCAAGGGCCCTCCTTAAATACCCTCTCCTTGAACACCTGAGCTACCTCCCCCTTGAGCTTCCACCACTTCGTTCTAGCGACCTTGGCATGCTTATCCCGCTGGACACGAATCCGAAAGCGGAAGTCAGCAACCACCAGCTTATGCTGGGGTACAACACTCTCCCCAGGTATCACCTTACAGTCTAGGCACGCACGCCTATCTTCTCTTCTCGAGAGGATGAAATCAATCTGGCTAGAGTGTTGGCCACTACTAAAAGTCACCAGATGTGATTCTCTCTTTCTAAAGAGGGTGTTAGCTACAATCATGTTGTAGGCTAGAGCAAAGCTTAAGACATCTTCTCCTTCTTGATTCCTGATGCCATAGCCAAAGCCCCCATGCGCCCCTTCAAAACCTGTGTTAGATGTGTTGGAAATATGCCCTAGAGGCAATAATAAAAGTATTATTATATTTCAATGTTCATGATAAATGTCTTTTATTCATGCTATAACTGTATTATCCGGAAATCGTAATACACGTGTGAATACTTAGACCACAATATGTCCCTGGTGAGCCTCTAGTTGACTAGCTCGTTGTGATCAACAGATAGTCATGGTTTCCTGACTATGGACATTGGATGTCGTTGATAACGGGATCACATCATTAGGAGAATGATGTGATGGACAAGACCCAATCCTAAGCATAGCATAAAAGATCGTGTAGTTCGTTTTGCTAGAGCTTTGCCAGTGTCAAGTATCTCTTCCTTCGACCATGAGATCGTGTAACTCCCGGATACCGTAAGTGCCTTGGGTGTATCAAACGTCACAACGTAACTGGGTGACTATAAAGGTGCATTACAGGTATCTCCGAAAGTATCTGTTGGGTTGACACGGATCGAGACTGGGATTTGTCACTCCGTATGACGGAGAGGTATCTCTGGGCCCACTCGGTAATGCATCATCGTAATGAGCTCAATGTGACCAAGGTGTTGGACACGGGATCATGCATTACGGTACGAGTAAAGTGACTTGCCGGTAACGAGACTGAACAAGGTATTGGGATACCGACGATCGAGTCTCGGGCAAGTAACGTACCGATTGACAAAGGGAATTGCATACAGGGTTTGATCGAATCCTCGACATCGTGGTTCATCCGATGACAACATCGAGGAGCATGTGGGAGCCATCATGGGTATCCAGATCCCGCTGTTGGTTATTGACTGAGAGCGTCTCGGTCATGTCTGCATGTCTCCCGAACCCGTAGGGTCTACACACTTAAGGTTCGGTGACGCTAGGGTTATTAGGAAGACTAGTATGTGACTACCGAATGTTGTTCGGAGTCCCGGATGGGATCCTGGACGTCACGAGGAGATCCGGAAGGGTCCGGAGGTAAAGATTTATATATGGGAAGTTGTCAAACGGACACCGGGAAGTTTCAGGGTCATACCGGTATTGTACCGGGGCCACCGGAAGGGTTCCGGGGGTCCACCGGGAGGGGCCACCCCTCCCGGGGGGCCACATGGGCTGCGTGGGGCAGGGAGCCAGCCCCTGGTGGGCTGGCCGCACCCCCTCCCTTGGGCCCATGCGCCTAGGGTTGAGGGGGGAACCCTAGAGGGGGCGCCCCCTTGGCTTGGGGGGCAAGCCACCCTCTTCCCTCTCCCCTAGGCCGCCGCACCCCCCTAGATGGGTTCTAGGGGGCCGGCCCCCTTCTCCCTTCCCCCTATAAATAGAGGGGTGAGGGGAGGGCAGCCGCACCACCCTCCAAGGCGCAGCCCTCCCCTCCCCAACACCTCTCCTCCTCCGTTGTGTGCTTGGCGAAGCCCTGTCGGAGTACTGCCTCTCCACCATCACCACGCCGTCGTGCTGCCGGTGGAGCTATCTTCCTCAACCTCCCCTTCCCCCTTGCTGGATCAAGAAGGAGGAGACGTCTCCCGTCCCGTACGTGTGTTGAACGCGGAGGTGCTGTCCGTTCAGCACTTGGTCATCGGTGATTTGAATCACGTCGAGTACGACTACATCATCACCTTGCAAGCTTCCGCATGCGATCTACAAGTGGTATGTAGATGCAAACTCTCTCCCTTGACTCGTTGCTTAGATGAACTCATAGATGGATCTTGGTGAAACCGTAGGAAAATTTTTATTTTCTGCAACGTTCCCCAACAAGATGTACCCACGTGGCCATTGAGGTCTCCTCCTATGAAGAGCTTCTCACCAATCGGTACACTCCTAACCATGTCTTCCAAGCCTTCCCAGAACTCCCTCTTGGTGTTCTCATTGTGGCCTACTTGCGGGGCATATGCGCTGATAACATTGAGAACCAAGTCCTCAGCTACCAGCTTGACCAGGATAATCCGGTCCCCACGTCTCCTGACGTCTACCACTCCATACTTGAGGCTCTTGTTGATCAAGATGCCTATGCCATTTCTGTTTGCAGCCGTCCCCGTGTACCACAGCTTGAAGCCGGTATCCTCCACCTCCTTCGCCTTCTGTCCTCTCCATTTGGTTTCTTGGACGCAAAGGATATCAACACCTCTCCTCACTGCTGCATCAACTAGCTCCCGAAGCTTCCCTGTCAGAGACCCTATGTTCCAGCTACCTAAGCGAATCCTCCTAGGCTCGGCTAGCTTCCTTACCCTTCGCACTCGTCGAGTCAAATGCGAAGAACCTTGCTCATTTTCCACTACATCCGGGCGCCGATGTAGCGCGTCACTAAAGACCCGATCCTCGCTCACTTGCCACCGTATCCGGATCAAGATACGGCGTGCCACTTGGGGGGTGACGGCCCGGCCCTTGCCCATTTTCCACCACACCCGGGTTCCGATGTGGCGCGTCGCTGAGAGGGTTATGCCCCAACGAAAATCTTTTGGGTTTCATCTCCATAAAAGTGGCTGAGTTTTTACGTTGGCTCGCCAAGCCTATCACAACCCTCCTCCTTTACCCGGGCTTGGGACCGGCTATGTTGAGACAACATAGGCGGAGTTGGCCCTGGGAAGACTCTGATGTTCTTTATGTTGCTTTATATTCCAAGTAGAAGTGTGTATTAGGGCTCTTAAGAACAGTTGGTTTCTTATCATGGAAATAGGAGGGGGTGGCACTGCTGGACAGTCTCAGTGTGTTTTTCTGCATCTAAGTCGTTAGGTTATGCACTGCTACTCGAATGCTATGATCTAAGTTGCAATATTGTTCACTGCTACTCAGAATGATTGTGACTAGGCTGCGTGTTTGCATGTTAAATATTGATCCAAAATTTGAGCGGCAAATCTTATTTAAAATCATTTATATGCCGATCGCAAATGGATTGCAGACTAGCAACACGTGAAACGCCTGTAATGCAGCTCAGTTACACACGTATACGGAAAATCACGTTGGTTTGTTGAACATTCGGTATGCGCTTTTTTTTTACTTCTAGAGATTTTTTTCTTTCAAAAAGAGGGTAAAGCCAACTCCAAAAGGACGTTCGTTTTGTTCAGATTTTCCCCGTTTGAGTAGGGCAATGGGGCGCCATCCGGCCATTTTCCTGGATGCGCCGGCCGTGCGCCCAACGCGTGGACGCATCTCGTCCGGCCGCCTGGAATGTTTTGCAAATGAAATTTTGTCACCACGGCCCTAGTGCATGCCAGCGACCCTAGTTCATGCTGGCAACAAAGGCATCGGCCAGCAAACATATGTCAGCCTACAAAATGATCAACCCCAAGTTTTCACGCCGGCAACAAAGCTAGCTGACCGCACACTTGCCAGCCTTCAAAATGAACAAACCCAAGTTTTCACGCCGGCAACAAAGCCAGCGGCCGGCACACTTGCCAGCCTTCAAAAAGAACGGCCATAGTCCACGGCCGAGGCGTCCCTTGTTCATGCCGTCTTGGTTGAACATCTCCTTTTGTCGGTTCGCGAACCAACATTTTCTCTTCACGGACATGTTGGTCAAGTCCACGATCATGATTGCTAGCGCCACCTCTTTTGCTTTGGTGTCGGCATTGATGGCCTCAATCGTGAGCTTCTTCGACTAGGCGGCCTCCTCCATGTGAAGCTTCTTCAATTGGAGCTCCAAGTATATATTCCTTTACTCCTTCTTTCCTTGGCGCGTCCTCTCCCCCCTCACTTCCTTCTAAGTCATCATGTTGTGCAAAGTTTCTTGCAAGGAAATAGACCCCGCATCACGCTTCTCGTCAAGCTTCGAGTTGGTCTCGCCCCTCTTGACCACATCTCCATTCCCAGCCACGGGTGGCAGCCCTCCTTTCTTCTTGAGAGCGGCATATTGATCTTCGAACTTGAGACAAGCTTTGATGAGCAACCAACAATGGCTGAGAGTGAATGGCTTGTTCTTATACCGGGCCTTGAAGGCTTCCAAGGATTGAATGCCTACACAATCATAGAGAAGGCCACAAATGTAATAGCGAAGGACACAAGATGCAACAAACATGAACATGACATAGCAATGAAATAGGAGAACTCATACCAAGTCACCCACACCTAGGCCCACTCATGGGACGAGCTTTGACGCTCTCAAGCGTGGCACACTACTTGTTGCATTCTTGTTGAATGAACCCCCATCTCTTTTGGATTGAGTTGATGTCACGGGTGCTCGCAAACTTGTAGGGCGGCAACTTCCTCCGTTCATGAAAGTTGTATGAATTATCGTTCAAAAAATAAATCCTTTTTGCTCGGCACCGGTCTTGGGATCTTGGCCTATCTCCATCCAACTCTCACAAATCAACATGTCCTCTACTTTGGTGCATGATCCCGTGCAAATGCTTTGCCTCCTCCTTTGTGCGTCGGCTCTTTGGGTGAGCTCATCGATAAACAAATGGCTCATCCACAATGTCGATCTCTTCTTCCTCATCTTTGCAATTCATGTCCTCATCTTCATGCCATGAGTTGCCATGGTCGTCGGCCTCTTCTTCTTCATAGTGGTCGGCACCATCTTATTCGCGGCCGTCTTGGCTTTGGGTCTCGTCGGGATCGAAGCCTTGGCCTTGGCCCTCGGGGTGAAAGGCCTGTCCACGACCCTCATAGATAACATTCTCCATGAACGCATTGTAGCCGAGGTTGTCGTCTGTCGACAACGGGATTGAAATTTTGTGTAACAGGTTGCGGGCACCGGGAAGGGTTGGCCGTAGGAATCGACCGGGGTTGCTTCCTTTGCATCCCGTTGGACGGCTGGCCAGCGCCACTGTACCCAGGCGTGATGTGAGGTCGATGACGACAGAGTTGGCGGCGGTGTTGGGCGCGATCACGCTGACGTCCGGTGACATGGAGAACCAGGTTTGAGCATGCTACCGTGGCGGATGAAAACCGACCATCTCAGGTGTTATGGAGGAGCTCGGTGACTGGTACTGTGGAGGGCGAACAACCGACGAGCCTGTGCTTGCCGCGACCATGGAAAAGGCAGAGAGAATGTCCGGCCTGGGCCGGCACTGAAGGAAATATGCCCTAGAGGCAATAATAAAGTTATTATTTATTTCCTCATATCATGATAAATGTTTATTATTCATGCTAGAATTGTATTAACCGGAAACATGATACATGTGTGAATACATAGACAAACATATAGTCACTAGTATGCCTCTACTTGACTAGCTCATTAATCAAAGATGGTTATGTTTCCTAACCATAGACATGTGTTGTCATTTGATTAATGGGATCACATCATTAGAAGAATGATGTGATTGACATGACCCATTCCGTTAGCCTAGTACTTGATCGTTTAGTATGTTGCTATTGCTTTCTTCATGACTTATACATGTTCCTGTAACTATGAGATTATGCAACTCCCGTTTACCGGAGGGACACTTTGGGTGCTACCAAACGTCACAATGTAACTGGGTGATTATAAAGGGGTACTACAGGTGTCTCCAAAGGTACATGTTGGGTTGGCATATTTCGAGATTAAGATTTGTCACTCCGATTATCGGAGAGGTATCTCTGGGCCCTCTCGGTAATGCACATCACTATAAGCCTTGCAAGCAATGTAGCTAATGAGTTAGTTACGGAATGATGCATTACGTAAACGAGTAAAGAGACTTGCCAGTAACGAGATTGAACTAGGTATTGGATACCGACGATCGAATCTTGGGCAAGTAACATACCGATGACAAAGGGAACAACGTATGTTGTTATGCGATTTGACCGATAAAGATCTTCGCACAATATGTAGGAGCCAATATGAGCATCCAGGTTCCGCTATTGGTTATTGACCGAGAATAGTTCTAAGTCATGTCTATATAGTTCTCGAACCCGTAGGGTCCACACGCTTAACGTTATGATGACAGTTTTATTATGAGTTTATAAGTTTTTGATGTACCGAAGGTTGTTCGGAGTCCCGGATGTGATCACGGACATGACGAGGAGTCTCGAAATGGTCGAGACATAAAGATTGATATATTGGAAGCCTATATTTGGATATCAGAATGGTTCCGGGTGAAATCGGGATTTTACCGGAACACCGGGGGGTTACCGGAACCCTCCCGGGGGTTAATGGGCCTTAGTGGGCCATGAGGGAGAAGAGGGGGGCCGGCCAGGGCAGGCCGCGCGCCCCCTCCCCCCTAGTCCGAATAGGACAAGGAAGGGGGGGGGGGCGCCCCCCTTTCCTCTTTCCCCTCCCCCCTTTCCTTCTCCACCAAGGCAAGAGGGGGGAGTCCTACTCCCGGTGGGAGTAGGACTCCTCCAGGCAAACCCCTAGGGGGCCGTCCGCACCTCCCCCCTCCCTCCTTTATATAAGGGGGCAGGGGGGCACCCTAGGACACACAAGTTGATCTTCAACATCGTTCCTTAGCCGTGTGCGGTGCCCCCCTCCACCATATTCCACCTCGGTCATATCGTTCGGAGTTTAGGCAAAGCCCCGCGCCGGTAGAACATCATCATCGTCACCACGCCGTCATGCTGACGGAACTCATCCCCGACACTTTGCTGGATCGGAGTCCGGGGACCGTCATCGAGCTGAACGTGTGCTGAACTCAGAGGTGCCGTACGTTCGGTACTTGGATCGGTCGGATCGTGAAGACATACGACTACATCAACCGCGTTGTCATAACGCTTCCGCTTACGATCTACAAGGGTACATGGACAATACTCTCCCCTCTCGTTGCTATGCATCACCATGATCTTGCATGTGCGTAGGATTTTTTTTGAAATTACTACGTTCCCCAACAGTGGCATCCGAGCCTGGTTTTATGCGTAGATGTCGTATGCACGAGTAGAACACAAGTGAGTTGTGGGTGATACAAGTCATACTGCTTACCAGCATGTCATACTTTGGCTCAGCGGTATTGTGAGATGAAGCGGCCCGGACCGACATTACGCGTACGCTTACGCCGAGACTGGTTTCACCGTTACGAGCACTCATGCTTAAAGGTGGCTGGCGGGTGTCTGTCTCTCTCACTTTAGCTGAATCGAGTGTGGCTACGCCCGGTCCTTGCGAAGGTTAAAATAGCATTAACTTGACGAACTATCATTGTGGTTTTGATGCGTAGGTAAGAACGGTTCTTGCTCAGCCCGTAGCAGCCACGTAAAATTTGCAACAACAAAGTAGAGGACGTCTAACTTGTTTTTGCAGGACATGTTGTGATGTGATATGGTCAAGACGTGATGCTATATTTTATTGTATGAGATGATCATGTTTTGTAACCGAAGTTATCGGCAACTGGCAGGAGCCATATGGTTGTCGCTTTATTGCATGAAATGCAAACGCCCTGTAATTGCTTTACTTTATCACTAAGCGGTAGCGATAGTCGTAGAAGCAATAGATGGCGTAATGACAACGATGCTACGATGGAGATCAAGGTGTCACGCCGGTGACAATGGTGATCACGACGGTGCTTCGAAGATGGAGATCACAAGCACAAGATGATGATGGCCATATCATATCACTTATATTGATTGCATGTGATGTTTATCCTTTATGCATCTTATCTTGCTTTGATTGACGGTAGCATTTTAAGATGATCTCTCACTAAAATTATCAAGAAGTGTTCTCCCTGAGTATGCACCGTTGCGAAAGTTCTTCGTGCTGAGACACCACGTGATGATCGGGTGTGATAGGCTCTACGTTCAAATACAACGGGTGCAAAACAGTTGCACACGCGGAATACTCAGGTTAAACTTGACGAGCCTAGCATATAACAGATATGGTCTCGGAACACGGAGACCGAAAGGTCGAGCGTGAATCATATAGTAGATATGATCAAGATATTGATGTTCACCATTGAAACTACTCCATCTCACGTGACGATCGGACATGGTGTAGTTGATATGGATCACGTAATCACTTAGAAGATTAGAGGGATGTCTATCTAAGTGGGAGTTCTTAAGTAATATGATTAATTGAACTTAAATTTATCATGAACTTAGTACCTGATAGTATTTTGCTCGTCTATGTTTGTTGTAGATAGATGGCTCGTGTTGTTGTTCCGTTGAATTTTAATGCGTTCCTTGAGAAAGCAAAGTTGAAATATGATGGTAGCAATTACACGGACTGGGTCCGTAACCTGAGGATTATCCTCATTGCTGCACAGAAGAATTACGTCCTGGAAGCACCGCTGGGTGCCAGACCTGCTGCTGATGCGACTGACGATGTTAAGAACGTCTGGCAAAGCAAAGCTAATGACTACTCGATAGTTCAGTGTGCCATGCTTTACGGCTTAGAACCGGGTCTTCAATGACGTTTTGAACGTCATGGATCATATGAGATGTTCCAGGAGTTGAAGTTAATATTTTAAGCAAATGCCCGGATTGAGAGATATGAAGTCTCCAATAAGTTCTATAGCTGCAAGATGGAGGAGAATAGTTCTGTCAGTGAACACATACTCAAAATGTCTGGGTATAATAATCACTTGATTCAACTGGGAGTTAATCTTCCTGATGATAGTGTCATTGACAGAATTCTTCAATCACTGCCACCAAGCTACAAGAGCTTCGTGATGAACTATAATATGCAAGGGATGGACAAGACTATTCCCGAGCTCTTTGCAATGCTAAAATCCGCGGAGGTAGAAATCAAGAAGGAGCATCAAGTGTTGATGGTCAACAAGACCACCAGTTTCAAGAAAAAGGGCAAAGGGAAGAAGAAAGGGAACTTCAAAAAGAACAGCAAACAAGTTGCTGCTCAAGAAAAGAAACCCAAGTCTGGACCTAAGCCTGAGACTGAGTGCTTCTACTGCAAACAGACTGGACACTGGAAGCGGAACTGCCCCAAGTATTTGGCGGATAAGAAGGATGCCAAAGTGAACAAAGGTATATGTTGTTGGGGAACGTAGCAGAAATTCAAAATTTTCCTACGCGTCACCAAGATCTATCTATGGAGAAACCAGCTATGAGTAGAAGGAGAGTGCAACTACATACCCTTGTAGATCGCTAAGCGGAAGCGTTCAAGTGAACGGGGTTGATGGAGTCGTACTCGTCGTGATTCAGATCACCGATGATCAAGTGCCGAACGGACGACACCTCCGCGTTCAACACACGTACAGCCTGGTGACGTCTCCCACGCCTTGATCCAGCAAGGAGAGAGGGAGAGGTTGAGGAAGACTCCATCCAGCAGCAGCACAACGGCGTGGTGGTGATGGAGGAGCGTGGCAATCCAGCAGGGCTTCGCCAAGCACCATGGGAGAGGAGTAGGAGGGAGAGGGGCAGGGCTGCACCAACGAGAGATCAAATCGCATGTTATGGGCAGCCCCATGCCTCAATATATATAGGGGGGAAGGGGGCTGCGCCCCCTTTAGGGTTTTCCCACCCCCTAGGGGCGGCGGCCAGCCTCCAGATGGCATCTGGTGCGGCGGCCAAGAGGAGGGGGAGGAGTCCATCCTCCCCAAGGCACCTCGGAGGTGCCTTCCCCCTTGAGGACTCTTCCCTCTAGGGTTCCCTAGGCGCATGGGCCTCTTGGGGCTGGTGCCCTTGGCCCATGTAGGCCAAGGCGCACCCCCTACAGCCCATGTGGCCCCCCGGGGCAGGTGGCCCCACCCGGTGGGCCCCCGGGACCCTTCCGATGGTCCCGGTACAATACCGATGACCCCGAAACTTGTCCCGATGGCCGAAACAGGACTTCCTATATATAAATCTTTACCTCCGGACCATTCCGGAACTCCTCGTGACGTCCGGGATCTCATCCGGGACTCCGAACAACATTCGGTAACCACATACAAGCTTCCTTTATAACCCTAGCGTCATCGAACCTTAAGTGTGTAGACCCTACGGGTTCGGGAGACATGCAGACATGACCGATACGTTCTCCGGTCAATAACCAACAGCGGGATCTGGATACCCATGTTGGCTCCCACATGTTCCACGATGATCTCATCGGATGAACCACGATGTCAAGGACTCAATCGATCCCGTATACAATTCCCTTTGTCTAGCGGTATTTTACTTGCCCGAGATTCGATCGTCGGTATACCGATACCTTGTTCAATCTCGTTACCGGCAAGTCACTTTACTCGTTCCGTAACACATCATCCCGTGATCAACTCCTTGGTCACATTGCGCATATGATGATGTCCTACCGAGTGGGCCCAGAGATACCTCTCCGTTTACACGGAGTGACAAATCCCAGTCTCGATCCGCATAAAACAATAGATACTTTCGGAGATACATGTAGTGCACCTTTATAGTCACCCAGTTACGTTGTGACGTTTGATACACCCAAAGCACTCCTACGGTATCCAGGAGTTACACGCTCTCATGGTCAAAGGAAGAGATACTTGACATTGGCAAAGCTCTATCAAACGAACTACACGATCTTTGTGCTAGGCTTAGGATTGGGTCTTGTCCATCACATCATTCTCCTAATGATGTGGGAGAATGATGTGATCCCGTTATCAACGACATCCAATGTCCATAGCCAGGAAACCATGACTATATGTTGATCACAACGAGCTAGTCAACTAGAGGCTCACTAGGGACATATTGAGGTCTATGTATTCACACGTGTATTACGATTTCCGGATAATACAGTTATAGCATGAATAAAAGACAATTATCATGAACAAGGAAATATAATAATAATACTTTTATTATTGCCTCTAGGGCATATTTCCAACAGTCTCCCACTTGCACTAGAGTCAATAATCTAGTTCACATCGCCATGTGATTAACACTCACAGGTCACATCGCCATGTGACTAATACCCAAGAGTTTACTAGAGTCAGTAGTCTAGTTCACATCACTATGTGATTAACACTCAATGAGTTTTATGTTTGATCATGTTGCTTGTGAGAGAGGTTTTAGTCAACGGGTCTGAACCTTTCAGATCCGTGTGTGCTTTACAAATCTCTATGTCATCTCCTAGATGTAGCTACCACGCTCTATTTGGAGCTATTCCAAATAACTGTTCTACTTGGAGCTATTCTAAATTATTGCTCCATTTTATGTATCCGGTCTCTCTACTCAGAGCTATCCGGATAGGTGTCAAGCTTGCATCGTCGTAACCTTTACGACGAACTCTTTTACCACCTCCATAATTGAGAAAATTCCTTAGTCCACTAGTTACTAAGGATAACTTTGACCGCTGTCCTGTGAGCCATTCTTGGATCACTCTTGTACCCCTTGACTGACTCATGGCAAGGCACACTTCAGGTGCGGTACACAGCATAGCATACTGAAGAACCTACATCTTAAGCATAGGGGACGACCTTCGTCCTTTCTCTCTATTCTGCCGTGGTTGAGCTTTAAGTCTTAACTTCGTACCTTACAACTCAGGCAAGAACTCCTTCTTTGACTGGTCCATCTTGAACACCTTCAAGATCATGTCAAGGTATGTGCTCATTTGAAAGTATTATTAAGCATTTTGATCTATCCTTATAGATCTTGATGCTCAATGTTCAAGTAGCTTAATCCAGGCTTTCCATTGAAAAACACTTTCAAAATAACCCTATATGCTTTCCAGAAATTCTACGTCATTTCTGATCAACAATATGTCTACAACATATACTCATCAGAAATTCTATAGTGCTCCACTCACTTCTTTGGAAATACAAGTTTCTCATAAACTTTGTACAAACCCAAAATCTTTGATCATCATCAAAGCATACATTCCAACTCCGAGATGCTCACTCCAGTCCTTAGAAGGATTGCTGGAGCTTTGCATACTTATTAGCATCTTTCGGGATTGACAAAACCTTCCGGTTGTATCACATACAACCTTTCCTCAAGAAAATCGTCGAGGAAACAATGTTTTGACATCCTATCTGCAAGATTTCATAAATAATGCAGTAATCGCTAATATAATTCCAACAGACTCTTAGCATCGCTACGAGTGAGAAAATCTCATCGTAGTCAACTCCTTGAACTTGTCGGAAAACATCTTAACGACAAGTCGAGCTTTCTTAATGGTGACATTTACCATCATTGTCCGTCTTCCTTTTGAAATCCATCTGTACTCATACATGGATCCTCTCTCGGATTTTATGGCCTCAAGCCATTTATCGGAATCCGGGCCCACCATCGTTTCTCCATAGCTCGTAGGTTCATTGTTGTCCAGCAACATGACTTTCAAGACAGGATTACGTACCACTCTGAAGTAGTACGCATCCTTGTCATCCTACGAGGTTTGGGAGTGACTTGATCCGAAGTTTCATGATCAATATCATAAGCTTCCACTTCAATTCGTGTAGGTGCCACAGGAACAACCCTGTGCCCTGCCACACACTAGTTGAAGAGACGGTTCAATAACCTCATCAAGTCTCCACCATCCTCCCACTCAACTCTTTCGAGAGAAACCTTTCCTCGAGAAAGGACCCGATTCTAGAAACAATTCATATTGCTTTCGGATCTGAATTAGGAGGTATACCCAACTGTTTTGGGTTTCCTATGAAGATGCATTTTATCCGCTTTGGGTTCGAGCTTATCAACCTGAAACCTTTTCATATAAGCGTCGCAGCCCCAAACTTTTAAGAAACGACAACTTAGGTTTCTCTAAACCATAATTCATACGGTGTCATCTCAACGGAATTATGTGGTGCCCTATTTAAAGTGAATGTGGTTGTCTCTAATGCCTAACCCATGAACGATAGTGGTAATTCGATAAGAGACATCATGGTATGCACCATATCCAATAGGGTGCAACTATGATGTTCGGACACACCATCACACTATGGTGTTCCAGGCGGTATTAATTGTGAAACATTTTCCACAATGTCTTAATTGTGTGCCAAAACTCGTAACTCAGATATTCATCTCTATGATCATATCATAGACATTTTATCCTCTTGTCACAATGATCTTCTACTTCACTCTGAAATTATTTGAACCATTCAATAATTCAGACTTGTGTTTCATCAAGTAAATATTCTCAACATCTACTCGAATCATCTGTGAAGTAAGAACATAACGATATTCACTGCATGCCTCAGCACTCATTGGACTGCACACATCAAAATGTGTTGCTTCCAACAAGTTGCTATCTTGTTCCATTTTACTGAAACCGAGGCTTTTCAGTCATCCTGCCTATGTGGTATGATTTGCATATCTCAAGTGATTCAAAATCAAGTGAGTTCAAACGGTCCATTTGCATGGAGTTTCTTCATGCATGTATACCAATAGACATGGTTCGCATGTCCCAAACTTTTCAAAACGAGTGAGTCCAAAGATCCATCAACATGGAGCTTCTTCATGCGTTTTATACCAATATGACTTACATGGCAGTGCCACAAGCAAGTGGTACTATCATTACTATCTTATATCTTTTGGCATGAAAATGTGTATCACTACGATCGAGATTCAATAAACCATTCCTTTAGGTGCAAGACCATTGAAGGTATT
The DNA here is from genome assembly GCF_002162155.2 of Triticum dicoccoides. Lineage (NCBI taxonomy): Eukaryota > Viridiplantae > Streptophyta > Magnoliopsida > Poales > Poaceae > Triticum > Triticum dicoccoides. The sequence continues at coordinate 47,632,419 of NC_041383.1, forward strand.
ATTCAAAATAGAGTAACCATTATTCTCCTTAAATGAATAACCGTATTGCGATAGACATAATCCAATCATGTCTATGCTCAACGCAAACACCAATCTCGGTGGTAGAGGGAGCGTGCGATGCTTGATCATATCAACCTTGGAAACACTTCCAACATATATCGTCAGCCCACCTTTAGCTAGTCTCCGTTTATTCCGTAGCTTTTATTTCGAGTTACTAATACTTAGCAACTGAACCGGTATCTAATACCCTGGTGCTACTAGGAGTACTAGTAAAGTACACATTAACATAATGTATATCCAATATACTTCTATCGACCTTGCCAGCCTTCTCATCTACCAAGTATCTAGGGTAATGCTGCTCCAGTGGTTGTTCCCCTTATTACAGAAGAACTTAGTCTCGGGTTTGGGTTCAACCTTGGGTTTCTTCACTTGAGCAGCAGCCGAATTGCCGTTTCATGAAGTATCCCTTTGTTCCCTTGCCCTTCTTGAAACTAGTGGTTTCATCAACCATCAACAATTGATGCTCCTTCTTGATTTCTACTTTCGCGGTGTCAAACATCGCGAATACCTCAAGGATCATCATATCTATCCCTGATATGTTATAGTTCATCACGAAGCTCTAGCAGCTTGGTGGCAATGTCTTTGGAGAAACATCACTATCTCATCTGGAAGATCAACTCCCACTCGATTCAAGTGATTGTTGTACTCAGACAATCTGAGCACAAGTTCAACGATTGAGCTTTTCTCCCTTAGTTTGCAGGCTAAGAGAATCGTCGGAGGTCTTATACCTCTTGACGTGAGCACGAGCCTGAAATCCCAATTTCAGCCCTCGAAACATCTCATATGTTCCACGATGTTTCGAAAACGTCTTTGGTGCCTCTACTTAAACCATTTAACTGAACTATCACGTAGTTATCAAAACGTGTATGTTCGATGTTCGAAACATCCACAAACGACGTTTGGGGTTCAGCACACTGAGCAGTGCATTAAGGACATAAGCTTTCTACTGTTCGCATAATCGCTACTATCAACTTTCAACTATATTTTCTCTAGGAACATATCTAAACAGTGGAACTAAAGCGCGAGCTTACGACATAATTTGCAAAAGGTCTTTTGACTATGTTCAGGATAATTAAGTTCATCTTATGAACTCCCACTTAGATAGACATCCCTCTGGTCATCTAAGTGATCACATGATCCGAGTCTACTAGCCCGTGTCCGATCATCACGTGAGACGGACTAGTTAACGTCGGTGAACATCTTCATGTTGATCGTATCTACTATACGACTCATGCTCGACCTTTCGGTCTCCGTGTTCCGAGGCCATGTCTGTACATGCTAGGCTCGTCAAGTTAACCCTAAGTGTTTTCGCTGTGTAAAACTGTCTTACACCCGTTGTATGTGAACGTAAGAATCCATCACACCCGATCATCACGTGGTGCTTAGAAGCGACGAACTGTAGCAACGGTGCACAGTTAGGGGAGAACACTTCTTGAAATTTTGTAAGGGATCATCTTATTTACTACCGTCGTTCTAAGCAAACAAGATGCATAAACATGATAAACATCACATGCAATCAAATAGAGTAGTGACATGATATGGCCAATATCATATAGCTCCTTTGATCTTCATCTTCGGGGCTCCATGATCATCATCGTCACCGGCATGACACCATGATCTCCATCATCGTGTCTTCATGAAGTTGTCACGCCAACGACTACTTCTACTTCTATGGCTAACGCGTTTAGCAATAAAGTAAAGTAAGTTACATGGCGTTCTTTAATGACACGCAAGTCATACAATAAATAAAGACAACTCCTATGGCTCCTGCCGGTTGTCATACTCATCGACATGCAAGTCGTGAATCCTATTACAAGAACATGATCAATCTCATACATCACATATCATTCATCACATTCTTCTTGGCCATATCACATCACATAGCATACCCTGCAAAAACAAGTTAGACGTCCTCTAATTGTTGTTGCATGTTTTACGTGGCTGCTATGGGTTTCTAGCAAGAACATTTCTTACCTACGCAAGACCACAACGTGATATGCCAATTGCTATTTACCCTTCATAAGGACCCTTTTCATCGAATCCGTTCCGACTAAAGTGGGAGAGACTGGCACCCGCTAGCCACCTTATGCACCAAGTGCATGTCAATCGGTGGAACCTGTCTCACGTAAGAGTACGTGTAAGGTCGGTCCGGGC
>NC_041383.1:47634859-47658170 GCF_002162155.2 Triticum dicoccoides
ATTCAGATCACCGATGATCAAGTGCCGAACGGACGACACCTCCGCGTTCAACACACGTACAGCCTGGTGACGTCTCCCACGCCTTGATCCAGCAAGGAGAGAGGGAGAGGTTGAGGAAGACTCCATCCAGCAGCAGCACAACGGCGTGGTGGTGATGGAGGAGCGTGGCAATCCAGCAGGGCTTCGCCAAGCACCATGGGAGAGGAGTAGGAGGGAGAGGGGCAGGGCTGCACCAACGAGAGATCAAATCGCATGTTATGGGCAGCCCCATGCCTCAATATATATAGGGGGGAAGGGGGCTGCGCCCCCTTTAGGGTTTTCCCACCCCCTAGGGGCGGCGGCCAGCCTCCAGATGGCATCTGGTGCGGCGGCCAAGAGGAGGGGGAGGAGTCCATCCTCCCCAAGGCACCTCGGAGGTGCCTTCCCCCTTGAGGACTCTTCCCTCTAGGGTTCCCTAGGCGCATGGGCCTCTTGGGGCTGGTGCCCTTGGCCCATGTAGGCCAAGGCGCACCCCCTACAGCCCATGTGGCCCCCCGGGGCAGGTGGCCCCACCCGGTGGGCCCCCGGGACCCTTCCGATGGTCCCGGTACAATACCGATGACCCCGAAACTTGTCCCGATGGCCGAAACAGGACTTCCTATATATAAATCTTTACCTCCGGACCATTCCGGAACTCCTCGTGATGTCCGGGATCTCATCCGGGACTCCGAACAACATTCGGTAACCACATACAAGCTTCCTTTATAACCCTAGCGTCATCGAACCTTAAGTGTGTAGACCCTACGGGTTCAGGAGACATGCAGACATGACCGAGACGTTCTCCGGTCAATAACCAACAGCGGGATCTGGATACCCATGTTGGCTCCCACATGTTCCACGATGATCTCATCGGATGAACCACGATGTCAAGGACTCAATCGATCCCGTATACAATTCCCTTTGTCTAGCGGTATTTTACTTGCCCGAGATTCGATCGTCGGTATCCAATACCTTGTTCAATCTCGTTACCGGCAAGTCACTTTACTCGTTCCGTAACACATCATCCCGTGATCAACTCCTTGGTCACATTGCGCATATGATGATGTCCTACCGAGTGGGCCCAGAGATACCTCTCCGTTTACACGGAGTGACAAATCCCAGTCTCGATCCGCATAAAACAATAGATACTTTCGGAGATACCTGTAGTGCACCTTTATAGTCACCCAGTTACATTGTGACGTTTGATACACCCAAAGCACTCCTACGGTATCCAGGAGTTACACGATCTCATGGTCGAAGGAAGAGATACTTGACATTGGCAAAGCTCTAGCAAACGAACTACACGATCTTTGTGCTATGCTTAGGATTGGCTCTTGTCCATCACATCATTCTCCTAATGATGTGATCCCGTTATCAACGACATCCAATGTCCATAGCCAGGAAACCTTGACTATCTGTTGATCACAACGAGCTAGTCAACTAGAGGCTCACTAGGGACATATTGTGGTCTATGTATTCATACGTGTATTACGATTTCCGGATAATACAGTTATAGCATGAATAAAAGACAATTATCATGAACAAGGAAATATAATAATAATACTTTTATTATTGCCTCTAGGGCATATTTCCAACATATGTGATATACATGTTATTGATGTGTACCTTACTAATGCTCGAAGTAGTACCTGGGTATTTGATACTGGTTCTGTTGCTAATATTTGCAACTCGAAACAGGGACTACGGATTAAGCGAAGATTGGCTAAGGACGAGGTGACGATGCGCGTGGGAAATGGTTCCAAAGTCGATGTGATCGCGGTCGGCACGCTACCTCTACATCTACCATCGGGATTAGTTTTAGACCTAAATAATTGTTATTTGGTGCCAGCGTTAAGCATGAACATTATATCTGGATCTTGTTTGATGCGAGACGGTTATTCATTTAAGTCAGAGAATAATGGTTGTTCTATTTATATGAGTAATATCTTTTATGGTCATGCACCCTTGAAGAGTGGTCTATTTTTATTGAATCTCGATAGTAGTGATACACATATTCATAGTGTTGAAACCAAAAGATGCAAAGTTGATAATGATAGTGCAACTTATTTTTGGCACTGCTGTTTAGGTCATATCGGTGTAAAGCGCATGAAGAAACTCCATACTGATGGTCTTTTGGAATAACTTGATTATGAATCACTTGGTACTTGCGAACCGTGCCTCATGGGCAAGATGACTAAACGCCGTTCTCCGGAACTATGGAGCGAGCAACTGATTTGTTGGAAATCATACATACTGATGTTTGTGGTCCAATGAATGTTGAAGCTTGCGGCGGGTATATTATTTTATCACCTTCACAGATGATTTGAGCAGATATGGGTATATCTACTTAATGAAACACAAGTCTGAAACATGTGAAAAGTTCAAAGAATTTCAGAGTGAAGTAGAAAATCATCGTAACAAGAAAATAAAATTTCTACGATCTGATCATGGAGGAGAATATTTGAGTTACGAGTTTGGTTTACATTTGAAACAATGCGGAATAGTTTCGCAACTCACGCCACCCGGAACACCACAACGAAATGGTGTGTCCGAACGTCGTAATCATACTTTACTAGATATGGTACGATCTATGATGTCTCTTACTGATTTACCATCGTTTTGGGGTTATGCTTTAGAGACGGCCGCATTCACATTAAATAGTGCACCATCAAAATCCGTTGAAACGACGCCTCATGAACTGTGGTTTGGCAAGAAACCAAAGTTGTCGTTTCTTAAAGTTTGGGGCTGCGATGCTTATGTGAAGAAACTTCAACCAAATAAGCTCGAACCCAAATCAGTGAAATGTGTCTTCATAGGATACCCAAAAGAAACTGTTGGGTACACCTTCTATCACAGATCTGAGGGCAAGATTTTCGTTGCTAAATTCGGATCCTTTCTAGAGAAGGAATTTCTCTCGAAAGAAGTGAGTGGGAGGAAAGTAGAACTTGATGAGGTAACTGTACCTGCTCCCTTATTGGAAAGTAGTTCATCACAAGAACCGGTTCCTGTGACAACTACACCAATTAGTGAGGAAGCTAATGATATTGATCATGAAACTTCAGATCAAGTTTCTACTGAACCTCGTAGGTCTACCAGAGTAAGATCCGCACCAGAGTGGTACGGTAATCCTATTATGGAATTCATGTTACTTGACCATGATGAACCTACGAACTATGAGGAAGCGATGATGAGCCCAGATTCCGCAAAATGGCTAGAGGCCATGAAATCTGAGATGGGATCCATGTATGAGAACAAAGTATGGACTTTGGTTGACTTGCCCGATGATCGGCAAGCCATTGAGAATAAATGGATTTTTAAGAAGAAGACCGACGCTGATGGTAATGTAACTGTCTATAAAGCTCGACTTGTTGCGAAAGGTTTTCGACAAGTTCAAGGGGTTGACTACGATGAGACTTTGTCACCCGTAGCGATGCTTAAGTCTGTCCGAATCATGTTAGCAATTGCTGCATTTTATGATTATGAAATTTGGCAAATGGATGTCAAAACTGCATTCTTGAATGGATTTCTGGAAGAAGAGTTGTATATGATGCAGCCAGAAGGTTTTGTTGATCAAAAAGGAGCTAACAAAGTGTGCAAGCTCCAGCGATCCATTTATGGACTGGTGCAAGCATCTCGGAGTTGGAATAAACGCTTTGATAGTGTGATCAAAGCATATGGTTTTATACAGACTTTTGGAGAAGCCTGTATTTACAAGAAAGTGAGTGGGAGCTCTATAGCATTTCTGATATTATATGTAGATGACATATTATTAATTGGAAATGATATAGAATTTATGGATAGCATAAAGGGATACTTGAATAAAAGTTTTTCTATGAAATACCTCGGTGAAGCTGCTTATATATTGGGCATCAAGATTTATAGAGATAGATCAAGACGCTTAATAGGACTTTCACAAAGCACATACCTTGATAAAGTTTTGAAAAAATTCAAAATGGATCAGGCAAAGAAAGGGTTCTTACCTGTACTACAAGGTGTGAAGTTGAGTCAGACTCAATGCCCGACTATAGCAAAAGATAGAGAGAAAATGAAAGATGTTCCCTATGCTTCAGCCATAGGCTCTATCATGTATGCAATGCTGTGTACCAGACCTGACGTGTGCTTAGCAATAAGCTTGGCAGGAAGGTACCAAAGTAATCCAGGAGGGGATCACTGGACAGCGGTCAAGAACATCCTGAAATACCTGAAAAGGACTAAGGATATGTTTCTCGTATATGGAGGTGACAAAGAGCTAGTCGTAAATGGTTACGTCGATGCAAGCTTTGACACTGATCCGGATGATTCTAAATCGCAAACCGGATACGTGTTTTTATTAAACGGTGGAGCTGTTAGTTGGTGCAGTTCTAAACAAAGCGTCGTGGCAGGATCTACATGTGAAGCGGAGTACATAGCTGCTTCGGAAGCAGCAAATGAAGGAGTCTGGATGAAGGAGTTCATTTCCGATCTAGGTATCATACCTTGTGCATCGGGACCAATGAAGATCTTCTGTGACAATACTGGTGCAATTGCCTTGACAAAGGAATCCAGATTTCACAAGAGGACCAAGCACATCAAGAGACGCTTCAATTCCATCCGGGACCAAGTCCAGGTGGGAGACATAGAGATTTGCAAGATACATATGAATCTGAATGTTGCAGACCCATTGACTAAGCCTCTTCCACGAGCAAAACATGATCAGCACTAAGACTCCATGGGTGTTAGAATCATTACTGTGTAATCTAGATTATTGACTCTAGTGCAAGTGGGAGACTGAAGGAAATATGCCCTAGAGGCAATAATAAAGTTATTATTTATTTCCTCATATCATGATAAATGTTTATTATTCATGCTAGAATTGTATTAACCGGAAACATGATACATGTGTGAATACATAGACAAACATATAGTCACTAGTATGCCTCTACTTGACTAGCTCATTAATCAAAGATGGTTATGTTTCCTAACCATAGACATGTGTTGTCATTTGATTAATGGGATCACATCATTAGAAGAATGATGTGATTGACATGACCCATTCTGTTAGCCTAGTACTTGATCGTTTAGTATGTTGCTATTGCTTTCTTCATGACTTATACATGTTCCTGTAACTATGAGATTGTGCAACTCCCGTTTACCGGAGGAACACTTTGGGTGCTACCAAACGTCACAACGTAACTGGGTGATTATAAAGGAGTACTACAAGTGTCTCCAAAGGTACATGTTGGGTTGGCGTATTTCGAGATTAGGATTTGTCACTCCGATTATCGGAGAGGTATCTCTGGGCCCTCTCGGTAATGCACATCACTATAAGCCTTGCAACCAATGTAGCTAATGAGTTAGTTACGGAATGATGCATTACGTAAACAAGTAAAGAGACTTGCCAGTAACGAGATTGAACTAGGTATTGGATACCGACGATCGAATCTTGGGCAAGTAACATACCGATGACAAAGGGAACAACGCATGTTGTTATGCGGTTTGACCGATAAAGATCTTCGCAGAATATGTAGGAGCCAATATGAGCATCCAGGTTCCGCTATTGGTTATTGACCGAGAATAGTTCTAAGTCATGTCTATATCTTTCTCGAACCCGTAGGGTCCGCACGCTTAATGTTACGATAACAGTTTTATTATGAGTTTATAAGTTTTGATGTACCGAAGTTTGTTCGGAGTCCCGGATGTGATCACGGACGTAACGAGGAGTCTCGAAATGGTCGAGACATAAAGATTGATATATTGGAAGCCTATATTTGGATATCGGAATGGTTTCGGGTGAAATCAGGATTTTACCGAAACACTGGGGGGTTACCGGAACCCTCCCGGGGGTTAATGGGCCTTAGTGGGCCATGAGGGAGAAGAGGAGGGCCGGCCAGGGTAGGCCGCGCGCCCCCTCCCCCCTAGTCCGAATAGGACAAGGAAGGGGGGGGGGGCGCCCCCCTTTCCTCTTTCCCCTCCCCCCTTTCCTTCTCCACCAAGGCAAGAGGGGGGAGTCCTACTCCCGGTGGGAGTAGGACTCCTCCAGGCGCACCCCTAGGGGGCCGGCCGCACCTCCCCCCTCCCTCCTTTATATACGGGGGCAGCGGGGCACCCTAGGACACACAAGTTGATCTTCAAGATCGTTCCTTAGCCGTGTGCGGTGCCCCCCTCCACCATATTCCACCTCGGTCACATCGTTGCGGAGTTTAGGCGAAGCCCTGTGCCGGTAGAACATCATCGTCGTCACCATGCCGTCGTGCTGACGGAACTCATCCCCGACACTTTGCTGGATCGGAGACCGGGGATCGTCATCGAGCTGAACGTGTGCTGAACTTAGAGATGCCGTACGTTCGGTACTTGGATCGGTCGGATCGTGAAGGCGTACGACTACATCAACCGCATTGTCATAACGCTTCCGCTTACGGTCTACGAGGGTCCATGGACAATACTCTCCCCTCTCATTGCTATGCATCACCATGATCTTGCGTGTGCATAGGATTTTTTTTGAAATTACTACGTTCCCCAATAGGCACAACCCTAGCATGACGAGGGCATGCGCCGTTGCTGCATGCGTGGCCTTAGCGCCGTTGCTGCATGCGCCGTTGTGGTCAATGGCGGCCTTGTGCTGCACGGCCGTGGCCTCAGCGGCGTAGTCGGCATTGCTTTTCTTCTCCACCGCAATGTTCCACTGGGCCCTCCTCTTGGCCGATTCACTGTCGAGACGTGCGATCTCTGCCGACGCGAGCTTCGACCGCTCTTTCTTCTGCTTCTTCGTCGTGGGGTGGGCGGTGGTAGCGAACTGGTCGCCGGGTTTCTTCGGGGCACCGACCTTGGAGGAGGGTAGGGGAGGGGAAGCGCGGGAGGTTTTTGGGGAAATGGAGGGAAAGTGGGTGCGTTGTGTCCCCGGCGGGCGGGCCAGGGGAGGACAAGGGCGCGCGTCCCACCCGTCCTTGCACTGTCCATTTTGACGCAAATTAACGCGACCCAAATTTGGGCCAGAAATGCGTTCATGACAGACAAAAAAAAATACATTTGTCCATTTGGCCCCGCACGTTGGGCCGTGATTTTTGTCCATTTACCCCCAAACGGACGTGGCCGGACCATTTGGGATCATGCGTTGGAGTTGGCCCAAGGTCATCTCCAATGTCGACCCTCCAAACGGGCACTGTATCCGTTCATGGACTTATCCGAACACATCCAGACACAGATACGGGAGCCAACCATCCAAGCGCATCCCCTAAACGTCGAATTTCATTTCAAATGCATAGCAATATTAGCAAATTAAAGAGCGGTGTTCATAGCACTCAATCACAACAATGGTGAGATGGATATTCATAGTTTTGGTACGCGCATGATTTAAAAAGTTCCAGTTCGGTAGTTCATGTAGAAAATGGCATTCTTGTCTTCCCAGACTAGTTGTTCGAGCTCCCTCGCTCACTATGTCGCCGACTCCTCGTCACCAGCCTCCTCTACACCGGCCGCCTCGATCTCAGTGTCGAGTGCTTCAAACGTCTTAACACGGAGGAAAGGATGAAGGAAGCAATGATTCCCTCACAAGTTGGGATGAGTCTCCATACTTTACAAAAATAAAAGAGGCCAAAGAAGCCCACCAAAAAAAGAGAGAGAAAAGAGAAGGAGCAATGTTACTATCATTTTTCCACACTTGTGCTTCAACGTAGCACCATGATCTCCATGATAGAGAATCTCCTATGTTGTCACCTTCATATACTACTGGGAATTTTTCGTTATAGAACTTGGATTATATATATTCCAATGATGGGTTTCCTCAAATTTCCCTAGGTCTTCGTGAGCAAGCGAGTTGGATGCACACCCACTTAGTTTCTTTTTGAACTTTCATAAACTTATAGCTATAATGCATCCGTTGCATGGTAATCCCTACCCACTCACATTGATATCTATTGATGGGCATCTCCATAGCTTGTTGATATGCCTAGTTGATGTGAGACTATCTTCTTCTTTTTGTCTTCTCCATAACCACCATATTCTATTCCACTTATAGTGCTATATCCATGGCTCACGCTCATGTATTGCGTGAAAGTTGAAAAAGTTTGGGAACATCAAAAGTATGAAAAAATTGCTTGGCTTGTCACCAGGGTTGTGCACGATTTCATACTTTGTGTGATGAAGATGCAGCATAGCCAGACTATATGATTTTGTAGGGATAACTTTCTTTGGCCATATTATTTTGAGAAGACACGATTATTTTATTAGTATGCTTGAAGAATTATTGTTTTTATGTCAATATTAAACTTTTGTTTTGAATTTTATGGATCTGAATATTTATGCCACAATAAAGAAAATTACAAGGATACATATGTTAGGTAGCATTCCACATCAAAAATTCTGTTTTTATCATTTACCTACTCGAGGACGAGCAAGAATTAAGCATGGGGATGCTTGATACGTCTCCAACGTATCTATAATTTTTTATTGTTCCATGTTATTATATTATCTGTTTCGGATGTTTTGTATGCCCTAATATGCTATTTTATATTATTTTTAGGACTCACTCATTAACCCAAAGCCTAGTGCCAGTTTCTATTTTTCCTTATATTTGAGTTTTATAGAAAAGGAATATCAAACGGAGTCCAAACCGAATAAAACTTTATGATGATTTTTTTTGGACCAGAAGACACATGTAGGACTTGAGGAGGAAGTCAGAAGAGTCCCGAGGACTCCACAAGCCCTTAGGGCGCGCCCTAGGGGGGGGGAGGGCTGGCTTGTGGGCCCCTAGGGAGTCCTCCAACCCTAATCTTTGGCCTATAAATTCAGAAATATTCCCAAATGACCAGAAGCGTCCACCAAAATACGTTTTCGCCACCGTAACCTTCTGTACCCGTGAGATCCCATATTGGAACCTTTTCCGGCACCCTGCCGGAGTGGGATTCGATCACGAAGGGCTTCTATATCAACTCTATCGCCCTTCCGATGAAGCATGAGTAGTTTACCACCGACCTACAGGTCCATAGCAAGTAGCTAGATGACTTCTTCTCTCTCTTTGATCCTTGTCGGTGTCAAAACCGGCGGATCTCGGGTAGGGGCTCCCGAACTGTGCGTCTAGGTGGATGGTAACAGGAGACAAGGGACACGATGTTTTACCCAGGTTCGGGCCCTCTTGATGGAGGTAAAACCCTACGTCCTGCTTGATTGATATTGATGATGTGGGTATTACAAGAGTAGGTCTACCACGAGATCAAGGAGGCTAAACCCTAGAAGCTAGCCTATGGTATGATTGTTGTTATTGTTGTTGTGTCCTACGGACTAAAACCATCTGGTTTATATAGACACCGGAGAGGGCTAGGGTTACACAGAGTCGGTTACAATGGTAGGAGATCTACATATCCGTATTGCCAAGCTTGCCTTCCACGCCAAGGAAAGTCCCATCCGGACACGGGACGAAGTCTTCAATCTTGTATCTTCATAGTCTTGGAGTCCGGCCGATGATGATAGTTCAGCTATCCGGACACCCCCTAGTCCAGGACTCCCTCAGTAGCCCCTGAACCAGGCTTCAATGACGATGAGTCCGGCGCGCATGTTGTCTTCGGCATTGCAAGGAGGGTTCCTCCTCCGAATAATTTATAGAAGATTGTGAACACCAGGATAGTGTCCGGCTCTGCAAAATAAATTCCACATTCCACCGTAGAGAGAATAATATTTACACAAGTTCAATCTGCTGACGTATTCCGTGGCGTGACGTCACACCACAACCAAGCCTTTACTTGAATCGTTTTTATTATACCACCTCAGCGCGTTTAGCGAAGCGGTTTCCTCGGCACGTCTTGTCGAAGCAGAGATCGTGTTCCCCTTATTCCGGGATTCCCTTCAATACGGACGTGGGTAACCCAACCGCGCCATTGATTACGGCGCTTGGGAGATAAGCGAGTTTTACCAGGCCGGTGGGGACGCATAGTTTCGTCCACCCATATATAAGGGGATAAGGATCCACCCTTTTACCTACGCCTTCTTCCTCCTTTGCTTATCCATCTCCACGCACTCGAGCTCCAGCGCCCAAGTCCGCACATCTCACCTCGACCTTCTCCAGCCATGTCCAGAGCGGGATGCAAGTGGATGGCCTCCTTCGTTATGGAGGGGCACATCGAGAGGCTGCGCGGCGCCGGATACCTGTCCAGCGACATCGCGCACTGGCTCCCCGACAAGGGGCAGCTCATCCCACCCCCAGGCCCCATGAGAGGGTGGTATTCCTTCCCCATTTCCTCCGCGGACTGGGCTTCCCACTTCACCCCTTTGTCCGGGGGCTCATGTTTTACTACGGCCTGGATTTCCATGATCTGGCCCCGAATTTCATCCTCAACATCTCGGCGTTTATCGTCGTGTGCGAGGCTTTCCTCTGCATCCAGCCCCACTTCGGCTTGTGGCTCAAGACCTTCAATGTCAAGCCGAAGGTCGTGAAGGGGAATCAAGCGGAGTGCGGAGGCGCCATGGCGGGCAAGATACCCGACGTTACTTGGCTCGAGGGCGCCTTCGTGGAAACCATCAAGGGGTGGCAATCGGGGTGGTTCTATATCACCGAGCCGCGTGACCCTAAATGGGCAGCGGCCCCCGAATTCAGATCTGGCATCCCCACACGGCTCACCTCTTGGAAAGAGAGTGGCCTGACTTGGGGCGATTCGGAGGAGCTGACCAGACTCCAAGCCTGCATCCAGAAGCTGGTGAACAAGAAGCTCAAGCTTGTCAACGTGGTCCAGGTCATGCTCATCCACCGGATTCTCCCGTGCCAACAACGGGCCTTTAAATTGTGGGAGTTCGATCCGGCTCAGCACCGAACCTTGAGCGGGCTCTTCGACACTAGGTATGAAGATGCCTGGAAGGTGCTGTTTAAGGGCGCCGAGGCTCCCGCATCCGCTACCGAAGATAGCGGATTCCGCTCGCAGCGTCAGGCTGACGAGGTAAATGATATTACCCTTTACGGGACACTTGTTTTCCATAGTTTGACTTTATGCGGGATCTAAACTCCCTTTCCTTTGACAGGACTGGCTAAAGAAGGCCGAGCAGACTAACTGTCCGGCCCCTTTGCCAGAAGATCCAGCGAACGCCCGTTTAACGGGGCTGCTGGTTCCGGCACCCCACGTGGTGCCGGAGAAGAAGGCCAAGAAGGAGGCCACGGGCACTCGAAAGAGTTCCCACTTTCAGGTTTCCGATGACTCTGAGGCGGACTCCTCCCACAGGGATGAGGAGGATAAGAAAAGGGCCTCTCCCCCAGCGGGGGAGGGAAGAAAAGGAAGGCTTCCCCAACGAGGGAGGCCGAAGGGTCCAAAAAGGGAAGGACTCTTCCCCCAGACTGTTCCGCCCACACCGGTGATGACGACGAGGATTGGCCTCCAAGGACCAAGCCCCTGGCGAGATCGTAAGTATTCGGACTCCCGAATGACGTCATGATTTTTCTTTCTGCCACATGGTGTCTTTCTAACGCCGCATACAACCCTGCAGTCTGCCCAAGGACGATCTTCCCGCTTCGTCGAGCGGGTCCTTGGGCACGTCGGATGTGAACAGTACTTCACTTCCAACCACCTCCTCCCCCCGTGACGCTGACGAAGCCGAGGTGGGATCCTAGAGAAGGACCCACCCGGAGGAGGAGGACCCGGAGGTGCCACAGGGCGACCTCCTGGACTTTGTACCGGACTCCATACCAGAACCTGCAGTGGTTCCAGAGTCCGGCGGGCGGCCCCTTCATAAGAAGGGCAAGACCGTGACACCGGCGGCCTCCGTCCAACCGGAGGCGCCGAATAGCTTGCTGGAGGCGCTCAACGGCGCTTCCATCGAGGAGGAACACCGCACTGTTATGAGTGCGGTGATTCAGAAGGTCCAGCTCACCAAAAGCGGGTTGACCGAAGCCTGCAGCAGCCTTCTATCAGGCTTTGAGGTAAGAATATTAATATATGTAAAATAGTACCGCATAGATAGTAGCCCCTGATGCTAGGTTCGGTGTTCGGAAAGAAAAGCCGGACTGAGGATCTAAAAAGATATACGCAGGAGTCATAAAAAATATGTCAATATGGGATTGCAGGCTGCGCTGCTGACCTCTGCCGCACTGACTGCGGAGGTCAATGCTTTGAAGCAAAACCTCGAGCGGTCCGAGAACGAGCTCGGTCGTGCCAAGAAGCAGCTCGAGGACAAAGAAGGTGAGTAGCACCTTATTAAAGTTGTACCTTACAGAAAAGGATTTGGTTGCAAGAAGAATCATAATGATAACGTGGGTATTGCAGGGGCCACAAACGAGGTGGCGACCCTGAAGGAGGCGGTGTCCGTGGCCGAACGTAATGCGGCCGCGGAGCGCGCCGAGCGAGAGAAGCAGGAGGCGCGGGTGGCGGAGGTACAGCAAGAGTTCCAGGCTCTCGTGGAAAAATATGAGAGTTTGGAGCACGACCCGAAGACTCGAGAGTCCGAGCTTGCATCGGCTCTTGAGAGTGCCAAAGCCGCTAAGGCTGAAGCCTACAAGGCCCTCCAGGAAATCGAGGCGTTGAAGAAAATAGCGCCGGGTAAGGCATTTTTCATGCAAAGCAAGCATGTGGATGTGGATTACGTGTTACTTACCCGAATTCAGAGCTCTCCAGGAGCGTCCGCAGAATTGCCCCGCAGCGTGTCCGATGCTGCCGCTTTCTACAGGGCCGAGGAGGGGATATCAACGGAGAAGGTCTTCTGGTCTCAGTATGTTGAGGCCGGACATCCGGTTCCCCTTAGCGACCAGCTAAAGCAGCTGGTCGAGCTCCACAAGGTGGCCGAACAGGCCATGAAGGGCCTCATAGTTCGGCTGTGGCCCAATGAGGCCATGCCTGGGAGCTACTTCGGCCTGGTGCGGCGGCTGGTGGATGCGTGTCCCTGGGTTGAGGTCATCAAGAGATCCGCCTGCATTGAAGGTGCCCGTCGGGCCCTTGCCCGTGCTAAGGTGCACTGGGGCAAGATGGATGCTGAGAAGCTTGTGACGGACGCGCCACCGCCGGGCAAGGAGTATCGCACGCCCGAAATGTATTATAAGGGTGTCCTGAAGGGTGCCCGCATTATTGCGGGTGAGTGCTCCAATGATGTAATATTTGAGTAGACTCGCATTTTGTTATCCTGTGCACTGAAAACTTTGTTCATATGCGCTAAGCAACGCTTGTTAATTTAAAATATTACCTTCTGTGCGGCCGTTTATCAAATCTGAGAGATGGCAAGTCGTCGGCTTCAGCCCCCATGCCACGAGTGCTGGGGTGTTCGGGATAAATTTGAGCACTCTTGTTCCCATATTTGGGTCCATCTAGGGAGGCGCTCAACACAACAAACTAGGCAACCGGACTTATAATGCTTGAACACTCTCACTTAGGCATAGAATTCTATAATTTTAAATTTCGGCGAAGCCCCTAGTGTTCGGAAGGCCGAATTCGGGGCGCTATCCACGCCTGGGCCGGACGAAGCCGGTTCCTCGCTCTAAGCGGCATAAGTCTTTAGGGACTCGAAAAAACCTCTTGAACAGCGACCGGCTCTCGCCTCATCATGACGGTTAGTTTTAGCTTTCTCCACCGAGGCGTTAGCCCAGCTCAACTGGGGCGCAATCGCAGTGGTTCTCCCAGTGCTACCTTAGCCGATACAACGGAACGTAAGGTACCAAAACATGGGAGCCGGGAAAACCCAACTATTGACCCAAGACATGATTCGGAGCTGATGCATATAATGCTATAAGTTCGGGGTGCCGCACTTGTGAAAGTGTTCGGACTTATCACACCATGATGTGGGGAACATAAGCCCCTGGTGTTTTTAGCCGTACCAAAGTGTACGGATGCAACATGTCGTAAATGAACATATGTATAAGAAAGAAATGCAATTATAAGCAAAAAGGTATTGCATTGTTTTATTCAAGAAGTACTGCTATGAATGCAGAACGATACAAATAGTGCGATAAGCAAGGGACGGGACTATTAAACATGTCCCCCTCCAGGGGTAGGCTGTGGAGTGGTGTATAAAACAGATTTGATGCTCGTAAGGGAGACCACATGGATATTCGTCGCAGCCTTTCTCCTTCCCTGGCTGTTGCATCGTGAGTTCGGCCGGTCTACTGCCGGACAGGGCCTCTGGTGAACGGAGTCCTGTGGGTAAGAAAGAAAAAGAAAAAAAAGGAATGACACACTTGGGAGCCCCTGATGTGGTTGAGCCGCGTTCTGGGCCTGTCGTGGTCGTGCCCCTTCCCCTATGCCCATGGTATCTCTAGAGCGTAATGATGTACGCGAAGGACCAGTCTTGCGATCTTGCGAGGGCCGGGGTTGGGGCCGCATTGCTACGCGTGCTCGGAACGTGCCAGGTGGTCTTGTTGTAGGTTACTCCGGGCGCGTTTAGCCGTGTTCGGTCGCTTAACGGCCGGACTCGAGAATTGCCTTAAGAGGCTGCATTGTACTTCTGCCACGAGAACCGCTGTATGTTCCTCCGTTCGGAGGGAGCGTTCGGTGTTTCCGTTGACCGTGATGACTCCTCGAGGGCCTGGCATCTTGAGCTTGAGGTATGCGTAGTGCGGTACCGTGTTGAACTTTGCAAACATGGTCTGTCCGAGTAGGGCATGATAGCCGCTGCGGATCGGAACTATGTCGAAGATTAACTCCTCGCTTCGGAAGTTATCCGGGGATCCGAAGACCACTTCCAGTGTAACTGAGCCTGTGCAATTTGCCTCTACACCTGGTATGACGCCTTTGAAGGTCGTCTTTGTGGGTTTAATCCTTGAGGGGTCGATGCCCATTTTGCACACTGTATCCTGATAAAGCAGGTTCAGGCTACTGCCGCCGTCCATCAGGACTCTGGTGAGGTGAAATCCATCGATGATTGGGTCTAAGGCCAATGCGACGAATCCGCCATGGCGGATGCTGGTGGGGTGGTCCCTTTGATCAAAGGTGATCGGGCAGGAGGACCATGGGTTGAACTTCGGGGCGACTGGCTCCATCGCGTATACGTCCCCGAGTGCACGCTTCCGCTCCCTCTTGGGTATGTGGGTTGCGTATATCATGTTCACCGTCTGCACTTGTGGGGGGAAACCCTTCTGTCCTCTATTGTTCGGCAGCCGGGTCTCTTCCTCGTCATCGCTATGCAGCCCCTTGTCATTGTTTTCGGCAATTAACTTGCTTGCCTGCTTGAATACCCAACAATCCCTGTTGGTGTGGTTGGCTGGCTTTTCGGGGGTGCCGTGTATCTGGCACGAGCGATCGAGTATTCGGTCCAAATTGGACGGACCCGTAGTAGTTCTTTTGAATGGCTTTTTCCGCTGACCGGGTTTGGAGCCTCTGAATCTGGCATTGACTGCCGTATCCTCATTATTGTCGCCGTTAATACGGCGTTTGTTCTTGTTGCGACGCGACCTACCATTGCGGTCCTTTGTATCCGGACTGCCAGAGTTTTTGCTGAGGTTGTTGCTGCGGGCTAGCC
Organism: Triticum dicoccoides; assembly: GCF_002162155.2. Taxonomy (NCBI): domain Eukaryota; kingdom Viridiplantae; phylum Streptophyta; class Magnoliopsida; order Poales; family Poaceae; genus Triticum; species Triticum dicoccoides. The sequence continues at coordinate 47,650,274 of NC_041383.1, forward strand.
AGCTGTCCTCTCCCGCGCAGAAGCGGGTCATGAGTGATGTGAGGGCTGCCATGGATTTCGGCTTTTCCTGTCCTAGGTGCCGGGCAAGCCACTCATCACGGATGTTATGTTTGAAGGCCGCGAGGGCCTCCGCATCCGGACAGTCGACGATTTGATTTTTCTTAGTTAAGAACCGTGTCCAGAATTTTCTGGCCCATTCATCTGGCTGCTGTATTATATGGCTTAGGTCGTCAGCGTCTGGTGGTCGCACATACGTGCCCTGGAAGTTATCAAGGAATGCGGCTTCCAGGTCCTCCCAACACCCAATTGATTCTGCTGGCAAGCTGTTAAGCCAATGCCGAGCTGGTTCTTTAAGCTTGAGTGGGAGGTATTTGATGGCGTGAAGATCATCACCGCGGGCCATATGGATATGAAGAAGATAGTCTTCGATCCAAACCGCGGGGTCTGTTGTGCCATCATAGGATTCAATATTCACGGGTTTAAACCCTTCGGGGATTTGATGATCCATTACTTCATCTGTGAAGCATAGTGGGTGTGCGGCGCCTCTGTATTGGGCTATATCATGACGGAGCTCAAAGGAGCTGTGTCTACTGTGTTCGGCCCGGCCGGACTTGTTGTACCCGGTGCGACGGTTGTCGTTACGTATCATGGGGCGCCCATGTGATCCGTAGATCGATCTTGATTGTCTTGCCTTATCCTCCAATATATCTCGCAAGTCCGGAGCGTTCCCCTGTGGCCTTGTGCTTTTCGAGCGGTGCTGGGGTACGGTTCTAGTGGAGGGCCTAGAGGCCTCTCTGTCACGGCCACGAGGTGGCCGGTCAGCCGTATTGTGCTCTGGTGATTCAGGTTTATATGCCTCCTCCTCTAATCGGGGGAGCAACTTGCGTTTGGGGTAGCTTTTGGAGGGGCGTTCGAGCTCATGCTCTTCGGCCGCAAGGACTTCAGTCCATCTGTCGGCTAGCAGATCCTGATCAGCTCTAAGCTCTTGCTGCTTTTTCTTGAGGCTATTGGCCGTGGCCATAAGCCTGCGTTTAAAACGCTCTTGTTCGACGGGATCCTCAGGCTCGACAAATTCGTCGTCATCGAGGCTTGCCTCATCTCCGGAGGGAGGCATGTAATTATCATCCTCTACCTCTTCGTCTGCCGCTCTCTCATGAGGGCTGGTATCTCCGTCCTCCTGCGCTGAATCTTGCTGGAGGGGGTTGTCTTCGGCACTGTCTGGGGTATTATTATCTCCGGTGCCGGAATCGCCATTCTTGCTGTGGCGGGATTTAGAGCGGCGCCGCTGACGCTGGTGCTTGGGCTGTTTCTTGGAGGGGTCTTCCTCCGCTGTTCCTTCGCCATTCCCATCCTTTGGGATATCTACCATGTATATGTCATATGACGAGGTGGCTTTCTAGTGCCCGGTAGGTGCTGGTTCTAGGTCGTCTCCGGCATCGTCGTCCATACCGTCGATGTCTTCGGAGTCGAAGTCTAGCATGTCGGTTAGATTGTCGACAACGGCTACTAAGTGGGTGGTGGGTGGGTCTTGAATTTCTTCGTCATCCGCATCCCAACCGTCCTGACCGTAGTCTGGCCAGGGCTCTCCTGATAACGAGAGATACTTTAGCGAACTCAGGATGTCGCCGAAAGGTGAGTGCTGATAGATGTCCGCAGCGGTGAACTCCATAATCGGCGCTCAATCGGATTCGATTGGAGGGGGCGCTGGAGGTTCGGAGTCCGGCAAGGAGTCTGGCACCTTGGAGTCACGAGCTTCAGGAGGGACAAAGTCAGTATTCGTCTCTATCGCCGTAGAGGTTGCAGCCCCCAAGGCGGTGTCTAACCACCCGTCCTCGATCTGCACAGCCGGCTCCGAATCAAGGGTCGGAGCGGACTCGTGTGCGGCCTCCAGGGCACTGTCCGGCAGCAGAGCTAAATCATGCCCATCGTGTTAGTGTGGCGCGCTCGGCTGTGGCTCGAATCCATTGAAGATCAAGTCTCCGCGGATGTCAGCCGTGAAGTTAAGACTTCCAAATCTGACCTGATGGCCCGGGGCGTAGCTTTCGATCTGCTCCAGATGGCCAAACAAATTGGCTCGCAGTGCAAAGCCACCGAATACAAAGATCTGTTCGGGGAGAAAAGTCTCACCCTGGACTGCGTCGTTGTTGATGATCGAAGGAGCCATCGAGCCTATCGGTGACGACACAGAGGAACTCTCAATGAAAGCACCAATGTCGGTGTCAAAATCGGCGGATCTCGGGTAGGGGGGCCAAACTGTGCGTCTAGGCGGATGGTAATAGGAGACAAGGGACACGATGTTTTACCCAGGTTTGGGCCCTCTTGATGGAGGTAAAACCCTACGTCCTGCTTGATTGATATTGATGATGTGGGTATTACAAGAGTAGATCTACCACGAGATCAAGGAGGCTAAACCCTAGAAGCTAGCCTATGGTACGATTGTTGTTATTGTTGTTGTGTCCTACGGACTAAAACCATCCGGTTTATATAGACATTGGAGAGGGCTAGGGTTACACAGAGTCGGTTACAATGGTAGGAGATCTACATATCTGCATCGCCAAGCTTGCCTTCCACGCCAAGGAAAGTCCCATCCGGACATGGGACGAAGTCTTCAATCTTGTATCTTCATAGTCTTGGAGTCCGGCCGATGATGATAGTTTGGCTATCCGGACACCCCCTAGTCCAGGACTCCCTCAATCCTCAATACCATGTTCTCCTCAAAATTCTTGGAGATCTATCCGATGTAATCTTATTTTGCGGTGTGTTTGTGGAGATCCAATGAATTGTGGATTTATGATCAGATTATCCATGAATATTATTTGAATCTTCTCTGAATTATTATATGCATGATTTCATATCTTTGTATTTCTCTTCGAACTATCAGTTTGGTTTGGCCAACTAGATTGGTTTTTCTTGCAATGGGAGATGTGCTTAGTTTTGGGTTCAATCTTGTGGTGTCCTCGCCCAGTGAAAAATTAGGGGTAGTGAGGCACGTATTTATATTCACTACAAAAAATACACATCCATGACATTTTGGGCCAAACATTTTTTTTCTGTCATGCTTATGACACTTCTACGATAATTGTGACAAAACCCGGTATCATCATAGATGTGGTGCGCTCCTACTTGTATGAAAAAAATCATGACAAAAAATCGGCTTTTCGTCCTGGGCGGGCCAGAGACGCAGCTGCATGACATTCTGGGCCGTCCATGACGGAAAAAACCATGGTAGAAACGAGGGCGAGGAAAATATTGGGGAGTTCCCGGTTATGGTGGGTGGTCGGGGCCGAGCGATGCCCGAAGGTATTGTGCATTTCTCTCGTACACGTACGCGCATGGGTGCGAGGCATTGGGCTCTAACTGAACCCGAGCGAGGCGTTCGCCTACTGAACCTGAGCGATTGCACTGGCTACGTGTTACTAAACCCAAGCGATCGATCGATCCCTGGCTGTTAACTGAACCCGATCGAGCGATTCGTTCGCTACTGCTGCTAATTGAAGCCGATCGAACCTGCTGCCTCTTGATGAATAGTGAGCGTTGTTGGGGGTTGGATGAACAGTTCCCAGTGGGGGTTGGATGAACAGGACCCCGTGGTAGTAGCTAGAGGCCGTTGCCGCTGGATGAACAGGACCTCGATCGAGCCGGTTGGGGGTGGATGAACAGGACCCCGTGGAGGGCTGGTTGAACAGTAGCCGGTGGAAGGTTGGATGAACAGTAGCCCGTGGAGGGCTGGTTGAACAGTAGCCAATGGAGGTTGGATGAACATGAGCTTGTGGATGAACAATAGTGGTGGAGGCAGGTGGGAGAAGCCGTGGATGAACAGTTGCATGTGGAGGTTGGAGGAGGTCGACGATGGATGAACAGTAGCCAATGGAGGCTGGAGCGAGGCAGTAGACGGTGGATGAACAATAGCCCGTGGAGTCCCATTTTGTGGTACGTCACACCCCTCCCGATGAACAGGACCCCCCGTTTCGAACATAGAAGGTGGAAGAGAAGTCCGTTTCCTCCGTTTTGCGGTACGCCACACCTCTCCCAATCAACTGGACCCCGTTTCGATCGTAAGAGGTCGAAGAGAAGTCCGTTTCCTCCGTTTTGCGGTACGCCAGACCCCTCCCGGTGAACAGGATCCTGTTTTGACCGTAGGCGGTCAAACACAAGGCCGTTTCCTCCGTTCTACGGTACGCCAGGCCTTGTTTTGGCTGTTTCGTCCAAGCCGGTTGGCTCCCGATGAACAAGACGCATTCTGTTGCCTCCTGATGAACACAATGCAGTTTCTCCATTCCGACCTAGCTGGTTGGCTGCCAATGAACAGGACGCCATCGCTGCCCTCCGCTGCCTCTCCATGTACACGAGCCCTGGCCGTACGTATGCGCGAGTAGGCGTTCCAGACCCCGCCTGTATGTACGTACGTAGCCGTATTTACTTTCTTGCACTCTGGCTGTACATACGTGCACACGATATTGATGGGACTGCGTGACATGCTACGTCCGCGCCTCTACTACCACACATGACCTTCCTTACTCGGCCACGATTCATCGCTGCAGCCTGCAGACAGACCGGTCGACCAATATGTACGTACACGTTTGCGACCAGACAAACAACCCTATATACTATTCGACCGGGTGGGTCCCAACCGTCAGGGAGGTAAGAAGGCACTTCCTTGCGTCCGAAGATATAGCTGGTGGGTCCCAGCTCTCAGGGGGAGAATCATATTTTTTGCCCGTAATATGGACGCACTTCCATGCGTGCGAAGATTTAGCTGGTGGGTCCCAACAGTCAGGGGGAAACTTTTTTTTGCAAAATACGGTGGCCCGTCCGGTGGGTCCCTGCTATCAGGTGGAGGAATCATTATTTTGCGCGTAATAAGGAGGCACTTCCTTGCTGCGGCCGTGGACCCAGCTGTCAGCCTCTTCACGTACAGTACTATTTCGATGGAAGTTGTTCCTTGACCACATTGACCATGCCGAGTCAGGAGCACCAAGGCGGTGGACGACGGCGAGGCCTAGGAAGGGGACGATGTGGAGTCGAGGAAGACACATAAGTGGATGCCCACACATAGAGGAGTATGATTGTTGACTTGTTTGGTTGCGGTGTGAGGCTGCCGTCACCGCAGAATAATAGGGGTTGTGGGTGAGTAGAGGGATGGCCTGGCCAGAGGTTGGAGTAGGATGGGCCCGGTGTCGGTGTCAGCTGTCTGAGATGGACCCTGGTAGCTTCAAGACCTTCGATACCAGGTACTACCGCCACGTCGCCAAGCGGAGGGGTCTCTTCCGCTCCGACGCGGCGCTCCTCTTCGACGCCACCACCAAGGACTGCGTCCAGCGTATCACCATAGGCAAGTTCGACGGTGAGTTATTCAGGGACTTCAGCGAGTCCATGATCAAGATGGGCGACGTTGGCGTGCTCACCGGGGCCAAGGGAGAGATCAGGAAGAAGTGCCACATCCTCAATTAGTGCTTGTTCATTCTTTACTGTAACTGCATGCCTTCGATGACGATTCTCTGGAATTATTTATTGTAGTAGTGTGATTTATTATTGAGTAAAAATCATTTATTCACCAACGGTACTGATCTGCTCCAAAGCTTGTCTATCTCCACCTAGATTTGCAGATTGTGTTTCTACGTAATGTTCTAGCTAGAAAAGGATGTTTACACAAGACAATCACTACATATTTTGAAGATAAAAATGCACCAAAGCATGTGTACAAAGTTGATAAAGTCTTGTATGGACTAAAGCAAGCACTTTTTTCATGAATATTTTGTGTGAGTATCTCTTTATTGATAAGTCGTAGAAAGTACAAGGTGCCTCTCTCAACCAACGTACACATAGAGAGCCCAGAAACATCCTCTTCCCTAGAAGGAAGAGTGTGAGTTGAGCCGAGGGAGAAGGGGGTGCAAACTAAAGCTAGGGCAGGTAAAAACCTATCTAGCCCTTTAGAGCAACTCCAATGTGGCGACCCAAATCGTCCGCCTACGTCTGTTTGGGTCGGCGCGGACAAAAGTGAAGGCCCAACACGCCGACCCAAACCCAAAACGTGTCCGCTTCGCGTCCGCGCAGACACGAAGCTATCGGGCCGCTCATTCCCTTGTTGTCCGCCACGGCCCCACTTGACGGTCGCCCAACTACCACCCGCTGTTTGATTATGACGACCACCGACACCGGGCCCACTAGTCAGCCAGTGGAAGCCAGAGGTCGAGTTGCTTGAGTTGAAGGAGAAGAAGGGCGGGCGCGACATTAATCTGGGGAAGATAGCAGGAGCTGAAGCTGGCGCGGGGCAGCGTTGGCATGAGGCGGAGCACGGACGGCGGCAGAGAGCGACATCGTCCAGCTTTAAAGCTGAGCTCCTCGAGTTGATCTAGGGCTGGGGATAAGAACCACTCGTCAAACTTGGGTTGGACCTTGCAGTTGGTACTGAACGTGCGGATGTCAAGGCGTCTGGCTAGCCCAGGGTGTGTTGAAAGGATCTTGGAGCCTGCGGCCATGCGTTTGCAATCCCCGTCGCAGAGGCAGCTGTCGACGGTGAGGTTGAGGGGGACGCAGCGCCAGAGGGGGCGCCACTGCCGAGAGAGCAGGGCGGTCCGCACGGCAGATTTGGTGGGGAGGAGGCCGATGATAACGAGCAACATGTCATCGGGGAGGCTGCTGATGGAGTCCAGGCTCGCCGGATGCGGTTTTGGCTCGAGCCGCCTCTGCTTGTTGGCTGCCTCGCTGTCCATCTCAACCGGCGGCGACGCCGGTGTACACGTGTGCTGGTGTGTGTTGTGTGCTGGGTGTGCGCGAGTGCGTCCTTCTGTGCATGCCACCGCGCAGTGGTGAATTGTGCGCGAGTGCGTCCTTCGCACGCAAGAAGTTTGTCCTCAATGCGCCCTCAAATTATTAGCGTGCAGGGTGCTACCCCGAGTGGCTTCAACTTTTTTTACTTCACCGCGTGTCAGATGGGCCTCTAGTTTATTTATTTTCACCCACTGCCACATGGGCCAGTACACAAAGATACAGAACACAAGCTGACAACGCAGCATGTGGATTGGTTGACCGGTCAACTAAACAATATACGGAGCTATACGCTGACACAGTGAGCATATAATCTGTCGGTATAGAGAGTTCGAGTGAGAGGGGAGGCCCGTGAGAGATAGCAAAGAGAGAGAGAGAGAGAGAAAGAGCTACTCCCTCCGTTCGATAATGTAGTTACAACATTTTTTTAAGTCAAACTTTTGAAACTTTGACCAAGTTTATAAAGAAATTACTTATATCTACAATACCAAAGATAAATGATAGTATGAAGTAAGTACATGTTGTGATGAATATAATGATCGTTCCAGATGTAAATGTTTTTCTCCACATATACCTGGTCAAACTTTTCTGAGGTTTGACTTTTCCAAACATCCATATGCTTATGGACGTGACAGAGTCCCTAGAGAGAGAGAGAGAGAGAGAGAGAGAGGAGAGAGAGAGAGAGAGGGAGAGAGAGAGAGAGTGAAAAAAGTGTGTGTGCATGTGTGAAAGAGACATGGACAACACACGATAAAAGTAGAGAAAAAGCGTGCGTGTCTTATGCAAACATATCACACATGCATCTTCGACAACGGAGGCAAGGTGAGGAGATAGTGTGTGATTGTTTGGAACCGAGAGAGGAAGACCCCTAGCACGTGGCCAAGAGGGGTCTGACAAACAAGGGAGAGAGGTCGAGAGAGACGTACGGAGAAAATGCAGACATGGGGAGGAGAGAGTGTATGTTTGTCATAGAGAGATCCCCTGGAGATCGTGATGGTACTACATGGGTGGGAGATCGAGTGACAAGGTGTGTGCGCGATAGAAGATGCCCCAAGAGATATCGAGATAGACGTATGGACGGAAGGAGACAATACGTGTGTTCCTGATGGCTAGTAAGAGATAAGCATAC
>NC_041383.1:47658481-47660346 GCF_002162155.2 Triticum dicoccoides
AACTAACTCTAAGTAAAGAGGTGTTTGGATGGCAGGGTTAGATGGAGCGCGGATACGGCGAGGAACCTTCACGGGCGGTGCGAGAGGGAGGGAGGGAGGGGACGAGAAGCGTCGAGGAAGTGGGGAGGGATCTACTACGGGGAGAGCGAGAGAAAAAAGTGTTTATTAGTGGTCCTGAGAAGAACTAACCCAAATAAGCACCTCTTGGATGGGTTAGTTTTTTTGGTGGGTTAGATGCATCTAACCTAAACTAACCCTCCTGTTTGGATCTTTTTGGGTTAGTTGTCTCCAAACTAACCCAAACTAACTCTAACCCATGGATCCAAACAGAGCCTATGATGGAGTGAGGGATTATGGTACTTAGGGGGGTGCGTGTCACATGGAGAGAGAACAAGGGCGGAGAGTGTTGGATGGGTCTATATGTATAGCGCAAGCGAGCATGCGTATGTGTGAACCAGGGAGATATAAGGCCAGTTTGGCTTGCGTCGTGAGCATCTTTTGCGTGGCCTGGGGTTGTGACTAGATTTCATGCACGCTTGTTTGGTTGCTACCCTGTGAAAAAGAAAGCCCGCCTAGGCTGGGTTCCCTTGCACTTTAATTAGCCTGGCTGAACTCCAGACACTGCAAGTAGCCTGGCCCAAGTGACCGATTTCGAACGCCTGGCCGTGCCTGGTCGTGCGACCACGGGGCTAACAGCAACATGGATGGATATTAGCATTAAATAATTGATGCATGGATTGATTGATGGGACATTGATGCTTTGCCTGGCCCAGGCATGAACCAAACGCTTCAGCACCACACAAGCCTGGCCAGGCAGAAATATTTTACATCTCACGTCCACACCAGGCAGCACCGGCCATCAAGGCATGAGGGTCAGGTCACGAACCAAACTGACCAATAAAGTTTGAGAGAGATTGAGGAGCCCCGATAAGGCTGAGTGGTGCGTCAGATAGCTGAGAGGGGGAAAGAGATATTCCATCCGCTCGATAATGCAGTGCATGTAAATTTTTTAGAAGTCAAACTTTGGAAACTTTGATCAGGTTTACGCAAATGTTATTTATATCTACAATACCAAAGATGCATCATACAAAACTACATCTCATGGTGAATCTAATGGTATATGTTTGCCGTACTAGATGTAATTGTTTTTCTCCACGTACATGGTCAAACTTTGTGATGTTTGACTTTTCAATAAATCTATATGCTATGGACGGAGGAGAGTGCCTCAGTCGAGACAGATCAAGTGCGTGTGAAGGAGAATGAGTAAGTGTGCAAAAAGAGTATGTGTGTGAAAGAGAAAGTGTCAACAAACGATAAATTAGAGAGAGTGTGTGTTTTTTCGTTTCTTATGCGAACATATCACGCATGCATCTCCGAGATGGAAAAGCGAGGCGAGGACATACACGAAGATAGCTAGTGTGTGATTGTTTGCAACGGATAGAGACACCCCTGTAGCACATGTCCAATAGAGGTCTGGCCAACAAGGAAAAAAGTTCGAGAGGGACACATGGATGGCATGGACGCATGGGGAGGGAGAGAGGGTGTGTTTGTGATAGAGAGATCCCCTCGAGATTGTGAGGGGACTATATGGGTGGGAGATCGAGGGAGTGCGTGCGCGATAGAAAGATGCCTCGAGAGAAATCGAGATAGACCATGCACATGTTTGTGATGGAGACTAAGATTAGCTAGTCATATACATATAGGGGGGGGACTGCGTGTGCCTACAATTGAGTGAGAGACCATCATACTTGGCTAGCTGGGCATGAGATTGTGTGTGTGTGTGTGTGCGTGTGTGTGCGTGTGAGATGGAGAGAGAACGAGGGAGAGAGATAGAGTTTTAGATGGGCCTATCGAGTGCGAGTGAG
>NC_041383.1:47660848-47689220 GCF_002162155.2 Triticum dicoccoides
AGAGAGAGAGAGAGAGAACAAGAGTCCAGGAGAGGGGGAGGTCGCGTTTTATGCATCAAAGACTGATATAAACCATGTTTCGATATAAACTTGCATTCAAATATTTAAATTGGAGAACATGCTGTCTGCAATCCACACATGAACAGATATATGCGTATATCAAACAAGTTCATTAATTTGACTTTCAACATGTTCATGGAGTACTATAATACTGTACAACATGCTACTCGATTGAGGTGTTTAATTTTGGATTTAGTTCACTATTTTGACCTACTGAACGAGCTAGTTCATTGAATCGAGATATTTCATTTTGGGTTTGATTCGCGTTTTTGAGTGGGTCAACTATTTGTCATATAGTAAATCGCTAGCAACGAGCATGTAAAAACACATTACTCCCGAGCATCATCCCTCCATCTAAAAAAAGAAGTGGCAAGCTAATATTTCAAAATTTGATTCGAATCGACTTGGTAAGGTAGACGTGGATGCTCGTTCTCCCAAAATTTGAATGAACCGTTAAACATCCTCTCTACTCGGTGGAATTCGCCCGAGCAAATAAATGGGAGACGCGAAATTACCGTCCTATGTGGGACACGCATCAATTGGCCCGTTGTACATCGAGGGTAGGTTCGTAACTTCAACCAAGCGCGCCTTCTCCTCGGCCGAAATGACATGTGCCGAATAAATCATAAACCATGGTCGGCAAAACTGCTCTCCTCGCCCGAAATAGCTCGCGCCCACTATTTCAAAAACGATCTCCTCGCCCGAAATCGCTTGCGCCCACTATAGTTCAAAACACGCCCTCCTCGCCCGAAATCGCTCCCGCCCACTATTTGGGGAGAAGCAAAGTTACTCTACTATCCCCGACCCTCAGTACACAGACCAAAGCCGAGAAGCCTATAGGCAAGGGTAGAACTGTAACTCCCCCTCACATTTCAGACAAATGCGTCCGTAAGACATGGTTCCACTCCCCTCCCACTCCCCCCCCGCCCGCCCCCATTCATACCTCATGGGTGCCAAATCACCTTCTCCCCGGGAAGCTCCCTTCTCCCGAGCTGCGAAACCTCAGCCCCACCTCCATGGCGCCCCCACCACACCAATTTCACAGCCTTCCTCCTTCCTAATGCCGGAGACGCTGTCCAATTGCCGTCGTGCACTGGGCCGTGTGTCTCTTACTCCGTGCTGCTGGTGCTGGCTCGATGACGGCTGCGTGAACTGTACCGGAGCAGACTCACCCCTGCCGTTGTTCACGGCGCCGGAGCGGCTCCAACTTCGGATCTGTCCAGAGTCCTGACGCTACTTCCGCGTAGCCGTCGACCGTCGCGACATTTCTCTTTCCCTGCCGCCGGTTGCCACCGCAACCGCGCCGGCCTCACCGACTCGACAGCTGGACCTGCCTACTTCACCATGTCACCAGATAGGTCGCACCCTCATCTCAAATCACTTTATTTAGGCGTCAGTTGTCTAAATTTTTATTCTGGGCCAATCGATTCCCAATGGGAAGCAGCACCCCTCGAGGCGGCGGAGCTCCTAGGCTTCCGGTTGGCTGGTGTCTAACGTAAGGGTGCGGGGCCACAAGTTCGCTGCGGAAGCAGCACTTAGATGGCTATCTTTTATAGTTGCGTGGGTTGAAGGTACTGCCGCCGCCGGATCTAGATGACGAGGAGTCTTTGTGGATTGGCCCGGGGGCGGCGCAACCATGGCAGTGCGGTGGGGCGGGGAGCGGGGTTTTGGCCGGGGCCATAGACGGCGGAGGCAGGCTGCTCTGCCGTTGGTCGCTGGCTCTTCGGGGAAGATTCTGAACAGTGTCAGCCGGGAGGCACAAGACGGCCATTAAGCCATCCAGCATAGATCAGACAGTACCAAAATAAAATAAAATCGTGTGACCCCAGTTTAGTCTTCAGTCAACAGACGTGTGACCACTCTCGTACCTTGCTGTTGATCTCTTAGTGTATTTCTTCAGATCAAAGAGATATGTCATTCTTAAGATTATGCGTTATCTGCATCTTCAGACACACCGTCTTCTGACTCAACGCAGCTACTCCAACAAGGGAAGCATACACCAGAAGGGAGCTACAGTCCCCACTCAACAGTTCCCTGCATCGAATGCGCGTGCCCGACATGGACAGCCACAACAATTGCAGGGCCATCGACAAGTCAGCACATGATGCTCATTCCTATGGATGGCAGCCAGATAGGTTGTACCCTCATCTTACTTGTGTGCAACATTTATGGCTTTGTTATTCATCTAAGCACGGAAAATAGATCATCACATTTCACTGTATATTCATGCTGATCTCTTACGGGTCTTGTTCAGGAGTTTACGCTGTTCCATAGTTCAGCTAAGATACTTGTTCTTTAAGTAACGATGTTCCATAGTTATCATCCATCAGCCAATCCTATCCCACAGGCTGGTGATTATAGTATTATACCACTTCTAGTATTACCTATGTTGTTCTTTAATACTTTTGTGTGCCATCTAGTTAATCTCGAGTACAAACGATACATATTCTGTAGCTTTCATCTGTGTTCTCCCTTTAGTTTATGAGACCTGTTGCTGCTAGTTAACCCCAGTCCTACTATTTATGTCGTCTCCTACATGCACTCATTTACATAAATCTAACTACTAGTTGTCTTCCGTGCATGTCAGATATAATTGCACACACTGATATATCCACAAGAACCTCACGGAGCAATGTAAAGGCCAATAAACTTGATGTCAATGATACCCAATATAATGGAACATGTAAAGGCAGTTCTTCAGAAGACTTGCAGAAAGATGATGAATCCTCTTCACCCCACAAGGTCCTTGCTCTAACTTGGCCTGTGATATGGGTACAACATGCATATAATGTCCTGGAGTGTATCTACTCTGTTGCAATGCCACGTGCTTAGCATGCTGATCATGCATGTAAATATGTCATGCCTTCCTGTTTTTCAGTACCTATTCCATTCATGATAACATGTTTTCAAATTCAAGTAATGTCATTCTACTCTATCGCAATGCCATCTGCTTAATTTGGACATCATGCTTCTGAATATCTTATGCATTGTTATTCATCAGTATGTACTTCATATGTCTGCCATACCATGTTTTTTTTACATTGAAGTGCTGTTCTAGTACTCTGTTGCAATGCCTTCTTATTTTCCCAATCACACACATGTATGTTGCCTTAGTTATTTCTGTATGTATTCCGCTAGCATATAGTTTTACATTCAACTAGTGTTTTTTTTTTGCTGTGTTGTCCTGTCGTATCCCTAGCTCTTACACCATACTCCCTCCGTCCGGATTACATGTTGCCAAAATGGATAAAAAAGGATGTATCTAGAACTGAAATACGCCTAGACCCATCCATTTTTGTCCGGATGGAGGGAATACATGTCAATATGTCATGCCTTTCTATTCTTCAGTACCTATTCCATCTCTCTACTGTCGCATGTTTTATAATTGAGAGAATAGCCAGAATACCACTAGTCAAAATCGATCTTGCCAAAATACCACTAGTAAAAACCAAAGTGCCAAAATAGCACTGCTCTCTCAGTTTTTATGGTCAAAATAGCACTACCTTGAGTTTTCAAACTTTTTCCGTCAGTGAAGCCATTAGAAACATGTTAGTTTTCCGGGTATTCCAGAAGTAGCCCCTAGAACCTAACCCTATTCACGCACCCAGCGGCCAAGCACTCCCGTATTCTCCAGTCATCCCGCACCCCGCGGCCACACATGGCGGCGCGACGAACCCCTAAGCTCCGGCGCTCGTCTACATGGTGCGTGGGTGCGTGGCTGGGCTGCGCCATCCGCCTTAACATCCATCACGTGTTTTCATGTCAATTTGATGTTGAATGTTGTATTGTAGTTGCTCTTTTATTGCTCAAATGTAAGCTTGGGATGTGAAGAGGCAAGGGCATAAAAGTCTTTATTGGATGGTGTTAGTCTCAGTTAGGCACTAGTGGTATTTTGGCTAGAAAAAACTGAAAGTAGTGCTATATTGGCAAGTTGATTTTCACTAGTTGTATTTTGGCAAGTTCGGTTTTCACTAGTGGTATTTTGGCTATTGTCTCTTTATAATTAAAGCACCATTCTTCTATACAAGGCATGCAAGGGGAAGACGACTATGTTAGAATATGAAGGGTTACAAACAAGGCCTTTGCAAAAGATCCAAACGCCAGGAGATAATAAACCAACTCCAGTTTTTATAGATACTGCTCCAGCACAAAGAAACCCAACTCCTACTGATAATAAGCAGATTCCAGTGGCCAAAGAACTAGTCCGCTCCAGTCCAGCAAAAATATGTCAACTCAATTCTAAGAAGCGTGTGCGTATCCTTGCATCATGAAATTTTATAGCATGCTGATCATATTTTCTACATGTTTCTTACCCATCTCTCTTTCAGAAAATAAGCTTAACAGATAGAAGAATTTCTGCAATGGTATCGTTTATGAGGAAAGATTCTTGCAGGAATTCTGTGTGCTCCAATGTAGATGTAAGTACCTGTTGTATATCACTATATTTTTACATCAGCATGTATTTTGTTAATCAGCGTGAATCGAACCTTTATCTGATCTAAATTTAGTTGTAGCAAAATGTATGATTAAAGGCCATAGTGTTGATTTTTGTAAGGAAAAATGCCTGGTAGTTTTGCATCTTGAGTTGCATGAGTATACTATCTCATATGAGTGGGTTTGAATACTTAGGTTCTGCAGTGGGTTTTTCACTGTTTTTTTATTGTGTTGTCCCGTCGTATCCCTAGCTCTTACATCATACTCCCTCCGTCCGAATTAAATGTCGTAGAAATGGATAAAACTAGATGTATCTAGAACTGAAATACGCCTAGACCCGGCCATTTATTTCCGGATGGAGGGAATACATGTCAATATGTCATGCCTTTCTATTCTTCAGTACCTATTCCATCTCTGCTGTAGCATGTTTTATAACTGAATCACCATTCTTCTATATAAGGCATGCAAGGGGAAGACGACTATGTTAGAATCTGAAGGGTTACAAACCAGGTCTTTGCAAAAGATCCAAACGCCAGGAGATAATAAACCAACTCCATTTTTCATAGATACTGCTCCAGCACAGAGAAACCCAACTCCCACTGATAATAAGCAGATTCCAGTGGACAAAGAACTAGTCCACTCCAGTCCAGCAAAATAATGTCAACTCCATTCTAAGAAGCGTGTGCGTATCCTCACATCATGAAATTTTATAGCATTCTGATCATATTTCCTACATGTTTCTTACCCATCTCTCTTTTAGAAAATAAGGTTAAACGATAGAAGACTTCCTCCATTGGGATCGTATTCGAGGAAAATATCTTGCGGGAATTCTCTGTGCTCCAATGCTGATGTAAGTACCTGTTATATATCACTATATTTTTACATCAACATGTATTTTGTTAACCGGCATGAATCTAACCTTTATCTGATCTAAAATTAGTTGTAGCAAAATGTTAAAGGCGCCAATGTTGATTTTTGTAAGGAAAACTGCCTGGTAGTTTTGCATACTGAGCTGCATGAATGTACTATCTCATATCACGCACATTACTGAATTGTAGTGCTTCTCTGATTGCCCATTCATTCATTGTGTCAATGTTGCTTTCGTGCTACCTTACCTGGCTGATGATAGCTGTGCCATATTGTGTTAATTTGGTGTAGGCTAGTTGCCCAAACGTTCGTTGTGTCAATGTTGCTTTCCTATTATCTGAATTGGCTAATGATAGCAATGCTAGTGTGTTAATTTTGTGCAGGATGCTGAAGATAAGAAGATAAACTCTAAAAACAGCAAGGCAACCCCATTGTTTCTTTCCAGTAAATCTAGGCCAGGTAATATGGCAGTAACTCATGATTAATCTGTTTGGTTCCCGTCCTAATTTATGTTACGATGAAGTGGTCGAGACACTCTCCACTATCAATAATACAAGCCTGCCAAAATCGCCATCTGAATCTGTTCAGTATCCTCTGTCTTGAATGCAACGGAATAAATGTATGTTTGTGAACCAATTAATGGCTGAAGCAATGATGGAAATGGTGGATGAATCAGAGGTGTAGAGTCGTGCGACACAACAACTGATCAATGTTTTCAGAGACAGTGTAGGAAAGCAGAAAGAACTTGCCCACATGCTTATGGGCGTCATCTGTGTTGAGGTTGCAAATTGTGACGTTGTAGATGGTTAGTTTCTGCTCATTTATTTGCACTGGCATCAATCTTTGATTGCCCAGTGGATGTAATTTCCTGTAATATATGCTAGATGTGCAACGTTATTCCCTGTATGCCATACCTTTGCTTGATCGGTTTTGGTCCTGTGCATAATTGCTCGTCGTAATGGGCTCAAATTATCTAATTTGGCCTAAAGACATGTACGAACTTTAGTGGGCCCATTAAGTTAATGGGTCGTTACTAGGCCGAAAGTTAATGGTCGGCCCTCTTACCTCCCGGGTCATTAACAGGCCGACATCGAAGCGGGCAACAGGTGGCCCCAATTTATTTCACGGGCCATTAACAGGCCGTTACTAAGTTTGGGCTACATATGGCCCAACTATACTATAGGCCTTTAGCAGGCCAAAAGAGACAACGGGCTTGTACTGGACCATGAAGACCATGGGCCGCTAAGAGGCCGAAATTCAGGTCGTATTGTAAATGGCCCAACTTTGTTGTGGGCCTTTAGCAGGCCAAAAGAGAAACCGGGCTGGTATTGGACCATGAAGGGCATGGGCCGTTAAAAGGCCAAAACTAAGGTCCGACTACAAATGGCCCAACTCATTTATGGTCTGTTAATAGGACGAAAGGCACACATGGCCGGGAATTGGCCCAACACTTAAATGGGTCGCTAAAAGGCCAAAACTCAGGTCGACTACAAATGGCCCAACTGATTTATGGGCCGCCAACAGGCTGAAAGTGCCACCAGGACAGAAATTGGCCCAACACTTAAATGGGCCGCTAAAAGGCCAAAACTCAAATCCAACAACAAATGGCTGATCAGATTTATGGGCCATTAACAGGCTGAAAGACACACCGGGCCGGAAATTAGCCCAACATTTAAATGGGTCGCTAAAAGGCCGAAAGATGTACATCCTGAAAATTGGCCCATCCATTAAATGGGCCGTTAACAGGCCGAAATCTCATCGGGCCGATATTGAGCCCAAATATATAGCGGGCTGTTAACGGGCTCGAACTGACGATGGGCTGCAATGGTGTCAAATCTTTAACAGGATTGACGGGCCAAATTGGCACATCTTGTATGGGCCGTGGGATTAAATGGACCTGACACAAGTAGGCCTTATATGGGCTGGCCTGCTAATTTTTACTGGGCCGGCCTTTTCACAGGAATGGGTCTCTGTTGGGCCGTGCCACATGTCGACGTATCGTAGGCGCCTTCCGTCCAATGAGTGGATGACATCTGTCCCAACGATGAGCCGACATGTATTTCCTCCAGCCAATGATGATTTTACACGTGGAAAATCCCCATTGGCCGGGGCTGTTAACGGGTTATCGGATTCAAAACCCAACCCGATAGATTAACGGCGTTCCGTTACGGTGGATGCCACGTGTCGGTCACCCTTGACGAAAGCACTTCTGTGACGCGGGATTTATCGTCATGGAAATGGACACTTCCGTGATGATAGTTTTGGTAATGTCATGGAACACTTCTACGCCAGCACAGGTATGACTATCTTGATTCTGTCATAAATTTTTCATGGATGTACATGCATGACAAAAAACGCGACCTACTGTGACAAACACGTATCATCACGGAAGTGTATTTTTTTGCAGTGCAAGCTTAGGATTTGGCCTAAGTTGGTCTATGCCCATGGATCGCGGCTACTCTCCCCGGTGTACTGAGGAGTGTCATTGTACTGCCACTGGCTGGCGATCTTCTCCGGATCCCACTGATAAGATGATGGTCGATAAGGGTCAAGTGGTGGTTCCGGCTCAGGCTCTAGAGCGGATGTCTGGCCATGGAGAGCGTACACGGCCGCCGGCAAGACGAGATAAGGGCCTGCAGTTAAATCAAACAAAGAGGGCGCAGGCAAGACAATAATCTCATTGTGCTTCTTATTAAATCTCAAATTATACAGAAGCATCTTATCATCATTATTAACAATAAACTCATGTGCTACCATGCTCTTATAATCTAGAAAAGTAGGAGGCAGCGGTTTTTCTTCTTTCTCAAAATGCCTAATGGGTATCTTGAAATGTTTAGCAAGGCATGCAACGTAGATATCTCCAAAGATGGGGCCCTTCTTACGGTTCAGGCTTAATCGTTTAGCAATGATAGCACCCATACTAACAGAGTTATCACAAAACAAAGCATGGAACAAAATAATATCAGGAACACTGAGGTTTCCATAGTTTCCGCGACCAATTAAGCATTGACTAGCAAATATGGCAAAGTAGCGTAAAACAGGAAAAATGTATGCTAGTTATTCTTGCATCAGAAACCTTCCTCGATTCCCCTACAGTAATAGTATCAATAAAACCATCCATATCTTTACAATGTGGTTCCTCTAAGGTGCCCTCGAAGGGTATTCTGCAAACCGCGCAAAAATCACGTAATGACATTTCCCTATCCACATCATATAAATGAAAAGCTACTAAAGGAGGTGATTTCTTAGGATAATAGTAAAAGTTTTGCACGAAAGTATTGGTGAGTAAGAGATACTGTTCGATCCGGTCGTGGAGGAAATTGGTGAGGCCCGCATTATCAGCCAAAGAATAAAAATCTTCATAAATCCCGGCTGCTCTCAAGAAATCATCACAAGGCCATTCACACGGCCGTACTTCCGCCACGTGAGGGAGATTATACTTGGCCTTTTCTTTCTCCTTAGCTTGTTTATCCTTGGAGACTTGGCTAGAAGAGCCCCTCAAGAAAAACCTCTTCATCTTTTTCTGAAAATTTCTGGAATTTTTAGCAAAATAAAAGTGAATCAAACTCAATAAAACTGATAGCAACCACTCCCACAAGTGCCTAGAGCCTATATCATGCATTAGAATTACTTGGGACCTCATAAATTTGACATGCAAGTTCAAGAATAGGGTCACCTAGGCAGCAAAAATTTGCAATGAATAAAGCACTAGAACAAAAACTAATTGGACCATTGGAGGAGTCACATACCAAGGAACAATCCCCCATAGCAGTTTTGTGAATGGAGCTTTGAGCAAGGAGATCGAAAATGGCAGTAAAGTGAGCTAGAACTCGTGCTTGAGCTGGATGGTGATTTTTTGGAGTAAGATGAAGTGTGTGGGTGTAGGAATAAGTGGAGGGGGACACCATGGGCCCACGAGGCAGGGGGCGCGCCCTGTAGGGGTGGGCGCGCCCTGGACCCTCATGGCCAGGTGCCAGCTCCCCCTGCTGTGTTCTCAGTGCCAAATATTCTCAAATATTACACAACAAATCATACTAAATTGGCAGGGCATTTGGAGAACTTTTATTTTTGGGTATTTTTTTATTGCATGGATAATTCAGAAAATAGACAAAAAAAACTATTTTTGCTTTATTTATCCTAAATAACAGAAAGTAAAAAGAGGGTACAGAAGGTTGTGCCTTCTAATTTCATCCATCTCATGCTCATCAAAAGGAATCCACTAACAAGGTTGATCAAGTCTTGTTAACAAACTCATTTCGAATAACATGGAACCGGAGAAATTTCGAAAAACACTAGGTTACCTCAATGGGGATATGAACATCCCCAATAATAAGAATATCATATTTCTTCTTGACAGTAGGAAGAGGAAATTCAAAACCTCCAATAATGATAGTTGGAATTTTTCCAATAGAATTGATGCTATGAACTTGAGGTTGTTTCCTTGGAAAGTGTATCGTATGCTCATTACCATTAACATGAAAGGTGGCATTGACTTTGTTGCAATCAATAACAGCCCCTGCAGTATTCAAAAAGGGTCTACCAAGGATAATCAACATACTAACGTCCTCGGGAATATCAAGAATAACAAAGTCCGTTAAGATAGTGACATTTGCAACCACAACAGGCACATCCTCACAAATACCGACAGGTATAGTAGTTGATCTATCAGCCATTTGCAAAGATATTTCAGTAGGTGTCAACTTATTCAATTCAAGTCTACGATATAAAGAGAGAGGCATAACACTAACACTGGCTCCAAGATCACATAAAGCAGTTTTAACATAGTTTCTTTTAATGGAGCAGGGTATAGTTGGTACTCCTGGATCTCCAAGTTTCTTTGGTATTCCACCCTTAAAAGTATAATTAGAAAGCATGGCGGAAATTTCAGCTTCCGGTATCTTTCTTTTGTTTGTAATAATATCCTTCATATACTTAGCATAAGGGTTTACCTTAAGCATATCAGTTAAGCGCATACGTAAGAAGATAAGTCTAATCATTTCAACAAAGCGCTCAAAATCCTCATAATCCTTTTTCTTGGATGGCTGAGGAGGGAAAGGCATGGGTTTCTGAACCCATGGTTCTCTTTCTTTACTGTGTTTCCTAGCATTAAAGTCTCTCTTATCATAACGTTGATTCTTTGATTGTGGGTTATCAAGATCAACAACAGGTTCAATCTCTTTATCATTATTATTGCTAGGTTGAGCATCAACATGAACATTATCATTAACATTATCACTAGGTTCATGTTCATCACCTGATTGTGTTTCAGCATCAGAAATAGAAATATCATTGGGATTCTCAGGTGTGTCTACAACGGGTTCACTAGAAGCATGCAAATTCCTATCATTTTTCTTTTTCTTCTTTTTAGAAGGACTAGGTGCATCTAAATTATTTCTCTGAGAATCTTGCTCAATTCTCTTAGGGTGGCCTTCAGGATACAAAGGTTCCTGAGTCATTTTACCAGTTCTAGTAGCCACTCTAACAGCAAAATCATGTTTATTGTTTAATTCATCGAGAAAATCACTCTGAGCTTTAAGTACTTGTTCTGCTTGAGTGGTAACCATAGAAGCATATTTGCTAATGAGTTTGAGTACACCTTTAACTCTAGCCATATAATCACTCAAGCGTCCAATCATGTAAGAATTACTCTGTAATTCTCTACCAACATAAGCATTGAAGTTTTCTTGTCTAGCCATAAAGTCATCAAATTCATCTAAACATTGGCTAGGAAACTTAGTAGATGGGATTTCAACTTTATCATATCTATAGAGAGAATTTACCTTTAGTACCTGTGTCGGGTTATCTAGACAATGTGTTTCTTCAATAGTTGGTATATTAAGACCATGTATTTCTACAACAGGAGGTAAATTCTTAACATCCTCAGCTTTAATACCTTTTTCTTTCATAGATTTCTTTGCTTCTTGCATATCTTCAGGACTGAGAAATAGAACTCCCCTCTTCTTGGGAGTTGGTTTAGGAGTTGGCTCAATTGGCTCAGGAGTTAGCTCAAAAGAGTCCAATTATTTTCATTAGTCAACATATTATTCAATAGCAATTCAGCTTGATCGACTGTTCTTTCCCTAAAAACACAACCAACACAACTATCCAAGTGGTCCTTGGAAGCATCGGTTAGTCCATTATAAAAGATATCAAGTATTTCATTTTTCTTAAGAGGATGATCAGGCAAAGCATTAAGTAATCGGAGAAGCCTCCCCAAGCTTGTGGGAGACTTTCTTCTTCAATTTGCACGAAATTATATATCTCCCTCAAGGCAGCTTGTTTCTTATGAGCATGGAGATATTTAGCAGAGAAGTAATAAATCATATCCTAGGGACTACGCACACAACAAATATCAAGAGAATTAAACCAAGTTTTAGCATCAACCTTTAATGAGAATGGAAATATCTTAAGGATATAATAGTAGCGAGATTTCTCATCATTAGTGAATAGGGTGGCTATATCATTTAATTTAGCAAGATGTGCCACAACAGTTTCAGATTCATAGCCATAAAAAGGATCAGATTCAACCAAAGTAATTATCTTAGGATCGATAGAGAATTCATAACCCTTATCAGTAACAAAGATTGGTGAAGTAGCAAAAGCAGGGTCATATTTCATTCTAGCATTTAGAGATTTCTGTTTCAGTTTAACTAAGAACTTCTTAAGATCAGATCTATCATTGCAAGCAAGAATATCTCTAGTAGTTTCTTCATCCATAACATAACCCTCTTGAACAACAGGCAATTCATACTTAGGGGGAGAACCTTCATCATCACTATCTTCAATAATATCAGTTTCAATAATTTCACTCTCTCTAGCCCTAGAAAGTTGTTCATCAAGAAATTCACCTAATGGCACAGTAGTATCAAGCACAAAAGTAGTTTCATCATAAGTATCATGCATAGCAGAAGTGGCATCATCAATAACATGTGATATATCAGAATTCATAATAGTAGCAGGTTTAGGTGTCGCAAGTATACTTAAAACAGAAGGAGAATCTAGTGCAGAGCTAGATGACAGTTCCTTACCTCCCCTCGCAGCTGAGGGAAAAATATTAGTTCTTTCGTATTTCAAGTTCCTCATAGTGACCAGCAGATATAAATCCCAAGTGACTCAAAGAATAGAGCTATGCTCCCCGACAACGGCACCAGAAAATAGTCTTGATAACCCACAAGTATAGGGGATCGCAACAGTTTTCGAGGGTAGAGTATTCAACGCAAATTTATTGATTCGACACAAGGGGAGCCAAACAATATTCTCAAGTATTAGCAGTTGAGTTGTCAATTCAACCACACCTGGATAACTTAGTATCTGCAGCAAAGTATTTAGTAGCAAAGTAGTATGGAAGTAACGGTAACTATTGGTGTCAAAACCGGCGGATCTTGGGTAGGGCGTCCCGAACTGTGCATCTAGGCGGATGGTAACAGGAGACAAGGGACACGATGTTTTACCCCGGTTCGGGCCCTCTTGATGGAGGTAAAACCCTACGTCCTGCTTGATTGATATTGATGATGTGGGTATTACAAGAGTAGATCTACCACGAGATCAAGGAGGCTAAACCCTAGAAGCTAGCCTATGGTATGATTGTTGTTATTGTTGTTGTGTCCTACGGACTAAAACCATCCGGTTTATATAGACACCGGAGAGGGCTAGGGTTACACAGAGCCGGTTACAATGGTAGGAGATCTACATATCCGTATCGCCAAGCTTGCCTTCCACGCCAAGGAAAGTCCCATCCGGACACGGGACGAAGTCTTCAATCTTGTATCTTCATAGTCTTGGAGTCCGGCCGATGATGATAGTTCGGCTATCCGGACACCCCCTAGTCCAGGTCTCCCTTAGTAGCCCCTGAACCAGGCTTCAATGACGACGAGTCCGGCGCGCATGTTGTCTTCGGCATTGCAAGGCGGGTTCCTCCTCCGAATAATTTATAGAAGATTGTGAACACCAGGATAGTGTCCGGCTCTGCAAAATAAATTCCACATTCCACCGTAGAGAGAATAATATTTACACAAGTTCAATCTGCTGACGTATTCTGTGGCGTGACGTCACACCACAACCAAGCCTTTACTTGAATCGTTTTTATTATACCACCTGAGCGCGTTTAGCGAAGCGGTTTCCTTGGCACGTCTTGTCGAAGTAGAGATTGTGTTCCCCTTATTTCGGGATTCCCTTCAATACGGACGTGGGTAACCCAACCGCGCCATTGATTATGGCGCTTGGGAGATAAGCGAGTTTTACCAGGCCGGTGGGGACGCATAGTTACGTCCGCCCATATATAAGGGGATAAGGATCCACCCTTTTACCTACGCCTTCTTCCTCCTTTGCTTATCCATCTCCGCGCACTCGAGCTCCAGCGCCCAAGTCCGCACATCTCACCTCGACCTTCTCCAGCCATGTCCGGAGCGGGAGGCAAGTGGATGGCCTCCTCCGTTACGGAGGGGCACGTCGAGAGGCTGCGCGGTGCCGGATACCTGTCCAGCGACATTGCGCATCGGCTCCCCGACAAGGGGCAGCTCATCCCCACCCCCAGGCCCCATGAGAGGGTGGTATTCCTTCCCCATTTCCTCCGCGGACTGGGCTTCCCACTTCACCCCTTTGTCCGGGGGCTCATGTTTTACTACGGCCTGGATTTCCATGATCTGGCCCCGAATTTCATCCTCAACATCTTGGCGTTTATCGTCGTGTGCGAGGCTTTCCTCTGTATCCAGCCCCACTTCGGCTTGTGGCTCAAGACCTTCAATGTCAAGCCGAAGGTCGTGAAGGGGAATCAAGCGGAGTGCGGAGGCGCCATGGTGGGCAAGATATCCAACGTTACTTGGCTCGAGGGCGCCTTCGTGGAAACCATCAAGGGGTGGCAATCGGGGTGGTTCTATATCACCGAGCCGCGTGACCCTAAATGGGCAACGGCCCCCGAATTCAGATCTGGCATCCCCACACGGCTCACCTCTTGGAAAGAGTGTGGCCTGACTTGGGGCGATTCGGAGGAGCTGACCGGACTCCAAGCCTGCATCCAGAAGCTGGTGAACAAGAAGCTCAAGCTTGTCAACGTGGTCCAGGTCATGCTCATCCGCCGGATTCTCCTGTGCCAACAACGGGCCTTTAAATTGTGGGAGTTCGATCCGGCTTAGCACCGAACCTTGAGCGGGCTCTTCGACACTAGGTACGAAGATGCCTGGAAGGTGCTGTTTAAGGGCGCGAGGCTCCCGCATCCGCTACCGAAGATCACGGATTCCGCTCGCAGCGTCAGGCTGACGAGGTAAATGATTTTACCCTTTACGGGACACTTGTTTTCCATAGTTTGACTCTATGCGGGATCTAAACTCCCTTTCCTTTGACAGGACTGGCTAAAGAAGGCCGAGCAGACTAACTGTCCGGCCCCTTTGCCAGAAGATCCAGCGAACACCCGTTTAACGGGGCTGCTGGTTCCGGCACCCCACGTGGTGCCGGAGAAGAAGGCCAAGAAGGAGGCCACGGGCATTCGAAAGAGTCCCCGCTTTCAGGTTTCCGATGACTCCGAGGCGGACTCCTCCCACGGGGACGAGGAGGAGAAGAAAAGGGCCTCTCCCCCAGCGGGGGAGGGAAGAAAAGGAAGGCTTCCCCAACGAGGGAGGCCGAAGGGTCCAAAAAGGGAAGGACTCTTCCCCCGGACTGTTCCTCCCACGCAGGTGACGACGACGAGGATTGGCCTCCAAGGACCAAGCCCCCGGCGAGATAGTAAGTATCCGAACTCCCGAATGACTTCATGATTTTACTTTCTGCCACATGGTGTCTTTCTAACGCCGCATACAACCCTGCAGTCCGCCCAAGGACGATCTTCCCGCTTCGTCGAGCGGGTCCTTGGGCACGTTGGATGTGAACAGTACTTCACTTCCAACCACCTCCTCCCCCCATGACGCTGATGACGCCGAGGTGGGATCCCAGAGAAGGACCCACCCGGAGGAGGAGGACCCGGAGGTGCCACAGGGCGACCTCCTGGACTTTGTACCAGACTCCATACCGGAACCTGCAATGGTTCCGGAGTCCGGCGGGCGGCCCCTTCGTAAGAAGGGCAAGACCGTGACGCCGGCGGCCTCCATCCAACCGGAGGCGCCGGATAGCTTGCTGGAGGCGCTCAACGGCGCTTCCATCAAGGAGGAACACCGCACTGTTATGAGTGCGGTGATTCAGAAGGTCCAGCTCGCCAAAAGCGGGCTGACCGAAGCCTGCAGCAGCCTTCTATCAGGCTTTGAGGTAAGAATATTAATATATGTAAAATAGTACCGCATAGACAGTAGCCCCTGATGCTCGGTACGGTGTTCGGAAAGAAAAGCCGGACTGAGGATCTAAAAAGATATACGTAGGAGTCATAAAAAATATGTCAATATGGGATTGCAGGTTGCACTGCTGACCTCTGCCGCACTGACTGCGGAGGTCAATGCTTTGAAGCAAAACCTCGAGCAGTCCGAGAACGAGCTCGGCCGTGCTAAGAAGCAGCTCGAGGACAAAGAAGGTGAGTAGCACCTTATTAAAGTTGTACCTTACTTTAAAGGATTTGGTTGCAAGAAGAATGACAAGGATAACGTGGGTATTGCAGGGGCCACAAACAAGGTGGCGACCCTGAAGGAGGCGGTGTCCGTGGCGAACATAATGCGGCCGCGGAGCGCACCGAGCGAGAGAAGCAGGAGGCGCGGGTGGCGGAGGTACAGCAAGAGCTCCAGGCTCTCATGAAAAAACATGAGAGTTTCGAGCGCGACTCGAAGACTCGAGAGTCCGAGCTTGCATCGGCTCTTGAGAGTGCCAAAGCCGCTAAGGCCGAAGCCTACAAGGCCCTCCAGAAATCGAGGCGTTGAAGAAAATAGCGTCGGGTAAGGCATTTTTCATGCAAAGCAAGCATGTGGATCTGGATTACGTGTTACTTACCCGAATTCGGAGCTCTCCAGGAGCGTTCGCAGATCTGCCCCGCAGCGTGTCCGATGCTGCCGCTTTCTATAGGGCCAAGGAGGGGAGCTCGACGGAGAAGGTCTTCTTGTCTCAGTATGCTGAGGCCGGGCATCCAGTTCCCCTTAGCGACCAGCTGAAGCAGCTGGTCGAGCTCCACAAGGTTGCCGAACAGGCCATGAAGGGCCTCATAGTTCGGCTGTGGCCCAATGAGGCCATGCTTGGGAGCTACTTCGGCCTGGTGCGGCGGCTGGTGGATGCGTGTCCATGGGTTGAGGTCATCAAGCGATCCGCCTGTATTGAAGGTGCCCGTCGGGCCCTTGCCCGTGCTAAGGTGCACTGGGGCAAGATGGATGCTGAGAAGCTTGTGACGGACGCGCCACCGCCAGGCAAGGAGTATCGCACGCCCGAAAAGTATTATAAGGGTGTCCTAAAGGGTGCCCGCATTATTGCGGGTGAGTGCTCCAATGATGTAATATTTGAGTAGACTCGCATTTTGTTATCCTGTGCGCTGAAAACTTTGTTCATATGCGCTAAGCAATGCTTGTTAATTTAAAATATTACCTTCTGTGCGGCTGTTTATCAAATCTGAGAGATGGCAAGTCGTCGGCTTTAGCCCCAATGCCACGAGTGCTGGGGTGTTCGGGATAAATTTGAGCACTCTTGTTCCCATATTTGGGTCCATCTAGGGAGGCGCTCAACACAACGAACTAGGCAACCGGACTTATAATGCTTGAACACTCTCACTTAGGCATAGAATTCTATAATTTTAAATTTCAGCGAAGCCCCTAGTGTTCGAAAGGCCGAATTCGGGGCGCTATCCATGCCTGGGCCGGACGAAGCCGGTTCCTCGCTCTAAGCGGCATAAGTCTTTAGGGACTCGAAAAAACCTCTCGAACAGCGACCGGCTCTCGCCTCATCATGACGGTTAGTTTTAGCTTTCTCCACTGAGGCGTTAGCCCAGCTCAACTGGGGCGCAATCGCAGTGGTTCTCCCAGTGCTACCTTAGCCGATACAACGGAACGTAAGGTACCAAAACATGGGAGCCGGGCAAACCCAACTATTGACCCAAGACATGATTCGGAGCTGATGCATATAATGCTATAAGTTCGGGGTGCCGCACTTGTGAAAGTGTTCGGACTTATCACACCATGATGTGGGGAACATAAGCCCCTGGTGTTTTTAGCCGTACCAAAGTGTATGGATGCAACATGTCGTAAATGAACATATGTATAAGAAAGAAATGCAATTATAAGCAAAAAGGTGCTGCATTGTTTTATTCAAGAAGTACTGCTATGAATGCAGAACGATACAAATAGTGCGATAAGCAAGGGACGGGACTATTAAACATGTCCCCCTCCAGGGGTAGGCTGCGGAGTGGTGTATAAAACAGATTTGATGCTCGTAAGGGTGACCACCTAGATATTCGTCGCAACCTTTCTCCTTCCGTGGTTGTTGTATCGTGAGTTCGGCCGGTCTTCTGCCGGACAGGGCCTCTGGTGAACGGAGTCCTGTGGGTAAGAAAAAAAGGAATCACACACTTGGGAGCCCCTGATGTGGTTGAGCCGCGTTCTGGGCCTGTCGTGGTCATGCCCCTTCCCCTATGCCCATGGTATCTCCAGAGCGTAATGATGTACGCGAAGGACTAGTCTTGTGATCTTGCAAGTGCCGGGGTTGGGGCCGCATTGCTACGCGTGCTCGGAACGTGCTAGGTGGTCTTGTTGTAGGTTACTCCAGGCGCGTTTAGCAGTGTCCGGTCGCTTAATGGCCGGACTCGAGAATTGCCTTAAGAGGCTGCATTGTACTTCTGCCGCGAGAGCCGCTGTATGTTCCTCCGTTCGGAGGGAGCGTTCGGTGTTTCCGTTGATCGTGATGACTCCTCAAGGGCCTGGAATCTTGAGCTTGAGGTATGCGTAGTGCGGTACCGCGTTGAACTTTGCAAACGCAGTCCGTCCGAGTAGGGCATGATAGCCACTGCGGAAAGGAACTATGTTGAAGATTAACTCCTTGCTTCGGAAGTTAACCAGGGATCCGAAGACCACTTCTAGTGTAACTGAGCCTGTGCAATTGGCCTCTACACCTAGTATGACGCCTTTGAAGGTCGTCTTTGTGGGTTTAATCCTTGAGGGGTCGATGCCCATTTTGCACACTGTATCCTGATAAAGCAGGTTCAGGCTGCTGCCGCCGTCCATCAGGACTCTGGTGAGGTGAAATCCATCGACGATTGGGTCTAAGACCAATGCGGCGAATCCGCCGTGGCGGATGCTGGTGGGGTGGTCCCATCGATCAAAGGTGATCGGGCAGGAGGACCATGGGTTGAACTTCGGGGCGACTGGCTCCATCGTGTATACGTCCCTGAGTGCACGCTTCCGCTCCCTCTTGGGTATGTGGGTTGCGTATATCATGTTCACCGTCCGCACTTGTGGGGGGAAACCCTTCTGTCCTCTATTGTTCGGCGGCCGGGTCTCTTCCTCGTCATCGCTATGCAGCCCCTTGTCATTGTTTTCGGCACTTAACTTGCCTGCCTGCTTGAATACCCAACAATCCCTGTTGGTGTGGTTGGCTGGCTTTTCGGGGGTGCCGTGTATCTGGCACGAGCGATCGAGTATTCGGTCCAAATTGGACGGACCCGTAGTAGTTCTTTTGAATGGCTTTTTCCGCTGACCGGGTTTGGATCCTCTGAATCCAGCATTGACTGCCGTATCCTCATTATTGTCGCCGTTAATACGGCGTTTGTTCTTGTTGCGACGCGACCTACCATTGCGGTCCTTTGTATCCGAACTGCCAGAGTTTTTGCTGAGGTTGTTGCTGCGGGCTAGCCAGCTGTCCTCTCCCGCGCAGAAGCGGGTCATGAGTGATGTGAGGGCTGCCATGGATTTCGGCTTTTCCTGTCCCAGGTGGCGGGCAAGCCACTCGTCGCAGATGTTATGTTTGAAGGCCGCGAGGGCCTCCGCATCCGGACAGTCGACGATTTGATTTTCTTAGTTAAGAACCGTGTCCAGAATTGTCTCGCCGATTTGTCTGGCTGCTGAATTATATGGCTTAGGTCGTCAGCATTTGGTGGTCGCACATATGTGCCCTGGAAGTTATCAAGGAATGCGGCTTCCAGGTCCTCCCAACACCCAATTGATTCTGCTGGCAAGCTGTTAAGCCAATGCCGAGCTGGTCCTTTAAGCTTGAGTGGGAGGTATTTGATGGCGTGAAGATCATCACCGCGGGCCATATGGATATGAAGAAGATAGTCTTCGATCCAAACCGCGGGGTCTATTGTGCCATCATAGGATTCAATATTCATGGGTTTAAACCCTTCGGGGATTTGGTGATCCATTACTTCATCTGTGAAGCATAGTGGGTGTGCGGCGCCTCTGTATTGGGCTATATCACGACGGAGCTCAAAGGAGCTGTGTCTACTATGTTCGGCCTGGCCGGACTTGTTGTACCCGGTGCGACGGTTGTCGTTACGTATCATGGGGCGCCCATGCGATCCGTAGATCGATCTTGATTGTCTTGCCTTATCCTCCAATATATCTCGCAAGTCCGGAGCGTTCTAAGCTGTTGGTGCTTTTTCTTGAGGCTGTTGGCCGTGGCCATAAGCCTGCGTTTAAAACACTCTTGTTCGACAGGATCCTCAGGCACGACAAATTCGTCGTCGTCGAGGCTTGCCTCGTCTCCGGAGGGAGGCATGTAATTATCATCCTCTACCTCTTCGTCTGCCGCTCTCTCATGAGGGATGGTATCTCCATCCTCCTGCGCTGAATCTTGCTGGAGGGGGTTGTCTCCAGCACTGTCTGGGGTATTATTATCTCCGGTGCCGGAATTGCCATTCTTGCTGTGGCGGGATTTAGAGCGGCGCCGCTGACGCCAACGCTTGGGCTGTTTCTTGGAGGGGTCTTCCTCCGCTGTTCCTTCGCCATTCCCATCCTTTAGGATATCTACCATGTATATGTCATATGACGAGGTGGCTTTCTAGTGCCCGGTAGGCGCTGGTTCTTGGTCGTCTCGTGCATCGTCGTCCATACCGTCGATGTCTTCGGAGTCGAAGTCTAGCATGCCGGTTAGATCGTCGACAGCGGCTACTAAGTGGGTGGTGGGTGGGTCTTGAATTTCTTCGTCATCCGCATCCCAACCGTCCTGACCGCAGTCTGGCTAGGGCTCTCCTGATAACGAGAGATACTTTAGCGAACTCAGGATGTCGCTAAAAGGTGAGTGCTGAAAGATGTCCGCAGCGGTGAACTCCATAATCGGCGCTCAATCGGATTCGATTGGAGGGGGCGCTGGAGGTTCGGAGTCCGGCAAGGAGTCCGACACCTTGGAGTCATGAGCTTCAGGAGGGACAAAGTTAGTATTCGGCTCTATCGCCGTAGAGGTTGCAGCCCCCGAGGCGGTGTCTAACCACCCGTCCTCGATCTGCACAGCCGGCTCCGAATTGAGGGTCGGAGCGGACTCGTGTGCGGCCTCCAGGGCACTGTCCGACAGCAGAGCTAAATCATGTCCATTGTGACAGTGTGGCGCGCTCGACTGTGGCTCGAATCCATTGAAGATCAAGTCTCCGCGGATGTCAGCCGTGAAGTTAAGACTTCCAAATCTGACCTGACGGCCCAGGGCGTAGCTTTCGATCTGCTCCAGATGGCCAAACGAATTGGCCCGCAGTGCAAAGCCGCCGAATACGAAGATCTATCCGGGGAGAAAAGTCTCACCCTAGACTGCGTCGTTGTTGATGATCGAAGGAGCCATCGAGCCTATCGGTGACGACACAGAGGAACTCTCAATGAAAGCACCAATGTTGGTGTCAAAACCGGCGGATCTCGGGTAGGGGGTCCCGAACTGTGCATCTAGGCGGATGGTAACAGGAGACAAGGGACACGATGTTTTACCCAGGTTCGGGCCCTCTTGATGGAGGTAAAACTCTGCGTCCTGCTTGATTGATATTGATGATGTGGGTATTACAAGAGTAGATCTACCACGAGATCAAGGAGGCTAAACCCTAGAAGCTAGCCTATGGTATGATTGTTGTTATTGTTGTTGTGTCCTACGGACTAAAACCATCCGGTTTATATAGACACCGGAGAGGGCTAGGGTTACACAGAGTCGGTTACAATGGTAGGAGATCTACATATCCGTATCGCCAAGCTTGCCTTCCACGCAAAGGAAAGTCCCATCCGGACACGGGACGAAGTCTGCAATCTTGTATCTTCATAGTCTTGGAGTCCGGCCGATGATGATAGTTCGGCTATCCCGACACCTCCTAGTCCAGGACTCCCTCAATCCTCAATACCATGTTCTCCTCAAAGTTCTTGGAGATCTATCCGATGTAATCTTATTTTGCGGTGTGTTTGTGGAGATCCAATGAATTGTGGATTTATGATCAGATTATCGATGAATATTATTTGAATCTTCTCTGAATTCTTATATGCATGATTTCATATCTTTGTATTTCTCTTCGAACTATCAGTTTGGTTTGGCCAACTAGATTGGTTTTTCTTGCAATGGGAGATGTTCTTAGTTTTGGGTTCAATCTTGTGGTGTCCTCGCCCAGTGAAAAATTAGGGGTAGTTAGGCACGTATTTGTATTCACTACAAAAAAAATACACATCCATGACATTTTGGGCCGAACATTTTTTTTCTGTCATGCTTATGACACTTCTACGATAATTGTGACAAAACCCGGTATCATCATAGATGTGGTGCGCTCCTACTTCTATGAAAAAAAATCATGACAGAAAATCGGCTTTTCGTCCTGGGCGGGCCAAAGACGCAGCTGCATGACATTCTTTGGACCGTCCATGACGGAAAAAACCAAGGTAGAAACGAGGGCGAGGAAAATATCTGGGAGTTCCCGATTACGGTGGGTGGTCGGGGCCGAGCGATGCATGAAGGTATTGCGCGTTTCTCTTGTACACGTACGCGCATGGGTGCAAGGCATTGGGCTCTAACTGAACCCGAGCCAGGCGTTCTCCTACTGAACCCGAGCGATTGCACTGGCTACGTGTTACTAAACCCAAGCGATCGATCAATCCCTGGCTGTTAACTGAACCCAATCGAGCGATTCCTTCGCTACTGCTGCTAACTGAAGCCGATCGAACATGCCGCCTCTTGATGAATAGTGAGTGTTGTTGGGGGTTGGATGAACAGTTCGCAGTGGGGGTTGGATGAACAGGACCCCGTGGTAGTAGCTAGAGGCCGTTGCCGCTGGATGAACAGGACCTCGATCGAGCCGGTTGGGGGTGGATGAACAGGACCCCGTGGAGGGCTGGTTGAACAGCAGCTGGTGGAAGGTTGGATGAACAGTAGCCCGTGGAGGGCTGGTTGAACAGTAGCCAATCGAGGTTGGATGAACATGAGCTTGTGGATGAACAATAGTGGTGGAGGCAGGTGGGAGAAGCCGTGGATGAACAGTCGCATGTGGAGGTTGGAGGAGGTCGACGATGGATGAACAGTAGCCAATGGAGGCTGGAGCGAGGCAGTAGACGGTGGATGAACAATAGCCCGTGGAGTCCCATTTTGCGGTACGTCACACCCCTCCCGATGAACAGGACCCCCCGTTTCGAACATAGAAGGTGGAAGAGAAGTCCGTTTCCTCCGTTTTGCGGTACGCCACACCTCTCCCAATCAACTGGACCCTGTTTCGATCGTAAGAGGTCGAAGACAAGTCCGTTTCCTCCGTTTTGCGGTACGCCAGACCCCTCCCGGTGAACAGGATCCTGTTTTGACCGTAGGCGGTCGAACACAAGGCCGTTTCCTCCATTCTATGGTACGCCAGGCCTTGTTTTGGCTGTTTCGTCCAAACCGGTTGGCTCCCGATGAACAAGACGCATTCTGTTGCCTCCTGATGAACACAATGCAGTTTCTCCATTCCAACCTAGCTGGTTGGCTGCCAATGAACAGGACGCCATCGCTGCCCTCCGCTGCCTCTCCATGTACACGAGCCCTGGCCGTACGTATGCGCGAGTAGGCGTTCCAGACCCCGCCTGTATGTACGTACATAGCAGTATTTACTTTCTTGCACTCTGGCTGTACATACGTGTACACGATATTGATGGGACTGCATGACATGCTACGTCCGCGCCTCTACTACCACACTTGACCTTCCTTACTCGGCCACGATTCATCGCTGCAGCCTGCAGACAGACCGGTCGACCAATATGTACGTACACGTTTGCGACCAGACAAACTACCCTATATACTATTCGACCGGGTGGGTCCCAGCCGTCAGGGAGGTAAGAAGGCACTTCCTTGCGTCCGAAGATATAGCTGGTGGGTCCCAGCTCTCAGGGGGAGAATCATATTTTTTGCCCGTAATATGGACGCACTTCCTTGCGTGCGAAGATGTAGCTGGTGGGTCCCAACAGTCAGGGGGAAACTTTTTTTTTTGCATAATACGGTGGCCCGTCCGGTGGGTCCCTGCTATCAGGTGGAGGAATCATTATTTTGCGCGTAATAAGGAGGCACTTCCTTGCTGCGGCCGTAGACCCAGCTGTCAGCCTCTTCACGTATAGTACTCTTCCGATGGAAGTCGTTCCTTGACCACATTGACCACGCCGAGTCGGGAGCACCAAGGCGGTGGACGACGGCGAGGCCTAGGAAGGGGACGATGTGGAGCCAAGGAAGACACAGAAGTGGATGCCCACACATAGAGGAGTACGAGGGTTGACTTGTTTGGTTGCGGTGTGAGGCTGCCGTCGCCGCAGAATAATAGGGGTTGTGGGTGAGTAGAGGGATGGCCTGGCCAGAGGTTGGAGTAGGATGGGCCCGGTGTCGGTGTCGGCTGTCTGAGATGGACCCCGGTAGCTTCAAGACCTTCGATACCAGGTACTACCGCCACGTCGCCAAGAGGAGGGTTCTCTTCCACTCCGACGCGGCGCTCCTCTTCGACGCCACCACCAAGGACTACGTCCAGCGTATCACCACAGGCAAGTTCGACGGCGAGTTCTTCAGGGACTTCAACGAATATATGGAGTTGAGGTTGGTGGACGTTCAGGGGGCCCACAAGGCAGGGGGCATGCCCAGGGGGAGGAGGCACGCCCCCCACCCTCATGGACAGGGTGTGGCCCCCCTGACGCTAATTCTTTCGCCAATATTTTTATTAATTCTGAAGAGTTGCTCCGTGGATTTTCAGGTCATTCTGAGAACTTTTATTTTTGCGCAAAAATAACACTATGGCAGTTCTGCTGAAAACAACGTCAGTCCGGGTTAGTTCCATTCAAATCATGCAAGTTAGAGTCCAAAACAAGGGCAAAAGTGTTTGGAAAAGTAGATACGACGGAGACATATCAGCTAGCCATTTTCACATTTGGGCCAGATGGACCACAGCCCGCCTAGTTGATAACTTGCTCGTTTGAACAACAACAAAAACATCGTTCAAGAAAAACTCTGCTGGCACCTCAAAAACACAAATACTGCTCCAGCTACTGGGTCCCAGCTGTCGGCCGCTCCTTGTGCAATTCTCTCATTTATTTACTATATAGCACTAGGAGAAAACATGGCATTTGTCCCAGTTTGTAAGGGCCTTTTTGTCCAAGTTTAAGAACCGGGACTAAAAGGTCAGTACTAATGCCCTACCCTTTAGTCCCGGTTCTTACACGAACCGAGACAGATGGGCCTCCACGTGGCCAGTGCGGGCAGCCCAGGGAGGGGGGCCTTTGGTCCTGGTTGGTGACATAAACGGGGACCAAAAGGCTTCCACACGTCAGCAGCTGGCTAGAGCTGAGGTTTTTCTTTTTTTTGAAAGTGACTGGTTTAGGGGTTTTGGGGGTTAATTTAGGTTGTTATAAGCTAGCTAATAGAGAGAAGTGTCCTCTCTTATGTCTTCGTGCTTGGTTTACCAACGCTACTGCTATGTTCATTTCACCCGTTGATATATAATAACTCTTCATGCTCGCATCATACATCATCATATATAATAACAAGTCCTACTAATCATGCATCATCATACAACTTCTACTTGTTATTAATAACAAGTCATATGATCATTATCCTCATAGTCATCGAACCCAACCCTACATAATTGTTCTTAGCACATGATCATCAGTATCAGGTAGGACCTAAACACCCTTAAGGTAAAATAGCATAAAACAATATAGACCCTGACTCTCCATTACGAAGAATGGAGATCATCCTATCTCCAATTCTTGCGCTTCGCTTCCTTTTGCTTCCAAGAAGCTCCTTACGACTATCCAAACCTTTTGTCCATTCTTTGATTGTCATGTCTCCACTTCTTTTAGAAATCTGGTATGGACAGTTGAGATTCGTAGGACGACCTGGTTGTATGTTCAAAACATCAAGGCGACCGTGCGTATACATCAGATGAGGCACACAATCATTCGGGATTATCTGTTGAAAAACATAGTAATAACTTCGTAGTTAGCAATGATGTACTAGTTTTAGAAGTATGCAAAAAGATGCACGGATGTCGTAATAGTAAAAAATCTTACCAGGTTATCTCCATGGTAATTACCGTAGTTTAACACGTGCACTAGTGGCACGTATTGACCATAATGTTGAGGAGTTCAATTGTAGATATTATAATTCTCAAGATCAGTACAAAATGCGATCAAATGATTTTTCTCCTTATAAGTTAATTTGGAGCCATCGGTGTAGTGGGTTTTGTCTACCATCTTCCACACATTCTTTGAAGAATGAAAATAAGGTGTCAACTATTTTGAAATAAACAATATAAATTACTTGATAACTATGTTTGAGAAGCTCACATGGGGGAAGAATTGGAAGTGTATCAATAAGGACCCAAATGTCCATATTGTCTTACTCGATTGTAGGATCACCAAGATCCATTGTGACAAGCATACCCTCATCAAAACCATACATCTTGCAAAGTGCTTCCCAATTTTTGCAACCAAAATGGGTTACACTCTCAGAATTGTACATCTTTACTTCAAAATCCACACCATGATGGGTCCTTAGGTGGATTTTTTTGGTTTCCATACTTCCATGGTCTTCAAAACCCATCCTCTCCAAGACATAGCGTCTTGCATAGCATGGGATAAGCTATTCGAATTGGAAAAGATGAAAAATACACGTTAAAATAGTTGAAGTCGTGATTAATTATGAAAAAACTATTGTCGTCGTTGAGTATACCGTTTCAACATCAAAGGTCTCCTCGAGCTTAATGCTGAAGCGCCGATCTTCGTCCAGCTCAAGGAACCTGTCACACATACCTCGGTCGTCGTGGCACCAGTCGCACTCCCCCCGGCGGTTTTCGTCGTCCGAGTACGACATTTTCGGCGTATGTTCATAATTAAAATATTAAACTTGTACAATTAAATATATGTACTAAAAAACCTAAATTAGATCATTATTATTAATCACGGGTTGACTATCGGTGATGGTAGCTCCTCCTTTCATTCCCGAGTGCATTATTACACCATATTGTCTAGCACACACGGGAATGAAGGAGAAGCTACCCCCACGACGACGTGGATGATGGAGGGGGCTCCTAGATTTCTGCATAGTGCTCTCCAATTTTAGCATTCAAAGTAGGAGTACTTTTCCAATATGAGCATTCAATAAGCAAAGCCAAATCGTAAGATAAAGTAGTATTCAAATTAGCATGCATTCAATTATAAGCAAAAGTACATCATCTCTTGTGTCCGTACATCGTTGAATATTATCACTAATACTCCTCAAATACTATCATACATATAGCATCGTTAATACAGCTAGAACCGTAGCGCCCGACGGGTATCGTCGCGGGCGGTGGACACCCAAAGATAAGGAACCATCATAGGATCATAGCTCCAGTGAGATCCCTGAAGAACCTGCCAGGTATTGTCGAACCTGCCCTCCAACGCAACCATGTAGCGACGGACGTGCTCGTCCTCCTCGCTGACACGGTGACGTACCACCTCCGCGGTGTCTGGAAGCCTCGGCACCGTCACTAGCCCACGCGACCGCCACCAAACAAGGATCGGGTCAACAACGGGCTGGCTCCTCAGCAACCTACGCCCCCCGGAAGGTAGCACCTCCCAATACAAGCCCGGCGGAGCCCAATCCCGGACATGGCCCTGATCAAGCAGGCCTCCACCGCCGAGTCGACGACGAGGATGCGGGATAGGCATCGTCGACGTTGATGCGAGAACTACTTCTATATATAGTAAAATAAAGTAGTTTTTATTAAATCAACTAGTTCAACTACTAAGCACTTACTATAAATAAATAAAGTGGTACTTAATAAAAATAAACTACTTCTATAGTAAAATAAAGTAATTTATTAAATCAACTAGTTCAACTATATATTAAGCACTTACTATAAATAAAATAAAGTAGTACTTACTAAAAATAAACTAGTTTAACTAGTTTTATTATTTTTCTACTAATTATATTAAACACTTTCTCTTCTTATTTTCCTTTTTTCTCTCTTCTAAATATGAACATATTCATAAATGACTTTGATCAGACACAATTTTCCTATGCATAAACAATATGAACATATACATAAATTGACAAAGAAATTCTATGAACAAAAAAATCATTAAAATTCTATGGACAAAATTACAACAGAAAAAAATCATAAAAATTCTATGAACAGAAAAAAATCATAAAAAATTGACATATTCGATCTTTGCATATATATGAACATACAAACATGCATATTCAACAATAATATCACCAAAAAAATCTATTAACAGAAAAAAATCTAACACAATATGAACAAATTACACAATACGAAAAAGAATCTAACAAAAAAATCTATGAATTACACATCTAAATTACTACACATCTAACAAAAAAATCTAACAAAAAAACCTATGAACTACAAAAAATCTTACAAAATCTAACTCAATTAACTACACATCTAAATTAACTACACATCTAATTAAATTAGCAAAATGCATATAATTAAGCTTACAGGATGGCAATGGCATGAGGGGCACGGCGAGGGCGACGGGCAGGGGACGGCGACGATGACGGTGCGTGAGGGGCCGCGCGGCGACGGGCGAGGCAGGGCCGGCGGCGTCGCGGGGCACGGGGCGCGGGGCGGCGACGGTGTCGGGGCGGCATGGGACGGCGTCGGGGCGGCGTGGGACGGCGCGGGGCGACGACGGCGACGGCGAGGCGGAGGCGGGCAGCCTGGCGG
>NC_041383.1:47689576-47712089 GCF_002162155.2 Triticum dicoccoides
CGAACTGAACGAAATTTGGACGAGTGCCAGTTATATAGACGACGCATTGGTCTTGGTTCGTGAGACAAACCGGGACTAAAGGGGGAGCATTGGTACTGGTTTGTACCACAAACCGGGACAAATGCCACCCTTTAGTCCCGGTTGGTGCCACCAACCGGGACTAAAGGCCTTGCGCAGCCCGGTGTGGTGGGAAGTTTAGTCCCACCTCGCTAGCTGAGAGAGCGCAGCACCTGTTTATAAGCTGTGTTGCAGCTCAGGTGCTGAGCTCCTCTCTAATATGCAGGCATTAGTTGCCCACCCTTGTCACTGCCGTGTTGCGCTTATTGGGCCTGCGGGCCTGCATCCTGGCCCATGTACAGATGGGTTTCTAGTCGTGTGCAGGCCGTGTGGCCCATTAGGCGGCATTTTTTTCTAGTATTTTTTGTTTTTGAATTATTTATTTTCTTTTGATTTTTGCTTTATTTTTTTATTCTATTTTCTTTTAGCTCAGAATATTATAATCTTTCTGTTACTCATTTAGTTTCTAAATTTGAATAGTTTAAATTTTAATTCTTTGAAATTTGTGTGAATCACTAGTTTGTGAATAACTTCACTATAAAAATATATTTTGAGTGCTTCTTTTTCCTGCTATTTAATATTACTATGTTTTATCATTATATTCAAAAACAGATTTTGCTATTTTAGTTTCTATCAAAAAAATCTTTATGCAAATTCTTTTTTCTACTAAAGTTTCTAACAAATAATTCTTTATGATAATTATTTCTGCTTTTCATGTTCTGAAAAGGTTGAAAGTTGGCATGGTATCATCATTTCACCCACATAGCATGTGCAAGAAAGTTGAGTGGGTTACGGAAAAAATTGATGCACTTCATGTACAAAACGGACAATCTCTTTCGAAGTATCAGGATTTCATACGGAAACTTGTCTGTTACAATCGGCATTTCAAATGAACTACAAAAAGGTTGAAAGTTGGCATGGTATCATCATAATAGTTGTGGACAAAGTCTTCACTTTTTCTTCACTTGTGTCTTTTCCTTATTGCGTCGTAACCATGGATAATCTTCATCATTTATCAGGATGCTTGGGTCAGCCTTGACTTTTAAGGGAGGAATTTCATGAAACTTTTCATAATCTTCTGACATGTCTGTCTTGCCCTCCACTCCCACGATGTCCCTTTTTCCTGAAAGAACTATGTGGCGCTTTGGCTCATCGTATGATGTATTCGCTTCCTTATTTTTTTCTTGGTTTGGTAGACATGTCCTTCACATAGATAACTTGTGCCACATCATTGGCTAGGACAAACGGTTCATCAGTGTACCCAAGATTGTTCAGATCCACTGTTGTCATTCCGTACTGTGGGTCTACCTGTACCCCGCCTCCTGACAGATTGACCTAGTTGCATTTAAACAAAGGGACCTTAAAATCTACTCCGTAGTCAAGTTCCCATATGTCCACTATGTAGCCATAATATGTGTGCTTTCCCCTCTCGGTGGCCGCATCAAAGCAGACACCGCTGTTTTGGTTGGTGCTCTTTTGATCTTGGGCGATCGTGTAAAATGTATTCCCATTTATCTCGCATCCTTTCCAAACCATTACAGTCGAATATGGTCCCCTGGACAACGAGTATAGCTCCTCACAAACAGTGTTTTCACCTCTGAGACGTGTTTCCAATCAACTGCTGAAAGTCTTGATGTGTTCACATGTAATGCACTCGTCGCACTGCTCCGGGTGTTTGGAGCGCAGACTGTTCTTGTGTTCATCAACATAAGGGGTCACCAAGGTAGAGTTCTATAGAACTGTGTAGTGTGCTTGAGACCAAGAATATCCGTCCCTGCATATTATTGTCTCCCCTCCAAGCGTGCCTTTTCCAGTCAGTCTCCCCTCATACCGCGATTTAGGGAGACCTATCTTCTTAAGGCTAGGAATGAAGTCAACACAAAACCTAATGACATCCTCTGTTTGATGGCCCATGGAGATGCTTCCTTCTGGCCTAGCACGGTTACGGACATATTTCTTTAGGACTCCCATGAACCTCTCAAAGGGGTACATATTGTGTAGAAATATGGGGCCCAGAATGACAATCTCGTCACTAGATCAACTAGGACGTGCGCCATGATATTGAAGAAGGATGGTGGGAACACCAGCTCGAAACTTACAAGACATTGCACCACATCACTCCTTAGCCTTGGTATGATTTCTGGATCAATCACCTTCTAAGAGATTGCATTGAGGAATGCAGATAGCTTCACAATGGCTAATCGGACGTTTTCCGATAGAAGCCCCCTCAATGCAACCGGAAGCAGTTGCGTCATAATCACGTGGCAGTCATGAGACTTTAGGTTCTGAAACTTTTTATCTGCCATATTTATTATTCCCTTTATATTCGACGAGAAGCCAGTCGGGACCTTCATACTAAGCAGGCATTCAAAGATGACTTCCTTCTCTTCTTTGGTAAGAGCGTAGCTGGCAGGACCTTCATACTGCTTTGGAGGCATGCCGTCTTTTTCGTGCAAACGTTGCAGGTCCTCCCTTGCCTCAGCTGTATCTTTTGTCTTCCCATACACGCCCAAGAAGCCTAGTAGGTTCACGCAAAGGTTCTTTGTCACGAGCATCACGTCGATCGAAGAGCGGACCTCTAGGTCTTTCCAGTAGGCTAGGTCCCAAAATATAGATTTCTCCTTCAACATGGGTGCGTGTCCCTCAGCGCCACTTGGAACAGCTAGTCCACCGGGACCCTTTCCAAAGATTACGTGTAAATCATTGACCATAGCAAGTACGTGATCACCGGTACGCATGGCGGGCTTCTTCTGGTGATCTGCCTCGCCTTTGAAATGCTTGCCTTTCTTTTGACATTGATGGTTGGTCGGAAGAAATCGACGATGTCCCAGGTACACATTCTTCCTGCAGCTTCCCAGGTATATACTTTCGGTGTCAGCTAAACAGTGCATGCATGCGTGGTATCCCTTGTCTGTGTGCCCTAAAAGGTTACTGAGAGCGGGCCAATCGTTGATGGTTACAAACAGCAACGCGTGCAGGTTAAATTTCTCCTCCTGTCTGTGCTCATCCCACACACGTACACTGTTTCCATTCCACAGCTATAAAAGTTCTTCAACTAATGGCCTTAGGTACACATCAATGTCGTTGCCGGGTTGCTTAGGGCCTTGGATGAGAACTAGCATCATAATGAACTTCCGCTTCATGCACATCCAAGGAGGAAGGTTATACATACATAGAGTCACGGGCCAGGTGCTGTGATTGTTTCTCTGCTCCCCGAAAGTTTTAATGCCATCCGCGCTTAAACCAAACCATACGTTCCTTGGGTCACGTGCAAACTCAGCCCAGTACTCTCTCTCGATTTTTCTCCACTGCGACCCGTCAGCGGGTGCTCTCAATTTCCCGTCTTTCTTACGGTCCTCACCGTGCCATCACATCAACTTGGCATGGTCTTTGTTTCTAAACAGTCATTTCAACTGTGGTATTATAGGAGCATACCATATCACCTTCGCAGGAACTCTCTTCCCGCGGGGCTCATCGTCAACATCATGAGGGTCATCTCGTCTGATCTTATACCGCAATGCACTGCCTATCGGGAATGCGTTCAAATCCTTGTATGCACCGCGGTAGAGGATGCAGTCATTAGGGCATGCATGTATCTTCTGCACCTCCAATCCTAGAGGGCATACGACCTTCTTTGCTGTGTACATACTGTCGGGCAATTCATTATCCTTTGGAAGCTTCTTATTCAATATTTTCAGTAGCTTCTCAAATCCTTTGTCAGGCACATCATTCTCTGCCTTCCACTGTAGCAATTCCAGTATGGTACCCAGCTTTGTGTTGCCATCTTCGCAATTGGGGTACAACCCTTTTTTGTGATCCTCTAACATGCGATCGAACTTCAGCTTCTCCTTTTGACTTTTGCATTGCGTCCTTGCATCGACAATGACCCAACGGAGATCATCATCAGGCACATCGTCTGGATCCTCTTGACCTTCAGCAGCTTCCCCCGTTGCAGCATCATCGGGCACATCGTCTGGTTCCTCTTGATCTTCAGCAGCTCCCCCCGTTGCAGCATCACCGTATTCAGGGGGCACATAGTTGTCATCGTCCTCTTCTTCTTCGCCGTCTTCCATCATAACCCCTATTTCTCCGTGCCTCGTCGAAACATTATAGTGTGGTATGAAACCCTTGTAAAGCAGGTGGGTGTGAAGGATTTTCTGGTCAGAGTAAGACTTCGTATTCCCACATTTAGTGCATGGACAACACATAAAACCATTCTGCTTGTTTGCCTCAGCCACTTCAAGAAAATTATGCACGCCCTTAATGTACTCGGAGGTGTGTCAGTCACCATACATCCATTGTCGGTTCATCTACGTGCATTATATATAATTATGTGTGTCAAAAGTAAGAAAATCAGACAAATATCTATCTAAAGTAAGAAAATCAGACAAGTATCAGAAAGAAGATAAGAACAAGAGGCTCACCACGATGGTGCCGGCGATGAGATTGGCATGGGCAATCAACGGCGGTGAAAACGTGGATGGGGCGTGACAGAACGCTAAATCTAGACAAATCTCAGAAAAATGGAGCTCCGAGATCGAGCTTCGAGAGGAGAAAGCTTAACTAGTGTGGCTCGGGCATTTCATCGAACACCTCATGTGCATAGGAGGTGAACTAGAGCACCCAAATGCCCTCTCCTCGCTGGATTGAAAAAATAGAGCACTGTGGAGTGCTCTGCCGCGGCTGTGGGTATATATAGGCAAGTTATTTGTCCCGGTTCGTGGCATGAACCGGGACTAAAGCCTCCCCTTCTATCCCGGTTCAAGCCACGAACCGGGACCAACGGTTGTGGGCTAGGAGCGAGGACCATTGGTCCCGGTTCTTTCCTGGAACCGGGACAAATGGTTCCAGACGAACCGGGACCAATTTCCACGAGGCCTCGGCCGGCCCCCTGGGCTCACGAACCGGGTCTAATACCCCCCATGGCTCCCGGTTCTCCTCCCCTTCTATCCTGGTTCAAGCCACGAACCGGGACCAATGGTTGTGGGCCAGGAGCGAGGACCATTGGTCCCGGTTCTTTCCTGGAACTGGGACAAATGGTTCCAGACGAACTGGGACCAATTTCCACGAGGCCCCGGCCGGCTCCCTGGGCTCACGAACCGGGTCTAATACCCCCCATGGGTCTCGGTTCTTGAAGAACCGGGACTAGTGGGCTGGCCAGGCCCGAACAATAGCCCTTTTTTCTACTAGTGTAGGTTGACGATGGTGTGGGACAGAGATGTCAGGAAACCAGGAGGAAGAATATAAAATATAGTTGTATATAATAAGGAGGAACTTGCGTACGTACGGCTATGGCCCTGGTGGGTCCCTATTGTCATCCTCTCCATGTAAAGTCATCTCCTGATTCCTCATGTTCGTTGACCATGTTGACAATGCTCGATGCCACGACGAGCGCAACAACTTGAAGGATGACGGAGAGGGCCTCACGGGCCCTACAAATGGTCTGATATAGCGTCCGATGCTCATTCAGGAAGCCAGGATCATCAGACACCTATGAGCTCCTTCGAGAGACTGAGCCGGCATGAAACGGTAAGGCCGAGCTTGGGAGCTCTCAATTGTTTCACACCTGTATTAAGATACAAGAGTAATTTACTCGTCATCGGAAACAATGCGTAAAATACATGCGTAATGAAACCGACGGCCCGAGGTTTGTAATGAAAACCGGCGAGTTACGCATGTAATATGAGAGACCAGTGTATATTTTACTAGTCGAAATCGACCAACCAAGAGCTTCGCCCAAGACCACCTACTTTTATTTACAAGCGGTTTTGGTTGGAAAATGATGATCCAGTCACTGCCTAATATGAAGAGTTGGTCGGAAGATCATATGGTTTCACCTCTAACCTACCCGAGTTGTCATATAGGCTATGAATGAAACATAAAACGATGAACTTCTTAAGCACAAAAACAACATAAGAGGATGAGCTTCTTAACATGCAAATCACTGGCATTAGATCAACATGCAAAATAGTATGAAGCATTATTCTCAGGAGACATGGTGAACAGCTCGTGATGCCACATGCCACAACATTCCAAGCTCAGCTTTGCAGTCAAACTCACAAGGCCTGGCATTACATAGACAACATTCAGAAACAAACTCTTAAAATACCTTACATAAGTCATCATTCATGTGACTATGCATCTCAGCAGAGTAAATATTTACTTCTGAACTGAACACAGGAATAGGAAAAAATGATCGACGCTGCTCACAACAAAGGGCGTCCCACTCAAAAATATGAAATGCATGTCTTCTGGCTAACATCAATGAGCAAAATTTGACAAGGTTTTCCAATTACAATATATTAAACTAATGTCTTCTTGCTAACATCAATGATTAAACTTTGATAAGCTTTTCCCATTCAAAATATGTAATGCCTATGATTGTGGAACGAGCATGGTTTATCATCAGTTTGCACATTGAAATGGCACATGGAGCCGGATTAACCAGCGTATCTTTTTGTGTAGTTCAACTGAAATCAAACAATGTCTTGTGTAGCATGGTGGATTTCTTATTTATATGTTGCAAGAAAACAAACTCACATCAGCACACACATGAATATTGGCCCCAGTGTCAACCCACCAATCGGTGGACTGACAAATTGAAAGTACGTTAAACAGATTACCATAGTAGATGTCCCAACATTGTTGCTTAGAGTTACATTGACAGACTTGGAGTCCTTTCCTGGCTTCTTGTACTTGTTTGGGCACTTGTTTGCCCAGTGTTCCTCTGAACCACAAGTAAAGCAGCCATCTCTCTTTTTGTCT
This sequence comes from Triticum dicoccoides, assembly GCF_002162155.2. Taxonomy (NCBI): domain Eukaryota; kingdom Viridiplantae; phylum Streptophyta; class Magnoliopsida; order Poales; family Poaceae; genus Triticum; species Triticum dicoccoides. The sequence continues at coordinate 47,696,399 of NC_041383.1, forward strand.
TTCTTCTTACCCTTGTTAAAGGTACTATTCTGCTGGATAGAGTTCTTTCCCTTGAACTTGTGGGAATTCTTCTGCCTTGAAGACGTTGGTAGCTCCATTCAGACGGGCATGGTTTGTCATCAGTTTGCACATTGAAATGGCACGTGGAGCCGGATTAATCAGTGTACCTTTTTGTGCAGTTCCACTGAAATCAAACAATGTCTTGTGTAGCATGGTGGATTTCATATTTATATGTTGCAAGTCATTGAACACGTTGGAAGCTCCACTCAAGTAGATAGTCTGGTGGCTCAAGGTGACAATGAATGATTAGAGAACCATTTGATGTATTGTGCATGATGAAGTATTATGGAGGACACGAACCATCTGAACATTTTGAGCAGTTCCACTAAAATCAAGCTGAGTATCCCTGTCTGCATAAATACATAAAAAGCGTGATGAATATAATAGTGGTACTAGTTGATTAAACATACGCCTACAACTATAATCATCTTCATTAAACAATTAAACAATATAAGTAGCACAACATAACAAAGCACAATCATGTGGATGAAGGTCGATACTGACCTCGTTTGTTACAGCTGCATCGGCAACTGACTTGGTCATACCTTTCCTTGTGGAGTGAATTTTGCATTCCACGTGTTGTTGAGTTGCCTATGCTCTCTGCAGACTAGTCATGTTTTTTTGAACCTGTCAGACTAGTCATGTTACCAGCGTTTACTAATACTCTGTAAAGCTTCTCGACCATTCCTTGTGTAATGTAGCGCAAACAGTGATTGCTTCTTTCTGCAAAGTGGAAAGACCAACTGGGCCCAATAATGCAACGATTTGCCTTAAACACATTGGCTCCTTTTGTGCATTTCAACTAAAATCAAAGTCAAAATAGAACCAAGTAGAAGTTTTGATATCCCTGTATGCAACAATAGGTATAAGGGAAACAATTACTGAGAAATAACACTTGATGACTTATACTCCCAAAAGAAAAAACATCTACCTTATCTTAATCGGAAACAAAGCAGAGAGTAGCAATTCTCAAACATTGTGATTCATTCATATTAACTGAGACATTATCTTAACAATGCCTTGTTTCAACATGAATAAAAATGACAAAGCAGAAAAGTACCATTCCTAAAAACAATGCAACTGATTCATATTAACAGTGACATTATCTTAACAATACCTTGATTAAACATGTAGAAAGAACTACAAAGCAGGATAGTACCATTTGTAAAACACTGTAACTAATATATAATAATAGATACATTATCTCAACAATACATTTCTTAAACATGTTCTCCGGCCGATCCCTATCAGAAATGGTACTCCCGCCAATCCCTAACAAGTGTTGCAGTTTTGAATTAATATTCAGTAGTTAATTCTGAGAGTGGCATTGCTTAACTTTACCAGCAGCATTAAATTAACAAAAAGCATTAACAGTTCTAGGGGAGATTGGGCGCAACAACACCATGTGCTTCCATCTACTTATAAAGGGGTTGACACAGAGTTTGTTGTAACAAAGCAACAAGCATCATGTCTGGGTTGGTCTCATTTTTGTTCATTACTTACTGGGAAAAGACATCAATACAATAGCTTCAATTCAACATTTATTTAAAACTATACCAATACAAGTAGCACAACATCTCAAAGCACACTCTACAATCATGTGGATGAAGGCATGTACTGAACTTTCATGAGGTAGACAAGATAAAATATGAATCTACCAACACGAATAGGAAATCCAATCTCGTTTTGTGCAATTCCACTAAAATCAAGCAAAGTTTGCGGTGTGACATTTAAGTTTGCTATAGCAACAAGTTGAATAGATATTCATGTTTTAACAGAGGCAGAAAAGGAAACAATTACTGGCCAATAAAGGAGGATGAAACATACAACGACAAAAAGAAGCATGTAACTTATCTTGATGGAAAACAAAGTAGGATGGTAGCATTTCCAAAACGGTTGCATTAATTCATATTAACAGAGACATTCTCTTGAAACAACATTCGTTAAAATGTAATTTACTTTTAACAGTGGCATTGCTTCAATTTTCCAGTGGCATTCTTAGATTAACAAGAGAAAAATAGTTGTATGGGACATGGGACATGCCAGCAACATGTGCGTCCACACATATAAATGGGTGATGCAGATTATGTTGCCAAGCAGCATATCTGCGTTGGTCCCATATTTGTTCTCTTTGAACCTTTTTTCAATGTGAGGGCAGCAAATCTGGTCCTGCACAAACTACCTGACCCCCCAGTTTCTTTCCTTTTTCAACAAAGAGATCTGTTCCTTACAGATGTGTGTACTGGGTTACCCCCTTTTTTCCTTCTCAACCAATAAAGCGGCTGGATAGTCAGTCTATCAGTACGAAAAATACACTTCCGTGATGATACGTGTTTGTCACAGTAGGTCACGTTTTCTGTCATGATTGTACATCCATGATAGAATCAAGGTAGTCATACCTGTGCTGTCATAGAAGTGTTCCATGACATTACCAAAATTATCATCATGGAAGTGTCCACTTCTATGACGATAAATGCCGCGTCATGGAAGTGCTTTCGTCACGGGTGCATCCACCGTAACGGGCGGCCGTTAAGCTATCGGGTCCGATTTTGGATCCGATAACCCGCTAACAGCCCGGACCAATGAGGATTTTCCACATGTAAAATTCTCATTGGCCGGAGGAAACACACGTTGTCTCACCGTTGGGACAGATGCCATCCATTCATTGGACATGAGGCGCCTATGATACGTCGACACGTGGCACAACCCAACAAGGCCCATTCCGGTGAAAAGGCTAGCCCGTTTGACTTGGTAAAAACGTAACAGGCCGGCCCGCACAAAGCTTGTTAACGACCTGTTCGTATATAGCCCATTTATGCCCCGTTAACACATGGCCCATTACGGCCTATCCGAATTAAGCCCAGTATCTCCATCTGGGCCGTCCAATATGATTCCAACCCATTGTAACTTCCGGCCCATGTATGGCCCATGATGTCTTTCTGCACATACGAGGCCATTTGTAACTCTTGACCCATTAACGGCCCGTGGTGAATTTGGCCCGCAATGAACAGTGTACCACTTTATACCCATTAACGGCCCATTATTCCATTGGGCCATTTCCAACCCATGTTATCTTTCGGCCTTCTGAGGGCCCATTTATTCTTGGGCTCATTTCAAGCATTCTGTTACTTATGGCCCGTTACTGGCCTTTTTTGCTTGTGGGCCAAATTCAGCCCGTGTATACAATTGGCCCGTTTGCGGCCCATTAATCGTTGGGCCATTTTCATAGCATCATCAAATACGGCCGATTAACGATGGCCCATTATTGTTGGCCCATGAACGGACGATTCCAAATCTAGCCCGTTTATGGCCCATAATGCAGTCTGTTGCTGGCCCATGTTTGGCCGATCGATCATGCGGCCCGTAGAAGGTCCATTGTTTCTACGACCCTTAGAAGGCCCATTGTTTCTACGGCCCTTAGAAGGCCCATTGTTTCTACAACCCGTAGGAGGCCCATGGTAACTATAGTAAATATGTAGCCCATGGTTATTGTGGCCTAGTTTTAAAAAATAGGTTATTGTGGCCACTAGCAAACCGTGGAAAAAGAACTGCACTGACGACAAGCAAACAAATAAACAAGACAACAAGGAAATCAATAAGCAAGCAACTTATGCTAGGCTATCACGGCTATTACACATAGGGAACAAAGTAGCATATTATATACACTTGTTGTCAAAGTTGGCGACGAGTGCAAATAAACGCCGCAGCAAAACAAGTCCAGAACTGAAACCACTTCATAAGAGCTCAAGAAACAATATCTTGGGTACTGATACGTCTCCAACGTATCTATAATTTTTGATTGTTCCATGCTATTATATTACCCCTTTTGGATGTTTATGGGCTTTATTTTACACATTTATATCATTTTTGGGACTAACCTACTAACCGGAGGCCCAGTCCGTATTGCTGTTTTTTTGCCTATTTCAGTATTTCGAAGAAAAGGAATATCAAACGGAGTCCAAACGGAATGAAACCTTTGGGAGCGTGATTTTTGGAACGAACGTGATCCAGAGGACTTGGAGTGCAAGTCAAGAAGCAGCCGAGGCCTCCACGAGATAGGTGGGCGCCCCCCCCCCCACAGGGCGCGCCCCCTGTCTCGTGGGCCCCTCGGGCATCCACCGACGTACTTCTTCCTCCTATATAGGCCTACGTACCCGGAAAACATCCAGGGAGCCAACGAAACACAATTTTCACCGCCGTAACCTTTTGTATCCGCGAGATCTCATCTTGGAGCCTTCGCCGGCACTCTGCCGGAGGGGGAATCGACAACGGAGGTCTTCTACATCAACACCATAGCCCCTCGGATGAGTTGTGAGTAGTTTACCATAGACCTTCGGGTCCATAGTTATTAGCTAGATGGCTTCTTCTCTCTTTTTGGATCTCAAAACAATGTTCTCCCCCTCTCTTGTGGAGATCTATTCGATGTAAACTCTTTTTGCGGTGTGTTTGTCGAGATCCGATGAATTGTGGGTTTATGATCAAGTTTATCTATGAATAATATTTGAATCTTCTCTGAATTCTTTTATGTATGATTGAGTTATCTTTGCAAGTCTCTTCGAATTATCAGTTTGGTTTGGCCTACTAGATTGATCTTTCTTGCCATGGGAGAAGTGCTTAGCTTTGGGTTCAATCTTGCGGTGTCCTTTCCCAGTGATAGCAGGGGCAGCAAGGCACGTATAGTATTGTTGCCATCGAGGATAAAAAGATGGGGTTTATATCATATTGCTTGAGTTTACCACTCTACATCATGTCATCTTGCTTAATGCCTTACTCTGTTCTTTATGAACTTAATTCTCTAGATGCAGACAGGAGTCGGTCAATGTGTGGAGTAATAGTAGTAGATGCAGGCAGGAGTTGGTCTACTTGTTGCGGACGTGATGCCTATATACATGATCATGCCTAGATAATCTCATAATTATTCACTTTTCTATCAATTGCTCGACAGTAATTTGTTCACCCACCGTAATACTTATGCTATCTTGAGAGAAGCCTCTAGTGAAACCTATGGCCCCCGGGTCTATCTCTTATCTTATTTGCTCCCAATCTACTTTTATTTGCATCTTTACTTTTTGCGTCTATATTATAAAATACCAAAAATATATTTATCTTATTATACTATCTCTATTAGATCTTACTTTCGCAAGTGGCCATGAAGGTATTGACAACCCCTTTCTTGCGTTGGTTGCGAGTTCTTGGTTTGTTTGTGTAGGTGCGTGGGACTTTTGAGGAGCCTCCTACTGGATTGATACCTTGGTTCTCAAAAACTGAGGGAAATACTTACGCTACTATTGCTGCATCACCCTTTCCTCTTCAAGGAAAACCAACGCAAGCTCAAGACGTAGCAAGAAGGATTTCTGGCACCGTTGCCGGGGAGGTCTTCGCTCAAGTCAAGACATACCAAGTACCCATCACAAACCTATCTCCCTCGCATTTACATTATTTGCCATTTGCCTCTCGTTTTCCTCTCCCCCACTTCACCCTTGCCGTCTTATTTGCCGTCTCTTTCCCAATCTCCTCCTCTTTTTTTGCTTGCCTTTTTTCTATTTTCTTGTGTGTTGGATTACTTGTTGCCAAGGCGCAAGATAATACCAAATTGTGTGATTTCTCAAATACCAATAATAATGATTTCCTTAGTACTCCGATTGCTCCTCTTAATGATGTTGAGTCTTGTGAAATCAATACTGCTTTCCTGAATCTTGTTATGAAAGATCAATTCACCGACCTTCCTAGTGAAGATGTCACTACTCATCTAAACAACTTTGTTGATTTGTGTGATATGCAAAAGAAGAAAGATACGGATAACAATATTGTCAAATTGAAGTTATTTCTGTTTTCACTTAGAGATCGTGCTAAAATTTGGTTTTCGTCTTTGCCTAAAAATTGGAACAAGTGCAAAGATGCTTTTATCTCTAAGTATTTCCCTCCCGCTAAAATTATCACTCTTAGGAACGATATTATGAATTTTAAACAACTTGATCATGAGCATGTTGCCTAATCTTGGGAAAGAATGAAATTGATGATTCGCAATTGCCCTACTCATGGTTTGAATTTATGGATGATCATACAAAATTTTTATGCCGGTTTGAACTTTGCTTCTAGAAATCTCTTAGATTCGGCCGCGGGAGGCACGTTTATGGAAATCACGTTAGGAGATGCCACAAAACTTCTTGATAATATTATGGCTAATTATTCTCAATGGCACACCGAAAGATCTTCTAGTAAAAAAGTGCATGCTATAGAAGAAATCAATGTTTGAGTGGAAAGATGGATGAACTTATGAAGTTGTTTGTTACTAAAAATACTCCTCTTGATCACAATGATATGCCTTGGTCTACTTTGATTGAGAATAATAATGAATCTATGGATGTGAATCTTGTTTGTAGGAATAGTTTTGGAAGCAATGCTTATAGAGGAAACTTCAATGCTAGACTGTTCCCTAGTAATTCCTCTAATAATGATGGAAATTTCTACAATAATTCTTATGGTAATTTTAATAAGATGCCCTCTGATTTTGAGAATAGTGTGAAATAATTTATGATTTCTCAAAAGAATTTTAATGCTTTGCTTGAAGAAAAATTGCTCAAAGTTGATGATTTGGCTAGAAACGTTGATAGACTTTTGCCTGATGTTGATTGTCTTAAACTTAGATCTTCCTCCCCTAAGCATGATATCAATGAGTCTCTCAAAGTAATGAGAATTTCCATTGACGAGTGCAAGGAAAGAACCGCTAGATTGCGTGCTAAGAAAGATAACTTTATAAAGGCGTGTTCTTCTAGCTTCCATGAAAATAATGATGAAGATCTTAAAGTTATTGATGTGTCTCCTATTAGATCTTTGTTTTGCAATATGAATCTTGATAATAATGGGATTGAAGATGAGTCAACTTTACCTAGAAGGCGTCCAAATTCGGAGTTTTTAGATCTTGATGCTAAATTTGGTAAAAGTGAGATTGGAGAGGTCATGACTTTAAATAGTATTGAACCCAATATCTCGGATTTCAAGGAATTTGATTATGATAATTGTTCCTTAGAAGGTTGTATTTCCTTGTTGGAATCCGTTGTTCATTCTCCACATGCTTATAGTCAAAATAAAGCTTTTACCAAACATATTGTTGATGCCTTGTTGCAATCTTATGATGAAAAACTTAATTTGGAAGTTTCTATACCTAGAAAACTTAATGATGAGTGGGAACCTACTATAAAGATTAGAATTAAAGACCATGAGTGTTTTTCTTTGTGTGATTTGGGTGCTAGTGTTTCCACGATTCCGAAAACTTTATGTGATATTCTAGGTTTTCATGATCTTGATGATTGCTCTTTAAATTTGCACCTTGCGGATTCCACCATTAAAAAGCCAATGGGAAGGATCAATGATGTTATCATTGTTGCAAATAGAAACTTGGTGCCCGTAGATTTTATCGTTCTTGATATAGATTGCAATCTTTCTTGCCCTATTATTCTTGGTAGACCTTTCCTTAGAATGATTGGTGCGATTATTGATATGAAGGAAGGGAATATTAGATTCCAATTTCCGTTAAAGAAAGGCATGGAGCACTTTCCAAGAAATAAAGTCAAATTACCTTATGAATCTATCATGCGGGTTACTTATGAATCAAGTGCCAAAGATGGCACTACTTAGATCTATCTTCGCTTTTATGCCTAGCTAAGGGCGTTAAACGATAGCGCTAGTTAGGAGGCAAGCCAATTTTCTTTGTGTTTTTTGTTTTTGTTCCTGTTTTGTAATAAATTTTGCATCTACTTTATGTTTAGATGTGTTTTTATCTTTTAATTAGTGTTTGTGCCAAGTAGAATCTATAGGATAAACTATGATGATAGTTGATTTGATTCTGCTGAAAAACAGAAACTTTGCGCTCACGAGAAAAAATTCAATAAATCACAGAAACGTGATTTTGCATTTATTATTTTTGATGCTGATCAATAAATAAATTTTACAGTACTTCCTATTTTGGTAGGATTTTTAGAGTTCCAGAAGTTTGCGTTAGTTACAGATTTCTACAGACTGTTCTGCTTTTGACAGATTCTGTTTTTCGTGTGTTGTTTGCTTATTTTGATGCATCTATGGCTAGTAAAATAGTTTATTTACCAAAGAGAAGTTGGAATACAGTATGTTTAACACCAAAATAAATAAAGAATGAGTTCATTACAGTACCTTATGTGGTGGTTTTGTTTTCTTTCACTAACGGAGCTTATAAGATTTCCTCTTGAGTTTGTGTTGTGAAGTTTTCAAGTTTTGGGTATAGCTTTTATGGACTATGGAATAAGGAGTGGCAAGAGCCTAAGCTTGGGGATGCCCAAGGAACCCCAATATATTCAAGAATAGTAAAAAGCCTAAGCTTGGGGATGCCCCGGGAAGGCATCCCCTCTTTCGTCTTCGTTCATTGGTAACTTTACTTGGAGCTATATTTTTATTCGCCACATGATATGTGTTTTGCTTGGAGCATCGTGTATTATATTAGTCTTTGATTTTAATTTACCACAATCATCCTTGATGTACACACCTTTTGGGAGAAGCCTATTTGATTATAATTTGTTAGAATACTCTATGTGCTTCACTTATATCTTTTGAGCTTGATAGTTTTTGCTCTAGTGCTTCACTTATATCTTTTAGAGCACGGCGATGGCTTGATTTTGAAGAAATTTCTAGTCTCTCATGCTTCACTTATATTATTTTGAGAGTCTTTTAGAACAGCATGGTATTTGCTTTGGTTATAAAATTGGTCCTATAATGGTAGGCATCCAAGTTGGGTATAATAAAAACTATCATATGAAGTGAATTGGGTGCTATGATCAATTTGATGCTTGATAATTGTTTTGAGATATGGAGGTAGTGATATTAAAGTCATGCTAGTTGGGTGATTATGAATTTAATGAATTCTTGTGTTGAAGTTAGCAAATCTCGTAGCATGCATGTATGGTTAAAGTTGTGTAATAAATTTGAAACATGAAGTGTACCTGGCTTGTGCATCCTTATGAGTGGCGATCGGGCACGAGCGATGGTCTTTTCCTACCAATCTACCCCCCTAGGAGCATGCGCGTAGTGCTTGATTTTTGATGACCTCTAAATTTTTGCAATAAGTATATGAGTTCTTTTGACAAATGTTGAGTCCATGGATTATACACACTTTTACCTTTCCACCATTGCTAGCCTCTTTGGTACCGTGCATTGCCCTTTCTCACCTTGAGAGTTGGTGCAAACTTTGCCGGTGCATCCAAACCCCGTGATACGATACGCTCTATCACACATAAACCTCCTTATATCTTCCTCAAAACAGCCACCATACCTACCTATTATGGCATTTCCATAGACATTCCGAGATATATTGCCATGCAACTTTCCACCGTTCCGTTTATCATCATCATGACATACTTTACTTTTGTCATATTGCCATTGCATGATCATGTAGTTGACATCGTATTTATGGCAAAGCCACCATGCATTATTTTTCATACATGTCACTCTTGATTCATTGCACCATCCCAGTACACCGCCGGAGGCATTCATATAGAGTCATATCTTGTTCTACTATCAAGTTGTAATTCATATGTTGTAATCAATGAAAGTGCGATGATCATCATTATTAGAGCATTGCCCAAAAAAGAAAAAGAAAAAAAGAAAAAAAAAGAAAAAAAAAGAAAAAAGAAAAAAGAAAATAAATAAAAAGGGCAATGTTACTATCACTTTTTCCACACTTGTGCTTCAAAGTAGCACCTTGTTCTTCATGTAGTGAGTCTCATATATTGTGCTTCAAAGTAGCACCTTGTTCCTCATGTAGTGAGTCTCATAAGTCATCTTTTTCATACTAGTGGGAATTTTTCATTATAGAACTTGGCTTGTATATTCCTACGATGGGCTTCCTCAAATGCCCTAGGTCTTCGTGAGCAAGCAAGTTGGATGCACACCCACTAGTTTCCTTTTTGTTGAGCATTCATTTATAGCTCTAGTGCATCCGTTGCATGGCAATCCCTACTCCTCATGTTTACATCAATTTATGGGCATCTCCATAGCCCGTTGATTATCCTCGTCAATGTGAGACTTTCTATTTTTTTGTCTTCTCCACACAATCCCCATCATCATATTCTATTCCACCCATAGTGCTATATCCATGGCTCACGCTCATGTATTGCGTGAAGGTTGAAAAAGTTTGAGATTATTTAAGTATGAAACAATTACTTGGCTTGTCATCGGGGGTATAGAAGTTGGGAACATCTTTGTGTGACAAAAATGAAGCATAGCCTAACTATATGATTTTGTAGGGATGAACTTTCTTTTGCCATGTTATTTTGAGAAGACATGATTACTTTGATTAGTATGCTTGAAGTGTTACTATTTCTTTTATCAATATGAACTTTTATTTTGAATCATTTGGATCTGAACATTCAGGCCACAATAAAGAAAATTACATTAAGAATTATGCTAGGTAGCATTCCACATAAAAAATTCTTTTTTTATCATTTACCTACTCGAGGACGAGCAGGAATTAAGCTTGGGGATGCTTGATACGTCTCCAACGTATCTATAATTTTTGATTGTTCCATGCTATTATATTACCCCTTTTGGATATTTATGGGCTTTATTTTACACATTTATATCATTTTTGGGACTAACCTACTAACCGGAGGCCCAGCCCGTATTGCTGTTTTTTTTGCCTATTTCAGTATTTCGAAGAAAAGGAATATCAAACGGAGTCCAAACGGAATGAAACCTTTGGGAGCGTGATTTTTGGAACGAACGTGATCTAGAGGACTTGGAGTGCAAGTCAAGAAGCAGCCAAGTCCTCCACGAGATAGGAGGGTGCCCCCCCTACAGGGTGCGCCCCCTGTCTTGTGGGCCCCTCGGGCGTCCACCGACGTACTTCTTCCTCCTATATAAGCCTACGTACCCCGAAAACATCCAGGGAGCCAACGACACACAATTTCCACCGCCGTAACCTTCTGTATCCGCGAGATCTCATCTTGGAGCCTTCGCCGGCACTCTGCCGGAGGGGGAATCGACCATGGAGGTCTTCTACATCAACACCATAGCCCCTCCGATGAGTTGTGAGTAGTTTACCACAGACCTTCGGGTCCATAGTTATTAGCTAGATGGTTTCTTCTCTCTTTTTGGATCTCAATACAATGTTCTCCCCCTCTATTGTGGAGATCCATTCGATGTAAACTCTTTTTGCGGTGTGTTTGTCGAGATCCGATGAATTGTGTGTTTATGATCAAGTTTATCTATGAATAATATTTGAATCTTCTCTGAATTCTTTTATGTATGATTGAGTTATCTTTGCAAGTCTCTTCGAATTATAAGTTTGGTTTGGCCTACTAGATTGATCTTTCTTGCCATGGGAGAAGTGCTTAGCTTTGGGTTCAATCTTGCGGTGTCCTTTCCCAGTGACAGCAGGGGCAGCAAGGCACATATTGTATTGTTGCCATCGAGGATAAAAAGATGGGGTTTATATCATATTGCTTGAGTTTATACCTCTACATCATGTCATCTTGCTTAATGCGTTACTCTGTTCTTTATGAACTTAATACTCTAGATGCAGGCAGGAGTCAGTCAATGTGTGGAGTAATAGTAGTAGATGCAGGCAGGAGTCGGTCTACTTGTTGCGGACGTGATGCCTATATACATGATCATGCATAGATAATCTCATAATTACTCGCTTTTCTATCAATTGCTCGACAGTAATTTGTTCACCCACCGTAATACTTATGCTATCTTGAGAGAAGCCTCTAGTGAAACCTATGGCCCCCGGGTCTATCTCTTATCATATTTGCTTCCAATCTACTTTTATTTGCATCTTTACATTTTGCATCTATATTATAAAATACTAAAAATATATTTATCTTATTATACTATCTCTATTAGATCTCACTTTCGCAAATGGCCGTGAAGGGATTGACAACCCCTTTATTCCGTTGGTTGCGAGTTCTTGGTTTGTTTGTGTAGGTGCGTGGGTCCCACCAAGGATAGACCCACATATTGAAACGCTTTTGCAAGGTGGATATCATTACATCAACATTACATAATAGATGGGGATACATACATAAGGCATACAATGCCACACGAATACAACATCACATCATACATACGATCAACATCCGACTACGGATGAAACATAAACAGAAACTCAAACGACATCCACCCTGCTAGCCCAGGCTGCCGACCTGGAACCTATCCCCTGATCGAAGAAGCAGAAGAAGAACTCAACGCAAGCAAGCATCGCTCTCGCGTCAAGATCATCGCAAAACCTGTACCTGCAACTGTTGTTGTATTAATCTGTGAGCCACGAGGACTCAGCAATCCCATTACCATGGGTATCAAGACTAGCAAAGCTTAATGGGAAAGGAAGGGGTAAAGTGGTGAGGTTGCAGCAGCGACTAAGCATATATGGTGGCTACAAACGCAAATAAGAGCGAGAAGAGAACAAGTGGAACGGTCGTGAAGCTAGCACTGATCAAGAGGTGATCCTGAACTCCTACTTAAGTCAAACATAACCCAGAAACCGTGTTCACTTCCTGGACTCCGCCGAAAAGAGACCATCACGGCTACACACACGGTTGATGCATTTTAATTCGGATCTGGTGTCAAGTTATCTACAATTGGACATTAACAAATTCCCATCTGCCAATAACCGCAGGCACGGCTTTCGGAAGTTAATACCTTGCAGGGGTGTCCCAACTTAGCCCATGATAAGCTCTCGCGATCAACGAAGGGTAAACCTTCTCCCAGGAAGACCCGATCAGACTCGGAATCCCGGTTTACAAGACATTTCAACAATGGTAAAACAAGACCAGCAAAGCCGCCCGGATGTGCCGACAAATCCCGATAGGACCTGCACATATCTCGTTCTCAGGGCACACCAGATTGTCCAAACTTTCGGTAGGCCAACCCAGAGTTGCCCCTGGTGGCTATCGGCAGCTGACAGGTTGGACCAACACTCACCACGAGCACTAGCCCGAGGGGGGGGGGGTAAAATAAAATGACCCTCGAGAGCGCGACTCCCAAGGGAAAAAGGGCTAGGTGAGGCAAATGGTAAAACCAAGGTTGGGCCTTGCTGGAGGAGATTTATTCAAAGCGAACTGTCAAGGGGGTCCCATAAATCACCCAACCGCGTAAGGAACGCAAAATCCGGGAACATAACACCGGTATGACGGAAACTAGGGCGGCAAGAGTGGAACAAAACACCAGGCATAAGGCCGAGCCTTCCACCCTTTACCAAGTATATAGATGCATTAATAATATAAGAGATATTGTGATATCCCAAACATAATCCTGTTCACCATGGAGTAATCTTCAACTTCACCTGCAACTAACAATGCTATAAGAGGGGCTGAGCAAAGCGGTAACATAGCCAAGCAACGGTTTGCTAGGAAGGGTGTCAAAGGTTAGAGGTTCATGGAAATTTGGGAGGCTTGAAGAGCAAAAGATAGGTAGCGCAGCAAAGCGATAGAACGAAGCAAAACTAGCATAGCAATGATAGTAGTGAGATCCAGGGTAGCGGTCATCTTGCCTGAAATCCCGCTAGGAAGAAGAACGAGTCCATGAAGAAGATGAAGCCACGAAGACGAACCAAGCGTAGACGAACGAATCCTCACGATCGCAATGAAACAGGAACTATCAAAAAGAAGCACACAACATGGTAAACACACCACACATGAACAAGGCATGATGCACAACAAGCACGATGCATGACAAGGCTACATGAAGCTACTCATGGCAAGAGATGATGCAAACAAGAGCAACACATCAAGACAAGTTTAAATGAGGCCGGGAACAACATATAACAATTCCGGTAAGTCCTCATATGAAAATTTTGAAATTGGTCCAGATCTGAATAAACATTAAGTTGAAGTTGTTAAACAGCAAGTTAAGATGCACCAAGATGATCTACACGAGATTCTAGTCAAGTTACCTATAAAGTTCATTTAATTCGGAGCTACGGCCTAGAAGATATGAGCAAAACAAGTTAAACATGGCATTGATGCAAAATGCATACAAACATCAAGAAAACACCTCAAAACAAGGATGCAACATGATAATATGAAGGTACATGCAAAAACAAGCAAATTTCATATGGAGCACACTCAAAACGGAGCAACGGTGCAACACATACACTCTATACAAGTCACAACAACAATATGTCCAAAACATCAACTAGGCATATTGCAAGCATCAAAACAACATGCTACAGGACCTCAATATGAAAACAAAAGGCATGGTCATGACGTACAGGTAAAGCATAACAAAACATGAACACTGAGGTATCTCCAGAAATCACTAGAACAAGGTCAAACACACATGGCAAGATTGCAAATAATAACAGTTTCAGGCTTTAGCAGAAATAACATCAGGTTGCAATGTTTAGAGCTATCAAACAACATGTTACAGGAACTTATCATGGCAACCAAAGACATGGCATGAATCTACTAATTGCATAGAACAAAAGTCCCTTACTGACCATGAGCCAAAAAGGCACAGAAAATATGATGGCACCCATGTAAACATGGCAAATTATATGACAGATTCATACATGGCAGGAACAACAATAAGTAGGCATGTTGGTGAGCTTGAACCACTCACCACAGAGCAATACATGGCATGGCAAGGCAACCAACAGTAAGAATACATGTTTATGAAGCTAAGAATGTCAAGATCAAGGTCATAGGGTGCATGGATAACTAGGAAATCACATGGCAAAACTGAACTTCATGTTAACAGGCTGACAACAACATCATTTAGCAACTTTGGAGCAAGATATGAACAATCTACGGCAAGCTATAAATGCAACCAGGGGCATGGATGGATAGCACATAACCATATGTACAAAACATCCTTACTGAAGTATCTCATAATAAGCATGGATCTCTCTGTAGCATCAAGTTTACATGGCATAAAAATAACAGCAGAACAGGGACTGAAATCAGCAACATCACGAGGCCTAGTTTACATGCTTGTGCTAGTCACCACATTGATCACAAAAATACATGTCATACACCCCTAGAAATATGGCATGGAATAGATCAAAACACATGTAGACATCAACCTCATAGGATGCACACATCAAACATGGCAAAAATGACAAATGGGCATGTTATAACAGTTTCAGCAGATTAACAGCAACATGCACTCTTGCAACGATGATTCAGGCATCAAGATGAACTCAAATGAAAATGATGCAATTGAATGAAATGAAGTACTCGTCGAGTCGAACAATTTGACATATTGCGTGCACAAATCGGGGCTACGGATGCAGAGATACGATGCGATGAACATGGCATGATAATGTAGAATATTCCAGGGACAGTGAAATCTCACCCCGCGGAAAAAGTCAACGGGACGGTGCGGTGCGGGATGGAGGGATCTAGAGGGGGTTGGAGGTGCGTTTGGATCACGGGACGGGTGGATCTCATCCACCCGCCCGGATCTGACCGAAGACGGACGCCGGCGGGGTCGCCGGAGTTGGCGTACAAGGAGGCGGCGCGGGCATGGCGGGGCGGGCTCCGATGCAGGCGGAGGCGGGGCCGCTGCGGCGGCGGGGTCGGCAAGCGGGCGCCGGAGTTGGAGCAGGAGCTCGCCGGCGGGGCTCGGGGCTCCGGCACGGGCGCTTGGGGCGGCAGAGGCC
>NC_041383.1:47712725-47715190 GCF_002162155.2 Triticum dicoccoides
GCGGGGAACGGCGGCGCGAGACAGGTGGCGGGCGGTGGTTGGAGCAGGAGGCGGCAGGGGTGATGTGGCGTCCTCCGGTTTGTCGGAGCGACGTGGCGGCGGCGGTGGACATGTCCGGGAGGAAACGGACATGTCCGGCGGGCGAGAGGGAGGCTAGACTAGGGTTTCATCCGCGAAAATGGACGGGGAGGACGTTTTTATAGGAAGAGGGAGCTAGGAGAGTCCAAATGAGGAGCGGTTTTCGCCCACACGATCATGATCGAATGACCGAGAGGATGGAGGGGGTTTGGATGGGTTTTGGGCCACTTTGGAAGGGGTGTTGGGCTGCAAAGAGAAGGAGGCTTTTACGGTTACCCCGTTAACCGTTGGAGTACCAAACAACCTCCAAATGGCACGAAACTTGACAGGCGGTCTACCGGTGCTATACCAAGGCCGCTTGGCAAGTCACGGTCCATTCTGAGAAAGTTTAACACCCACTCACAACAAGAGACAAAAAGGGGGACGCCGGAGGACATAGGAGTGCCGGATCGCGAAACGGACAACGGGGAAAATGCTCGGATGCATGAGACGAACACGTATGCAAAATGAAATGCACATGATGACATGATAAAATGCAACAGGCAAACAAATGACATGGCAATGACGGCGAATAACTGGCGGACACCTGGCGCATCGAATCCGGGGCGTTACAACACTCCTCCACTAACAAGAGATCTCGTCCCGAGATCTTAGGACCGAGACGGAAGGGAAAAGGGATGAGGTGAAAAAAGCACTCAAGAGAAGAAGCAAAGTATCGAGAGCACTCAAGAAGAAGAGAGGAACGACGAGAATGACGAGAATCGAAAACTCACGGAATTAGATAGACTATGAAGCCACTCCAGTTAGAACGAGATAAGAAATGAATGAACAAAAGAATTTAGACGGCACTCCGGCTGAACATGGAAAGTATAAAACATGAACTTAAGAAGATGGAATGATTCTGACGAGATAACCATGCAATGCCTCCGGGAGAATTGAAAGAATGAGCACCTTGGGAAGCAATAAGAAGAAGATACTTGAGCTCTTTCAACAAAATCTTGATGAACTGTTGAAGAATGAATTAAATCATGAAGAACAACCACGAAGAACTCCGGTACCAAAAGGATGATGAGATAGGAATGAAGGAAGAAAGCATAAGCCTAAAGCTTGCGATGACTTAGATGGAGGTTCCGACGAAATGGCCGAGGAAATTTGAACTCCGTAAAAGATAATATGAAAACACTTGGAGCTAGAATTTATTCATCAAGAACAAACTCCAAATGAAGGGATTAATCACTTGGATGAAATAAGAATAAGATTTATTGTATGCTTATCCTTCATCAAATTAAATTGATGACACAATGGATTTTACATACTACTTATTCTTCTTGAAAAAAAGGATTAAGGAGAGTATAGCACAAAACTTGAGAAGGACTTCATGAACCACCGGTAGGATTGGAAAGAACGAATGAATTGATATGATGAGAACGGAAAAGGAATCTTCAACCAACCACCGTGAAAATGTGAACGAACAAAGAGAAGAGAACGAATCACCGAAAAGAATTAGAAAAATGAACGAAGATACTTGAGTAACTCAAGTTGCACGAGAACGAAGAGATCGCGAACTGATTAAAGCTTGAACGAAGCACCGGAAGAATATGAAGACGAACGAAAAGGCATGAATATAGAATAATTGGAGAACGAAGCTGAAAACTTGGAACAAAGAAATATACTGAAATGGCGGCCTCCGGATAAACGAAACGGGAAAACAACTCCTGAAAAACTCCGGATGGGTAAGAAAGAATATCTGACAAACGGAATAATATGAGAGGATAACATGAAGCTAGAACCACGAAACTTCGAGAGAACGGGCAAGATTTAGAGGAAAAACTCTTATTCGGTCTTCAAATTATGACGAGAAACACCACCAAAATTACTGAGATACTCCGGAAGAATGTAAAAGAGGAAGGGTTGAACCAAAGATGAAAAGAATTTGAAAGCGATCTTGGAGAAGGCATGTGACTGATGGGATCCATTCTTACGTCGCACTTGAAAAGAATTAAGAATAACTCCGGGGGAATTAGAAGAGTCAGGTAAGATCCTGGGAAAAGACCTGTGGGTTAGGGCCCACTAAAATAGAACACCGTTGGAAAGGAATGTTGAGCAGATAGATGATGCACCGGAACAATTGAAATATTTGAATAAGGTGACAACCTCGAATTAATTCGAACACAGATGAATCTCCTGAGATTTCTTGAGCACTCCGGAAGGATAAACTGGCGAGAGGCGAACGAGCAGGGAAAACACTTGAGCTGAGGGAAAGAATATAATCACTACCGAAAAACTAGAATTGAATCCACCGGAAAAGAAAAAAAAGTTGAAGAATGTCCACCGAGACGAGAATTCACCGGTTGAGATAATTTACGAAAGACTCAAGAGGCTCTACA
>NC_041383.1:47715483-47717029 GCF_002162155.2 Triticum dicoccoides
CGAATGAAAATGATACTTGAAACAGACTCAAACTCCGGGAAGAAAGGGTGGGAGGGCGGGAAAACAAAGGTAACTTGGAAGGGGAAACCGACGAATATCTTGAAGAGAAAACACGGGTTAAAATCATTGAGGAAAGAAAGCAAAGACTTCACATGAGTAGGATGGATACTCGATTGTGGACTCCAGTTTCGAGAAGAAAAAGGGGTGGGCGGGTGGGAAAAGAAAACAACTGAGGATTGAACTCGCAAAAGACAAAGAGGTTCGAGTCAACTTGACGAGAAATGCACCGGATGCAAAGAGCTGAGAACCAACGAACGAAAAACCAACTGCGTGATCCTAAAGAAAGTTTGAAAGGGAAGAGGAGTAATTCAAAACACCTACGTCAAGATTCCTGACCAGAGCGACGAAGAGGCTGAGGAGTAAAAAGAATTCCTACTCTTCGATATAACTAGACTCCGAAAACAGTTTTCTTCTAGACTCAACAACGACCAAACTACACGATCAATCAAGGGGGGCTCCTAGGGTCGGTCGAGGCTCTGATACCAAATTGTCACGCCCAATATGCGACCCTATCCAAAAGGAACTCGAAGGTCCCACCAAGGATAGACCCGCATATTGAAACGCTTTTGCAAGGTGGATATCATTACATCAACATTACATAATAGATGGGATACATACATAAGGCATGCAATGCCACACGAATACAACATCACATCATACATACGATCAACATCCGACTACGGATGAAACATAAACAGGAACTCAAACGACATCCACCCTGCTAGCTCAGGCTGCTGACCTGGAACCTATCCCCTGATCGAAGAAGCAGAAGAAGAACTCAACGCAAGCAAGCATCGCTCTCGCGTTAAGATCATCGCAAAACCTGTACCTGCAACTGTTGTTGTAGTAATCTGTGAGCCACGAGGACTCAGCAATCCCATTACCATGGGTATCAAGACTAGCAAAGCTTAATGGGAAAGGAAGGGGTAAAGTGGTGAGGTTGCAGCAGCGACTAAGCATATATGGTGGCTAACATACGCAAATAAGAGCGAGAAGAGAACAAGCGGAACGGTCGTGAAGCTAGCACTGATCAAGAGGTGATCCTGAACTCCTACTTACGTCAAACATAACCCAGAAACTGTGTTCACTTCCCGGACTCTGCCGAAAAGAGACCATCACGGCTACACACACGGTTGATGCGTTTTATTCGGATCTGGTGTCAAGTTATCTACAACCGGACATTAACAAATTCCCATCTGCCAATAACCGCAGGCACGGCTTTCGAAAGCTAATACCCTACAGGGGTGTCCCAACTTAGCCCATGATAAGCTCTCGCGATCAACGAAGGATAAACCTTCTCCCAGGAAGACCCGATCAGACTCGGAATCCCGGTTTACAAGACATTTCGACAATGGTAAAACAAGACCAGCAAAGCCACTCGGATGTGCCGACAAATCCCGATAGGAGCTGCACATATCTCGTTCTCAGGTCACACCGGATTGTCCAAACTTCCGGTAGGCCAACCCAGAGTTGCACCCTGGTGGCC
>NC_041383.1:47717087-47719820 GCF_002162155.2 Triticum dicoccoides
GGGCGGGGGTAAAATAAGATGACCCTCGAGAGCGCGACTCCCAAGGGAAAAAGGGCTAGGTGAGGCAAATGGTAAAACCAAGGTTGGGCCTTGCTGGAGGAGTTTTATTCAAAGCGAATTGTCAAGGGGGTCCCATAAATTACCCAACCGCGTAAGGAATGCAAAATCCGGGAACATAACACCGGTACGACGGAAACTAGGGCGGCAAGAGTGGAACAAAACACCAGGCATAAGGCCGAGCCTTCCACCCTTTACCAAGTATATAGATGCATTAATAATATAAGAGATATTGTGATATCCCAAACATAATCCTGTTCACCATGGAGTAATCTTCAACTTCACCTGCAACTAACAACACTATAAGAGGGGCTGAGCAAAGCGGTAACATAGCCAAGCAACGGTTTGCTAGGAAGGGTGTCAAAGGTTAGAGGTTCATGGCAATTTGGGAGGCTTGAAGAGCAAAAGATAGGTAGCACAACAAAGCGATAGAACGAAGCAAAACTAGCATAGCAATGATAGTAGTGAGATCTAGGGTAGCGGTCATCTTTCCTGAAATCCCGCTAGGAAGAAGAACGAGTCCATGAAGAAGATGAAGCCACGAAGACGAACCAAGCGTGACGAACGAATCTCATGATCGCAATGAAACAGGAACTATCGAAAAGAAGCACACAACATGGTAAACACACGACACATGAACAAGGCATCATGCACAACAAGCATGATGCATGACAAGGCTACATGAAGCTACTCATGGCAAGAGATGATGCAAACAAGAGCAACACATCAAGACAAGTTTAAATGAGGCCGGGAACAACATATAACAATTCCGGTAAGTCCTCATATGAAAATTTTGAAATTGGTCCAGATCTGAATAAACATTAAGTTGAAGTTGTTAAACAGCAAGTTAAGATGCACCAAGATGATCTACACGAGATTCTAGTCAAGTTACATATAAAATTCATTTAATTCGGAGCTACGGCCTAGAAGATATGAGCAAAACAAGTTAAACATGGCATTAATGCAAAATGCATACAAACATCAAGCAAACACCTCAAAACAAGGATGCAACATGATAATATGAAGCTACATGCAAAAACAAGCAAATTTCATATGGAGCACACTCAAAACGGAGCAACGGTGCAACACATACACTATACAAGTCATAACAACAATCTGTCCAAAACAGCAACTAGGCATATTGCAAGCATCAAAACAACATGCTACAAGACCTCAATATGAAAACCAAAGGCATGGTCATGACGTACAGGTAAAGCATAACAAAACATGAACACTGAGGTATCTCCAGAAATCACTAGAACAAGGTCAAACACACATGGCAAGATTGCAAATAATAACAATTTCAGGCTTTAGCAGAAATAACATCAGGTTGCAATGTTTAGAGCTATCAAACAACATGTTACAGGAACTTATCATGGCAACCAAAGACATGGCATGAATCTACTAATTGCATAGAACAAAAGTCCCTTACTGACCATGAGCCAAAAAGGCAAAGAAAATATGATGGCACCCATGTAAACATGGCAAATTATATGACAGATTCATGCATGGCAGGAACAACAATAAGTAGGCATGTTGGTGAGCTTGAACCACTCACCACAGAGCAATACATGGCATGGCAAGGCAACCAACAGTAAGAATACATGTTTATGAAGCTAAGAATGTCAAGATCAAGGTCATAGGGTGCATGGATAACTAGGAAATCACATGGCAAAACTGAAGTTCATGTTAACAGGCTGACAGCAACATCATTTAGCAACTTTGGAGCAAGATATGAACAATCTACGGCAAGCTATAAATGCAACCAGGGGCATGGATGGATAGCACATAACCATATGTACAAAATATCCTTACTGAAGTATCTCAAAATAAGCATGGATCTCTCTGTAGTATCAAGTTTACATGGCATAAAAATAACAGCAGAACAGGGACTGAAATCAGCAACATCACGAGGCCTAGTTTACATGCTTGTGCTAGTCACCACATTGATAACAAAAATACATGGCATATACCCCTGGAAATATGGCATGGCATAGATCAAAACACATGTAGACATCAACCTCATAGGATGCACACATCAAACATGGCAAAAATGACAAATGAGCATGTTATAACAGTTTCAGCAGATTAACAGCAACACTCACGCTTGCAACGATGATTCAGGCATCAAGATGAGCTCAAATGAAAATGATGCAATGGAATGAAATGAAGTACTCGTCGAGTAGAACAATTTGACATTCCACGCGCAAAACGGAGCTACGGATGCAGAGATACAATGCGATGAACATGGCAGGATAATGCAAAATATTCCGGGGACTTGGTGAAAAATCTCACCCCGCGGAAAAAGTCAACGGGACGGCGCGGTGCGGGACGGAGGGATCCAGGGGGGGTTGGAGGCGCGTTTGGATCATGGGGCGGGTGGATCTCATGCACCCGCCCGGATCTGACCGGAGACCGACGCCGCCGGGGTCGCCGGAGTTGGCAGACGAGGAGGCGGCGCGGGCATGGCGGGGCGGGATCCGATGCGGGCGGAGGCGGGGACGCTGCGGCGGCGGGGTCGGCGAGTGGGCGCCAGAGTTGGAGTAGGAGCTCGCCGGCGGGGCTTGGGGCTCTGGCGCGGGCACTCGGGTCGGCAGAGGCCGGACGGAGGGGAGGCCGAGGCGGGGAGATCCGCGGCACGGCGCGGGATGCCGGGCGGCGCGGCGCGATGGGCGA
>NC_041383.1:47720238-47747659 GCF_002162155.2 Triticum dicoccoides
ATGGGCGAGGGAGGTCGGCGGCGAGACCTGCGGTGGCCGGCCGGCGAGGACGTGGGCGGTCCGGCGCGGCGACGGCGGGATCGGGCGGCGACGCGGGCGCGCGGGCCGCGCGGGCCAGCCGCGGGCCGGGCGGGCCGCGGCGCGGGGAACGGCGGCGCGGGACAGGTGGCGGGCGGTGGTTGGAGCAGGAGGCGGCGGGGGTGACGTGGCGTCCTCCGATTCGTCGGAGCGACATGGCGGCGGCGGTGGACACGTCCGGGAGGAAACGGACATGTCCGGCGGGCAAGAGGGAGGCTAGACTAGGCTTTCATCCGTGAAAATGGACGGGGAGGATGTTTTTATAGGAAGAGGGAGCTAGGAGAGTCCAAATGAGGAGCGGTTTTCGCCCACATGATCGTGATTGAATGACCTAGAGCATGGAGGGGGTTTGGATGGGTTTTGGGCCACTTTGGAAGGGGTGTTGGGCTCCAAAGAGAAGGAGGCTTTTACGGTTACCCGGTTAACCGTTGGAGTACCAAACAACCTCCAAATGGCACGAAACTTGACAGGCGGTCTACTGGTGCTATACCAAGGCTTCTTGGAAAGTCATGGTCCATTCTGAGAAAGTTTAACACCCACTCACAACAAGAGACAAAAAGGGGGACGCCGGAGGACATAGGAGTGCCGGATCGCGAAACGGACAATGGGGAAAATGCTCGGATGCATGAGACGAACACGTATGCAAAATGAAATGCACATGATGACATGATAAAATGCAACACACAAACAAATGACATGGCAATGACGACAAATAACTGGCAGACACCTGGCGCATCGAATCCGGGGCGTTACAGTGGGACCTTTGAGGAGCCTCCTACTGGATTGATACCTTGGTGTAAGTGCATCTAGTGCCACCCCTTGTTGGTTTTGGAGTATTGACGACAAAGTTGGTTGAGGGACTAATGCTTTTGTGAGTATTGCAGGATAACGCAGGTAGTGTCCCTCATTGATTCGGTTTACCTACCGAAGATGACCCCTAAAAATGTATGAAGACATTGACGACAATGGTGGTATGTGAAGATATTCATACTGAAGACTATGACTTGAGAAGACATTGTGTGAAGACTATGGAGCACGAAGACTGTGTCATTTTGCTGTTTCCTTTTTCTTCTTTGTTGAGTCATAGGAACCACCATACTGTTAAGTGGGGTCCAAGTGAACTAAGTCAGAATGACTGAAGTGATGCTCAACCAAAATCCTATGTCTACGAGCGAAGACAATGAGAGCAAATCTTATCCAGAGCTGGATGAGTCAGCTTTGCTTGTAGCCCAAGTAAAGTTGCCGTGTGTGTTTGAAATCTGACTGTTGGAACACGTGTCAGTTCCTTAGTGACCCAGGGTCATTTTAGACAAATCAGGTCGGGTTGCCTTGTGGCTATATATAGCCCACCCCCTACACCATAAATTGGTGGCTGCTCAGAGTTAGTTTACAACTTTTGTCGTTTAAGAGCAACCCACCTCGAAGCTTTTGAGAGAGATAAATCCTTGCGAGGACAAATCCCAAACACCCAGAGCCAAAGAGTGTTAGGCATCACTGAAGTCTTTCTGTCTGTGTGACCTGAAGACTTATTACACTTGAGGACTGTGAATCCTCCAGCCGGTTAGGCATCACGTTCTGAGCATTCAAGAGTCATTGTGGATCGCCGGTGAACAAAGTCTGTGAAGGTTCGGAAGTCTACCTTGAAGACTTACCAGAGTGATTGGGCGAGGACTAGGTGTCCTTAGCTCAAGGGGAATAAGGTGAAGACACGGTCTTCTGAGTTGAATCTCAGCCTCCCTAACCAGACGTACAGTTGTCACAGCAACTCGAACTGGTCCAACAAATCCCGTGTCTTCAACAAGTGACTGGTTCTATCCTCTTCCCCCTTTACTTAGTGTTTGTCTTCATGAAGTCATTGCTTAATTGTCATACCTGTTTGACTTCATTGCTTGACTACTATCCTTTGTTGGCTTCATACTATCTTCCATCCCGATTGTCGGTGTCAAAACCGGCGGATCTCGGGTAGGGGGTCCCAAGCAGTGCGTCTTAGGATCAATGGTAACCGGAGACAAGGGACACAATGTTTTACCCAGGTTCGGGCCCTCTTGATGGAGGTAAAACCCTACGTCCTGCTTGATTGATATTGATGATGTGGGTATTACAAGAGTAGATCTACCACGAGATCAAGGAGGCTAAACCCTAGAAGCTAGCCTATGGTATGATTGTTGTTCGTTTCTATCGACTAGCCTGGCCTCGGTTTATATAATGCACCAGAGGCCTAGGATAACAAGAGTCCTAGCCGAATACGCTGGTGGGGGAGGAGTCCTTGTCTTGATCGCCAAGTCTTGTGGAATCTTCCTTGTATGCGGCAACTATCCGGACTGTCCCATGAGTATACGACCATGGGGATCCTCAACCCAATCCACCTGATCGGGAGACGACGTGGTGAGTACCCCCTAGTCCAGGACACCGTCAGTAGCCCCCTGAACCGGTCTTCAAGTTAGGGACGCTCCTCGATTCTTCTAAACTGTTCTTCATCTTCGGTTGCCGGTCTTGAAAACTAGTTCAACAAATCTTCTCATCTTCGATCTTGAGGATCGCTGAAATGCATTCGACAAGTTTATACGTCGGGTATCCGAGGAGCCCCTTTAAGTTTCCGGCCTTTATCAATGCCTTGTTATTTTTATGCCATGCCTCGGGTTTGAAGTTATTCCCAGGAGGCAGTGTCCTCTTGCGTCCGAGCTCTAGCGCTGGACTGCATTCGAGGTATCTTTTGCAGCCGAGCACCAACGCAAGACTGCTTCCCAGCTCTATCGCCGGACTATGTATCCGAGCTCCGACGCTGGACGATATCCGAGCTCCAACGCCGGACTATGTATCCAAGCTCCAACGCCGGACTGTATCCGAGGTGTCGTAAATCACCTTGGTTCAAAGAAGTTTGAAGGAGTTTAGCCGAGCTTAATGCCGGAAATTCCTTCTATGGAGCCAGCCACTATCGTCCGAGCTTTATGCCGGACTGCTTCCAAGGTGGTGCACCACCCCGAATGTGGGCCTATTTGTACCAATATTTTTTGACTGGTGCAATTTATTCTCTGCTGAGATACATAGCCAGTAGCCCTCAAGGTGGGTATCGGTCTAAAACCTGAGATGCACATGAAGGATGACATAAGACCGCTGATCCCCGTAGCTGCTGAGACTCAGGTTGATTTGCAAAATCGGTCTGAGGATCAAGTCCTAGCTCGGCAGAATACTTTGGGACACAAAAAGTGGCATGCTCAGTCCTCGAGACTCAGGTTGGGTGCGGCCGACCAACCCGAGGATCAAAATCTCCTCGGAAACTGTATTGCACTTAAAATTTTCTGCATGAACATGCAATGCAGTAGCCCCTGAGACACTAGTCGGGTGGCAACACTAGATCAGGGGATTGATGTGCCCCTTTAATATTTGTAAACAATAAGCCCGAAGCCCAGTAGCCCCCGAGCCTTAATGCGGGCATGGGAGACCGAATTAAGGATCGATATCCATAGTAAAATCACAAATTATGTGTAATGACTCTATGTATCCAAGTACTTTACGTCATTAATGCTCGGATCCGCATTGTACAAAA
Source organism: Triticum dicoccoides (assembly GCF_002162155.2). Taxonomy (NCBI): domain Eukaryota; kingdom Viridiplantae; phylum Streptophyta; class Magnoliopsida; order Poales; family Poaceae; genus Triticum; species Triticum dicoccoides. The sequence goes on from NC_041383.1 coordinate 47,723,864, forward strand.
CTTTGTTGACCGACCATCGGCTTCCACCTCCTCGGCCAATAGCCGAGGAGTGTTTGTCCTACTTTATAAAGCCTTTATGAGGGCAAAGATTTACAACAAACAAGGCAATCTGGCCATACGGTTTTATAAACAAAGGTACGCGGAGAGACATGTTATATTACTGTTTAACAGAAGAAATGTCTTGCAAAGAAAATAGTCCCGCTATCGGTTCCTTTCTTTGGGTTGTCATGCTAAGCATGATCATGAAACCTCAGCTCCAATGTAAGAGAAAAATATCGAGGATTTAGTTTGGGAGGCCAGTTAATAGCCCCTGGTAGTGTTCGGCGACAGTCGAGGTCAAGCCGTAAACACTTCGGACATTGTTATGAATGGCCCGTCGTTTAACGTCGTCATCGGATCACCGACTAGTTTACGCTTATTGTGACAGTCAGTTTTCGGCTTTATCCACTGAGGTGCTTAACCAGGTGAGCTGGAAGCACAATCGCAGTGGTTCTCCCTTTGCACACCTAGCCGAACAAAGCGGAACATAGGAGGAAAGCGTAGGAGCCGGGCAACCCAACTATTGACCGAAGACACAATTCGAAACTGATGCATATATAGCAATATCCGAGAATGTTTTTGCCGAATCTCTAAAGGTGTCCGGTCGCCTGAGGGCAATGTTGACGTTGAGCCCCCGGGCTCCCTGGATGATTCCTCCATGATCTTGATAGAGATCGGAGTTGATGTTGATGAAGGCCCTCATCCGAACATGACGATCGGAGGTAGGGCGCAGTCCTTGGTCGAACCAAGGTGACCAGCCGAGCTGGTGACGAAGATGCCGCAGTCGCAGTTGATCTGCAGGCGAGCCATCGATCCTTTCGCCGATCACACAGCGGAACTCTCAATAAAAGCACCAATGTCGGTGTCAAAACCGGCGGATCTCGGGTAGGGGGTCCCAAGCAGTGCGTCTTAGGATCAATGGTAACAGGAGACAAGGGACATGATGTTTTGCCCAGGTTCGGGCCCTCTTGATGGAGGTAAAACCCTACGTCCTGCTTGATTGATATTGATGATGTGGGTATTACAAGAGTAGATCTACCACGAGATCAAGGAGGCTAAACCCTAGAAGCTAGCCTATGGTATGATTGTTGTTCTTTTCTATCGACTAGCCTGGCCTCGGTTTATATAATGCACCAGAGGCCTAGGATAACAAGAGTCCTAGCCGAATACGCGGGTGGGGGAGGAGTCCTTGTCTTGATCGCCAAGTCTTGTGAAATCTTCCTTGTATGCGGCAACTGTCCGGACTGGCCCATGAGTATACGGCCATGGGGATCCTCGACCCGATCCACCTGATCGGGAGACGATGTGGTGAGTACTCCCTAGTCTAGGACACCGTCACCGATCCTTACTACCTAGCTGTTATTAGTCTTTGTACTTTCACATTATCGCATACTTGACTATGGCTTGCTTAGTGTAGTTTATCTTCCGCTGCATATCAATTAGGCCATTTCTATTGTTTGTCTTTGAAACTTCCACGTTTTGAAGACTTTCGTAAAAATCACCTATTCACCCCCCCTCTAGTCGATAACTAGCAGTTTCAATTGGTATCAAAGCAAGGTACTCCCTTGTTCTGTGTGATTCGGTTTAACCACATGGAGTTTAGCTATATCGACTGCAGGGATAATCAAAGTTTCCGCTGCTTGCCCCGTGTTCGATGGAACTGAATATCCCTACTGGAAGAATAATATGCGCATGCATCTTGAATCCATTGATGTCGACCTCTGGTATGTCATCAAGAACGACGTTCCCAAAACTGGTGACGGTGTCACCCCCACTGATGTCAAGAAGTTCATTCAACTGGACTCTACTGCAAAGAACATCATCTTTGGTCATCTGACCAAAGGACAGTATGGCCGTGTAAGTGCTCTGGAAACATCAAAGCTAGTCTGGGACTGGCTATCCAAGGTCAACAAAGGCGTCTCAACCCAGAGAGATCAAAGGATCAGTGTTCTTCGCAACCTATTCAACCGCTTCAAGAGAAACAACAATGAAAATGTCCAGCTCACGTTTGATTGTCTGACTGACATTCACAAATGAGCTTCAGGCTCTCGGCGCCACTGAGATTACCAAGCATGAAATCATCAAGACACTGCTGAGATCACTTGGCAGCTCCTTTGACACCCTTGCCCTCATGATACAAGAATGCCCTGACTTCAAGACACTCGATCCGTCAGATATACTTGAGAGGCTCAACACACATGAGTTCCAGCTTTCTGAGAAAAGAGATATCTATGGTCCCAACTATGGCCGGACTCGTGCTTTGAAGGCAAAAGTTGTTTCCTCATCTGAAGAAGAATCTGATTGCGGTTCTGATGATCCTGAAGACATTGGAAAGGAACTTGCTATGCTTGTGAAAAAGTTCCAGAAGTTCACCAAGAAGAAAGGCTTCAGAAAGTCTTCACGATCTAGCTCAAGAAATGATGAAGCTTCCACTCATGACAACAAGAAGAGAACATGTCACAAGTGCAAGAAGCCTGGACACTATATCTCCGAGTGTCCACGATGGGACAATGAGAAGAAGAAGAAGAAGAGCAAGTAATATGATTCTGATGACAAGAAGAAGAAGAAATCTTCAAAGTCTTCTTCCAAGTCCTCATCAAGGTCTTCATCTCATAAGAAGATCTCATCTGGCAAGGCTCGTGCTTTTGTTGGCAAGGAAATGGATTCAGAGGAGGAGTCTGCTTCTGAGGAGGTGGAGGTGGAGTCTGGAGAGGAGTCCGACCCTGGCGTTGCAAGTCTGGCTCTAGCCACAGCCTATGTTGCCAAGTCCATCTTCAACACCGAAGACACTGACTTCCACACCAATGCTGAAGCTGATGACAAGGATGATCCTGCTCTGAAAGTGCTAGTATCGACTAGAGGGGGGGTGAATAGGCGATTTTTATGAAAGTCTTCAAAACTTAGACGTTTCAAAGACAAACAACAGAAACGACCTAGTTCATATGCAGCGGAAGATAATCTACCATAAGCAAGCCATAGTCAAATATGCAATGATGTGACAGTATAGGACTAATAGCAGCTAAGTAGTAAGGATCAGGATGGAAGATAGTATGAAGCCAATCAACAGTATTAATCAAACAATGAAGTCAAATAGATACACATATAGGCAGTGACTTCACGAAGACAAACTTAAGTAAAGGATGGAAAGGGATAGAACCAGTCGCTTGTTGAAGACACAGGATTTGTTGGACCAGTTCCAGTTGCTGTGACAACTGTACGTCTGGTTAGGGAGGCTGAGATTTAACTCAGAAGACCGTGTCTTCACCTTATTCCCCTTGAGCTAAGGACACCCAGTCCTCGCCCAATCACTCTGGTAAGTCTTCAAGGTAGACTTCCAAACCTTCACAGACTTCGTTCACCGGCAAACCACAATGACTCTTGGATGCTCAGAACGCGACGCCTAACCGGTTGGAGGATTCACAGTCCTCAAGTGTAATAAGTCTTCAGGTCACATAGATAGAAAGACTCCAGTGATGCCTAACACTCTTTGGCTCTGGGTGTTTGGGCTTTGTCCTCACAAGGATTTCTCTCTCTCAAATGCTTCGAGGTGGGTTGCTCTCAAACGACAAAAGTCGTGCACTAACTCTGAGCAGCCACCAATTTATGGTGTAGGGATTGGGCTATTTATAGCCACAAGGCAACCCAACCTGATTTGTCCGAAATGACCCTGGGTCACTAAGGAACTGACACGTGTTCCAACGGTCAAATTTCAAACACACACGACAACTTTACTTGGGCTACAAGCAAAGCTGACTCATCCAGCTCTGGATAAGATTTGCTCTCATTGTCTTCGCTCGAAGACATAGGATTTGGGTTGAGCATCACTTCAGTCACTCTGACTTAGTTCACTTGGGCCCCACTTAACAGTACGGCGGTTCCTATGACTCAACAAAGAAGAAAAGGAAACAACGAAACCACACAGTCTTCGCGCTCCACAGTCTTCACGCAGTGTCTTCTCATGTCATAGTCTTCAATATGAATATCTTCTCATCCCACCATTGTCTTCAATGTCTTCATACATTTTAGGGGTCATCTCCGGTAGGTAAACTGAATCAATGAGGGACACTACCTGCGTTATCCTGCAATTCTCACAAACGCATTAGTCCCTCAACCAACTTTGTCGTCAATACTCCAAAACCAACTAGGGGTGGCACTAGATGCACTTACAATCTCCCCCTTTTTGGTGATTGATGACAAACTGGTTGAAGTTTTCAACGGGGTTAAAGTATGTGAAATTGTAAAGGATAGGGAACTGTCTTCATAAGTAGCAAGGTCTCCCCCTGAAGATGTGCATATAAGTAATTTGCTTTTGGAATGCAAATGCACATGGCAGGTTGTACTTGTGGAGATCCACTTCAACTTATGAAGATAATTCATCATGCATGAAATGATATAGCAAGTAGAATGACATGCATAATGAAAAATGGACGTCTGCAGAATGATCTAAGTGCGGAAGTTATCATCGCACATGCGGAATTTATCATCGCATCACAGTAAAGCAAATAAGTAGCAGACGACCATCAAGTTTAGGTGTTACAACTCAAAGAACCAAATGTTTTAAAAATCAAGAGTTGTAAGCACGAGGCAAAATATAATGCAACCGCCCATATGAACCCGCTTGAAGACTGTCAACTCATACGCTTCTCGCCCTTTTGTCAGTAAGGACCAAAAAGGTTTGAAGACATAGAGCATCTACTCGTCCTCATGAGTAGGTGAAGCAGCAGGGTTATCATCGTTGGTTGGCGGTGTAGACGAACTTGGTGCAGTGTTGATGCATGCAGTAGTAGGAGGTGGTGAAGTAGCATCATCTTCATCATTGATCACTTTGGCATTGACAGTTGCCGCGGAGGAAGAATATTCAGAGTCTTCAAGAGATGGAGTGCGACGTAGGACAGCAGTCCGTGGAGGAGTGGAGTCAAACTGGAATCTTTCATTGAAGCCATTGTCTTGAAGATTTGCTTCAACACTAAGTAGGGTCAAGCTCTTCCATGATCACCGGCAAGTCTCATGAGCAACAAATGCATTCTTGGTGGCAAGGTTTCGAATGCAATTGACATCCACCAAGAGGCTTTGCATCTGTCTCTTGAGCCAAAAGTGATGTTTATCCTGTTTCTGATGAAGGGCCACAAGAAGTTCTCGGTAATTGAGAACGCGAGAACGCTTCCGAGGCCTTTGGGCAATGGTGCTTTCAGTGGCTTCAGTAGGTGCTCGATGAGGCAGACGAGTATTTCCAACCAATGGATAGATTCGTGTTGCTGCTTGAACACCTTCAATGGATTTAGTGAAGCTTTGGTGCTCGGCATTCTGAAGACAAAGAGGCTTCTTGGCAGGGTCAGAGTATATGGCTTCAACTAACATATCAACCTCTGGTAAAAAGATCAGATGATTGCGAGGAGATGGTTGATAGTTGATAGATGAGTGTCGCTTGATGAGGCGCATGACCCATGGAGCATAAAACTTCAGACCGAACAGATCAGATCCAGAAGCAGCAAGTTGCCTGATGAAGAATTCTTGAGTATTGAAGCTGATGCCATGGAGAATTTAGAAGACCAAAGTCTTCATAGCTCCTTCAAGTTTGGCCGCTGATGAATGTCCTTTGATAGGCCATAGAGTTCGCCTAATAATATGATATATTGTGCATGGCAGATACTCAAGGTCTTCAAAAAAGAACTCTGTTGGATATTCAGCGTCAGATGGCAAGGGCTTCATCATGCTCAACATCTGGCTCATGTTGGGTTCTGGCTTATGGAAGATGCTCTCCAATGCATTGTGGTGTAGCTAACAATCAGGTTCATATAGCTCTCCAGGAGTGGCTAGCCCTGTAAGCTCAATGATGTCAAGAGCTTTGGCTTCATGATGAACGTTTCCGGTCATCCACTCAAGGACCCATGTCTTGATATCTCTGTTGTAGCCGCGAATGTGTAGAGTAGCATAGAATTGAAGCAATAGCTCTTCATTCCAGTGTTCTTTGTCTGTCACAAAGTTGAGCAGACCAGCATCACGAAAGCAATCAAGTGCCTCTTCTAAGCACGACAGTCCAGCAATGGCTTCAGTGTCAAGGCGCATATGAGGGAAAATGCGCCCTTGATCATATAGAACGCAGGAGTAATAGCTTCTCTGCTGATAGCTCCAGAACCGATCTGATGATATCCTTGGTTTGGAGTAGGGGTTCTTGGCACTGTCAAAGAAGGTATTTTGGCTTTTGAAGCCATTAGCATTGAAGGACCCTGGTGAGTTTGTAGTACCTGGAAACCTTGGCAGTCTTGGCTTTGGCTTCTGGACCTGAGGCCTATGCTCAACATGATAATCAAATTGAGGTCCAGAGGCAGTAGGAGGAGGTACCAGAATGGGCCATCGAACAGTGGTTAGCTGACCATGACTGTATGCTTGCTCAATTGTATGAGGCCTTAGTGGCGGAACAGGAGTAGTGGCAACAGCTGAGGCTTCAGGCTGCACAACAGGTGCTTCGGGAGCAGTTGCCTCATTAGCTTCAGGTGCAGTGGCCTCATTAGCTTCAGGCACAGTGGCCTCATTAGCTTCAGGCACACTAGTTGGTTCAAGCTCCACATTAGCGTTAGCCATCACAACGTCATCGGCTTCATTAGCATTGGTGGTGGCAACTTCAACATTTTCAACCTCCTCTTGATGAACAGGAGGGTCGGGCACTGGCACATTCACATCAGGAAGAACTTCTTCAATAACTGGGGTAGTAGGGACACGTACGTCTTCTTGATTCTCTTTGGCTGATGCAGCCAGAATGTCTTCAGCAGCTTGGGCTTCAGACATGGAGACATTCACAGTTGGAGTGGGTTCAGAAAATACTTGACGTGCAACAGGTTGGCATTGCACTTCTCCTTCTGGAACGCTCGACAGAGGGACTTGAGGCCTTTGTCCTTTGCGAAGCCTGCGAAGTGCTGGCAACGCCTTTGGAGATGGAGTTGGCTGGGCCTCAAAGTCTTCATCTTCTTCTTGCACGGGTGGTGTAGCTTGTTGTTGTTGTTGGGGAGTACTCGGGGAGTCTTGTTGCTGTGGGTGATCAGCCCACGATGCATCCTGAGCAATTGGCATCAAAGGACGACCAATGTTGATGAGTTCGCTGTTCGTAAGAACAGGCGATGATACCATGTTGTGTTCGATCTGAGGAAGAACTTCATCATCGTCAACATTGTCATCATGACCAATGTCTTTAGCAGCGGTGGGTTCAGCTGCTGGAATATCTTCAGCTTCATGAGCCTCTGTGGAAGCAGGCTCATGAACTATCATCCTTCTTTCTTGATGTTCTGACGCAGGGCGAACCACTGAAATGGGTTCAACAACTAAGGGCTCTGTGGGAGCAGCCCTAGTCTTCTTGGTCTTGCGCTTCTTCTTGGAGGGAGCGGCATCAGAGGCTTCAGTATTCTTCCTCTTTCTGGCTTCAGCCTCAGCAGCCCTCGTCTTCTTCTGTTCTGAAGCGGTTGTGGTGACCTTTGGCTTCGAGCCAGCCATACTGCTTGGGAAGATAATGCGAGGGGCTTCTTGGCTTGAAGGTGCAGGCTGGTCAGCAGGAAGCTTCTTCTTTTTCTTTGCAGCCATCCCAGGGTCAATGCCAGGACGGCCAAGTGACTTGCGCTTCTCAGCCTCATTGTAGGCAAGCACACACTTATCCGCCAAACTCTTAATGCGCTCACGAGAGCCTTGAGCTTCTTGGCGCTTCTTCAGAAAAGCTTCTTTAAGCTCATGCAGCATGACCTTGAAGTTTCCGACGTCTTGAACACTGAGCTTCGCCACATGCTTCTTGAATTGAGCCTTCTCATAATCAATTTTGTTCTTCAGCTCAACGATGCACTGAGCAAGAGCTAGCTCAGAAGCAATGGCGCCATTGAAAGAGACGCTGAGGCCAATGGGAAGCTGCAAATCTTCAAAGCTTAGATTGGGGGTGTCGAACCACTCATCAATGAAGTTATGGATGATTGCCACATCAAAGAGAGGCAAGTTGTTGAAGATTTTTGCTTCTTCCTTGCTCTTTATCAGTTGCTCAAGGGCATCATCAGCAAGATCTTCATCACTAGACAGATCAATGGGTTCTTCACGCAGAATGGCGGGAGGAGTCAAGGCTTGATCAGTATGCCTGACAAGTTTCTTTTTCTTCTCCGTCTTCTTGGAGATACGGGATTGATCTTCAGACTGCACACTGGCTTCAGGAGGTGCAGTGGCCAGAGGCTTCGCACGTAAAGCTTTTGGAGGTGCTGATTTAGAAGCCTTTAGCTTCTTTTGCTTCTACAGCTTCAGAGGAGGAGCTGGGGCTTCATCAGTGTCAGCATCATTATCAGAATGATCTACTCTGGCACCCTGAACCAAGATGTAGGTGATGAGGCCGTCAAGGTTAGAGAAGGGGCCGATGACATTGGGTTTTGCATCACGAGAGCCGCCAGCACGAGGAGCAGAGGGACCAGGGTTGAAGTCTAATCCCAATGACTTCTTGTTTTCCTTGGCCGAAGCCTTTGCGTGCTGGAAGTTGCGCGTGAATAGAGCATCATCATGACACCAGAGTAATGATGTGGGATCGACATTCTCAGGCTGAGGTCCACGGACCATGCAAGGATAGAAGTCTTGTGCAATAGCTTCAACTCTGTTCTTGGGTTGAAGGCCTCGATAGAGAATATCGCCCCACGGACTCTTGATAGCATTCTTCTCTGCATATTCCTTGGTCACGAATTTGTACTTGAACCATTCTTCAGCCCAATAGCGTCGAATCCATTGGATTCGTGTCTTGCGCTGATGATAAGTCTCTTCAGGATCTGTCTTGTAGAGCTCTGCTAGGTCATCAGGCAGATGTTTGGATGTTCCTTCTCTGCGCTGTCTGCCACCCTTCCTTGCTGATTTTTCTGCAGCCATGAACTTCAAACTGAATGGCTTCAATACGTTCAAAGGCTTCAGAGAATTACGCTTGCTAGTCAAGCAGGAACTGGCTTCAGGAGAATTGATATGATGTTGTAAGTATTCTGCAAACGAATGGAGACTATGAGAACCAAGGGATTCTCCCACTGACATGTACCCGTGACAGCATTAGTGATGCGAGGGAAGGGGAAGAGGTCATATGCATTCTCAGAAGATTTTGAAGATAAATCAGTTTGAAGACATTGACCTCATGATGCGAAGACATTCACTTATATAGGTGAGTTGGTTCCAGATTTGTACCAATCCATGAATAAGTACAGGTGAGGAATCAAACTAGACAGGAAATCTAAGTGAATTGACTAGGCAGTATGAGATGCAGACAGAATAGATCTAACATTGAATAGGCAGAAACCACTTTCGGTAAACAGGATGAATCTTGAAGATCAAAAAGGTGGTAAAAATAGAGTTATAATTACCACACGAAGAACTGCTATATGGGATGAATAGGAGACCGAGCAGTTCAGCCCACCGTGCCCTAACTTGGCGACGGAGGACACCTACGGCGACGGCATAGAGGACGATGTCCGCGGCCGGCGTGAGGACGGTGTCGGAGAAGTCGCGGCAGCTAAGCGCTTCGTCGCCGGCGTCGTCGAGAGTTAGTGGTGGCGCTAGGGTTTTGACGAGGTGGAGAGGTGGAAGAAGAATTTCTTTACCGCAGGGGACAAGTATTTATAAGTAGGTGAGCGGCACAGCGCAATTACGCTAGTCCCCTGGTGGTTCACATTTGAGGGGTACGTGGCAAGCATGCAACATACTCAGAGTTGTCCCACGTTCCCACACCCGCCAGGCATGTCGGAGAGTTGTTCCGGCTTCTCCAGATTTCAACAATAAAGATAAGTCATTTAAAACAAATTTAATGTTTGTCTCTTTGCCTTCTGCTGACTAGGACACAGAGAAGACATTCGACAGTTTCAATAGAATGCATATGATTTGGACAGATAGAGTTTGAGATAGAAAGCATAGAGAGGTTAGGGTCCGATCACATTCACTTAGTTCAGAAGATTCAACTTGAAGACATAGCTATAAGTGAATGCTGTAGAGGACAGAACACGAGTATATTCATATATATATCAGAATGCAATCAAATCATCAAAGTGCAGAAAATCATGAAGATAAATTGAAACTGAAGACAAACCAAATGCTAAGTCTTTGCAAAATAACGCCATGAGTGAAACACTTCAAACAGAGAAATTTGGTGGTGGCGTTACCCACCGTATAGGAAGTATTAGACCCAGACACGGCGCACAATTATCGTGGCGCTCCGATGTCAAATTCCATGTTAATGTATTCACACTCAGAGTGTAAATCTTCATTGATTGAAGATATACATTACTTTGTGTGTTGCACATCTAAGTCATCAACATGCATAAGTGTTAGGATGTGTGCCTGATCACAGGACATTAGAGGATTCCAAGATATTTAGCTCACACCGTAACTTGCAAAACCTTTTCTCATCCAAGGGCTTTGTGAAGATATCTGCCGGTTGCTCTTTAGTGTTTACGTGAATGATATCGATATCTTTCTTCATGACATGATCTCTGAGAAAGTGATGACGAATTTCAATGTGCTTTGTCTTCGAGTGTTGGACTGGATTGTTGGCTATCTTGATGGCACTCTCGTTGTCGCAGAAGAGAGGTACTTGTTTCAGGTTGATGCCATAGTCCTTGAGAGTTTTCTTCATCCATAGAAGCTGAGCACAACAGGATCCAGCAGCAATGTATTCAGATTCAGCAGTTGAGAGTGATACACAATTCTGCTTCTTTGAAGACCAACAGACCAGTGATCGACCAAGAAAGTGACATGTGCCTGATGTAGACTTGCGATCCACTTTGTCACCAGCATAATCAGCATCCGAGAATCCAATCAAATCAAATTTTGAGCCCTTGGGATACCATAATCCGAGTGTTGGGGTGTAAGCCAAATATCGAAGAATTCGCTTCACAGCTAAGTGATGCGATTCCTTTGGTGCCGCTTGGAATCAAGCACACATGCAAACACTAAGCATAATATCTAGCCTAGATGCACATATATAAAGTAAAGAACCAATCATGGAGCGGTATACCTTTTGATCGAACTCTTTACCATTGTCGTCGGGACCAAGGTGGTGTTTGGCTGGCATTGGCGTCATGTAGCCTTTGCAGTCTTCCATTCCAAACTTCTTCAGACAATCTTTGAGGTATTTTTCTTGAGATATGAAGATGCCATTGCTTTGCTGACGAATTTGAAGACCAAGGAAGAACTTCAGTTCTCCCATCATGGACATCTGATATTGCTCTTGCATCATGTATCCAAACTCATCACTATACTTCTGGTTGGTGCAGCCGAAGATAATGTCATCCACATATATTTGGCACACAAACAGTTCGCCATCATATGTCTTCATGAAGAGTGTGGGATCGAGGGATCCTGGTTTGAAGCCTTTGCTCTTCAGGAAGTCTTTGATCGTATCATACCATGCGCGAGGAGCTTGTTTGAGGCCATACAGTGCTTTGTTTAGCTTGTACACCATATCAGGATGTTTTGGATCTTCAAAGCCAGGTGGTTGAGCGACATATACTTCTTCTTCAATCTTGCCATTGAGAAATGCACTCTTCACATCCATTTGATATAGCAAGATGTTGTGATGATTAGCATAGGCTAGCAGTATGCGAATAGCTTCAAGCCTAGCAACAGGAGCAAATGTTTCATCGAAGTCAATTCCTTCAACTTGAGTATATCCTTGAGCCACAAGACGTGCTTTGTTTCTGATGACTTGACCATGCTCATCTTGCTTGTTTCGATATATCCATTTTATTCCAATAATGTTATGCTTGCGAGGGTCAGGTCGCTTGACAAGTTCCCAAACATTATTCAGCTTGAACTGTTGAAGTTCTTCTTGCATGGCTTGAATCTATTCAGGTTCCATAAAAGCTTCAGCAACTTTCTTGGGTTCTGATATTGACACAAATGAAAAGTGCCCACAGAAGTTTGCTAGCTGTGTTGCTCTTGAGAGAGTAAGCAGACCAGGCGCATTGATGCTGTCAATTATCTTCTCGATTTGTACTTCATTTGCAACACGAGGATGAACAGGACGAAGACTTTGCTCTTGCTGATCATTGTCATCATTGGGAGAATTGTCTTCGGTCTGAGCATTGTCTTCAGGTTGATTTGGTGCAGAGATGATAAGTTCATCTTCAGGCTGTGCTTCAGAAGGCATGATTTCACCAGTTCTTATCAGCTTGATAGATTCGCTTGGAGGATAGGCTTCACAAGGTATGTTGTGAAGCATAAGCATTTGACGCACACTAGGATTATTACAGCTTAGATCAAGATTAGAACACACATTATGACAGATAAGAGATTCATATGTGGAATACATAGTAAGTCATTTTATCATGCGTCCCTTTATGTTTTAGGTCCCCAGCAATAATATCGGACGCCTTTGATTGCTGGCTAGAGACCACATTCTGCAAAAGAGAGTTAATTCTTCTTCACCACCCACATTTTCAGGGGTGGCTTAGAAGCAATGAGTCTAAGTGCAGCATCTGAGAATTTTGGCTTTGAAGCCCTAGCAAATAGCCTTGCAGGAGATGAATGATACTCATGTGAATAAGCAAAAAAGTTCTTAGTTCTATGAACATAGCGGTTCTTAGTTCTATGAACATAGTAAGTCATTTTATTCATGAGTCTGAGTATGATTTCCCTACAAAACATTGGCGTTAGGGTGACTCAAGTGAGTCCTATGTTCGTATGAAGCCGTTGGACCATATGATGCCTTTGGTCTGGGGTTTGTCTTCTTCCCTGGTGGTGTCATGATGACATTCACTGGAAGATTCTCAAGGCAGCTTTTGGGAACCCAGATCTTCTTCATAGGAGGTCCATTCCTGCAGTTAGTACCAATATACCTAGCAAACACTTCACCATTCTGATTTTTGAACAGTTTATAGTTTGCATCAAAGGATTCATCAATGATAATAGGATTAGCATAGGTAAATCCAGATAAAGTGGATGGATCCACTGAAGGTTCCTTTGCAGCAACCCAAGTGGTTTTGGGATACTGCTCAGGCTTCCAGTAGGAACCATCAACATTCATTTTCCTCTCGAACCCAACACCCTCTTTCCTAGGGTTTCGGTTCAGAATCTGCTTTTTGAGGACATCGCAGAGTGTCTGATGTCCCTTCAAACTTTTGTACATCCCTGTTTCAAGCAATGTCTTCAACCTAGCATTTTCATGAGCAATTGTAGTGGTATCCTCCGCAGAGGGGTTAGTAACCACATCAGTAGTTGAAGACAATGAAATAGTAGCAGCAGTGGAACATTCAGCAACAGATGTAGCGTTATCACGCTCAATGCATTTTAGACATGGTGGTTCAAATCCATCCTGAGCGGGACTGATCTGTTGAGCGCGAAGTGACTAATTCTCTTTTTGAAGATCTTCATCAGTCGCTTTCAATTTCTCAAGCTCTTGCTTCCTTTGAAGATAATCATAGGAGAGCTTTTCGTATGTGGTTGAGAGCGTCTCATGAAGACTTTCAAGTTCTTGGTACTTAGCATGAAGATTTTTTATGTCTTCTACTAAGGACTGTGAACGTGTCATTTCCGCGTCCAACAGGTCATCGCTTTTGTCTAACAGTTTTTGAGTATGTTCCATAGCCCTTTGTTGTTCAGTAGCAATTTTAGCAAGTGTTTAGTAGCTGGGTTTGGATTCACAATCAGAGTCATCTTCACTTGATGTTTGAAAGTAAGCATCGTGTGATTTTACCTTGGCACCACGTGCCATGAAGCAGTAGGTGGGAGCAGGATCGTCCATGTCATCAGCTTCAGTGTTGGTGTGGAAGTCATTGCCTGCAGTGTTGAAGATGGACTTGGCAACATAGGTTGTGGCTAGAGCCAGACTTGCAACGCCAGGGTCGGACTCCTCTCCAGATTCCACCTCCACTTCCTCAGAAGCAGACTCCTCCTCTGAATCCATTTCCTTGCCAACAAAGGCACGAGCCTTGCCTGATGAGCTCTTCTTGTGTGATGAAGACTTGGAAGAAGACTTTGATGATTTCTTCTTCTTCTTGTCATCAGAATCATATTCCTTGCTCTTCTTCTTCTTCTCATTGTCCCACTATGGACACTCAGATATGTAGTGACCAGGTTTCTTGCACTTGTGGCAGGTTCTCTTCTTGTGGTCATAGGTGGAAGCTTCATCATTCTTGGAGCTAGATCGTGAAGACTTTCTGAAGCCCTTCTTGGTGAACCTCTGAAACTTCTTCACAAGCATGGCAAGTTCCTTTCCAATGTCTTCAGGATCATCAGAACCGCAGTCAGATTCTTCTTCAGATATGGAAACCACTTTTGCCTTCAAGGCGCGAGTTCGGCCATAATTGGGACCACAGATATCTCTTTTCTCATAAAGCTGGAACTCATGTGTGTTGAGCCTCTCAAGTATATCTGACGGATCGAGTGTCTTGAAGTCAGGGCGTTCTTGTATCATGAGGGCAAGGGTGTCAAAGGAGCTGTCAAGTGATCTCAGCAGTGTCTTGACGATTTCATGCTTGGTGATCTCAGTGGCACCAAGAGCTTGAAGCTCATTTGTGATGTCAGTCAGACGATCAAACGTGAGCTGGACATTTTCATTGTCGTTTCTCTTGAAGCGGTTGAAGAGGTTGCGAAGAACACTGATCCTTTGATCTCTCTGGGTTGAGACGCCTTCATTGACCTTGGATAGCCAGTCCCAGACTAGCTTTGATGTTTCCAGAGCACTCACACGGCCATACTGTCCTTTGGTCAGATGACCACAAATGATGTTCTTTGCAGTAGAGTCTAGTTGAATGAACTTCTTGACATCAGTGGGGATGACACCTTCACCAGTTTTGGGAACGCCGTTCTTGACGACATACCAGAGGTCGACATCAATGGCTTCAAGATGCATGCACATCTTATTCTTCCAGTAGGGATATTCAGTTCCATCGAACACCGGGCAAGCAGTGGAGACTTTGATTATCCCTGCAGTCGACATAGCTGAAACTCCAGGTGGTTAAACCGAATCACACAGAACAAGGGAGTACCTTGCTCTAATACCAATTGAAAGTGCTAGTATCGACAAGAGGGGGAGGGGTGAATAGGCGATTTTTATGAAAGTCTTCAAAACATAGAAGTTTCGAAGACAAACAACAGAAATGACCTAGTTGATATGCAGCGGAAGATAATCTACCATAAGCAAGCCATAGTCAAATATGCAATGATGTGACAGTATAGGGCTAATAGCAGCTAAGTAGTAAGGATCAGGATGGAAGATAGTATGAAGCCAATCAACAGTAGTAGTCAAACAATGAAGTCAAACAGATACACATATAGGTAGTGACTTCACGAAGACAAACTTAAGTAAAGGATGGAAAGGGATAGAACCAGTCGCTTGTTTAAGATACATGATTTGTTGGACCAGTTCCAGTTGCTGTGACAACTGTACGTCTGGTTAGGGAGGCTGAGATTTAACTTAGAAGACCATGTCTTCACCTTATTCCCCTTGAGCTAAGGACACCCAGTCCTCGCCCAATCACTCTGGTAAGTCTTCAAGGTAGACTTCGAAACCTTCACAGACTTCGTTCACCGGCAAACCACAATGACTCTTGGATGCTCAGAACGCGACGCCTAACCGGCTAGAGGATTCACAGTCCTCAAGTGTAATAAGTCTTCAGTTCACACAGATAGAAAGACTTCAGTGATGCCTAACACTCTTTGGCTCTGGGTGTTTGGGCTTTGTCCTCGCAAGGATTTCTCTCTCTCAAATGCTTCGAGGTGGGTTGCTCTCAAATGACAAAAGCCGTGCACTAACTCTGAGCATCCACCAATTTATGGTGTAGGGGGTGGGATATTTATAGCCACAAGGCAACCCGACCTGGTTTGTCCGCAATTACCCTGGTTCACTAAGGAACTGACACGTGTTCCAACGGTCAGATTTCAAACACACACGTCAACTTTACTTGGGCTACAAGCAAAGCTGACTCATCCAGCTCTGGATAAGATTTGCTCTCATTGTCTTCGCTCAAAGACATAGGATTTGGGTTGAGCATCACTTCAGTCACTCTGACTTAGTTCACTTGGACCCCACTTAACAGTACGGTGGTTCCTATGACTCAACAAAGAAGAAAAGGAAACAACCAAACCACACAGTCTTCGCGCTCCACAGTCTTCACGTAGTGTTTTCTCATCTCATAGTCTTCAATATGAATATCTTCTCATCCCACCATTGTCTTCAATGTCTTCATACATTTTTAGGGGTCATCTCCGGTAGGTAAACCGAATCAATGAGGGACACTACCTGCGTTATCCTGCAATTCTCACAAACGCATTAGTCCCTCAACCAACTTTGTCGTCAATACTCCAAAACCAACTAGGGGTGGCACTAGATGAACTTACATGCTCCCACCTACTGCTTCATGGCACATGGTGCCAAGGTAAAATCACGTGATGCCTACTTCCAAACATCAAGTGAAGATGACTCTGATTGTGAATCCAAACCCAACTACAAAACTCTTGCTAAAATTGCAACTGAACAACAAAAAGCTATGGAACATACTAAAAAACTGTTAGACAAAAGCAATGACCTGTTGGACACGGAAATGACACGTTCACAGTCCTTAGTTGAAGACATAAAAAATCTTCATGCTAAGTACCAAGACCTTGAAAGTCTTCATGAAACGCTCTCAACCACTCATGAAATGCTCTCCTATGATTATCTTCAAAGGAAGCAAGAGCTTGAGAAATTGAAAGCAGCTCATGAAGATCTTCAAAAAGAGAATGAGTCACTTCGCGCTCAACAGATCAGTTTCGCTCAGGATGGATTTGAACCACCATGTCTAAAATGCATTGAGCGTGATAACGCTACCTCTGTTGCTGAATGTTCCACTGCTACTACTATTGCATTGTCTTCAACTACAAATGTGGTAACTAACCCCTCTGTGGAGGATACCACTACTATTGCTGATGAAAATGCTAGGTTGAAGACAATGCTTGAAACAGGGATGTATAAAAGTCTGAAAGGACATCAGACACTTTGCGATGTCCTCAAAAAGCAGATTCTGAACCGAAACCCTAGGAAAGAGGGTGTTGGGTTAGAGAGGAAAATGAATGTTGATGGTTCCTACTGGAAGCCTGAGCAGTATCCCAAAACCACATGGGTTGCTGCAAAGGAACCTTCAGTAGATCCATCCACCTTATCTGGCTTCACTTGCGCTAACTGACGGTGTCCTGGACTAGGGGGTACTCACCACGTCGTCTCTCGACCAGGTGGATTGGGCCGAGGATCCCCATGGACGTTTACTCATGGGCCAGTCCACACAGTTGCCGCATACAAGGAAGATTCCACAAGACTTGGCGATCAAGACAAGGACTCCTCCCCCACCGGCGTATTCGGCTAGGACTCTTGTTATCCTAGGCCTCTGGTGCATTATATAAACCGAGGCCAGGCTAGTCGATAGATATACAACAACAATCATACCATAGGCTAGATTTTAGGGTTTAGCCTCTACGATCTCGTGGTAGATCTACTCTTGTACTACCCATATCATCAATATTAATCAAGCAGGACATAGGGTTTTACCTCCATCGAGAGGGCCTGAACGCGGGTAAAACATCGTGTCCCTTGCCTCCCGTTACCATTGATCCTAAGACGCACTGCTTGGGACCCCCTACCCGAGATCCGCCGATTTTGACACCGACATTGGTGCTTTCATTGAGAGTTCCGCTGTGTGGTCGGCGAAAGGATCAATGGCTCGACTGCAGGTCAACTGCGACGTTGGCTTCTTCGTCACCAGCTCGACTGGTCACCTTGGCTTGATCGAGGACTGCACCCTTCGTCATGTTCGGATGAAGGCCTTCATCAACACCGACTCCGATCTCTATCAAGATCATGGAGGAGTCATCCATGGAGCTCGGGGGCTCAACGTCAACATTGCCCTCAGGCGACCGTGCTGTTTTTCTAGACAACAAACTTGTATCCGCCGCCACTGCCTCCTCGAGTGTCGCCTAAACTATTACTTCGGTGGAATTATGCGGAATTAAGTCTACAACAACCCTGCAAAAATTTCGTCGAGTTCCGATGGAGGAATCTCCGGCAATCTCCGATATACCTGAGCCCTATTGAATCTGGATGAGAATCCAGATGAGTTTAGGGCGTGGTATCCAGCGTCTAGCTCGGATGTCCTTTGGAGGATCCAACCGTTGATTTGCTGCGGAATTCGCGTATCTACCACCTGCCAAAAGTTCAGCTCGATCCGACCGTCCAAACTCCAGGAAACTTCCGATTAGTGCATCAATTTTTTGGATCTGTTTTCTGCGTGAAAACGAATCCGACCCGAGTTCGTCTTTTTTATGAACGGGATTTCGGACATCCTTTTTGAAGGAAGTTTTGTATGGGGTATTGTGTTTTGTTCCCGAACACATCCCACTAACTTTAAGATCTTTTGAACATGATCTTCAACATCATGCTGGTGTCAAACCAGTCCGGCAATATTGCTCCACGGCTGCCGACCTGCGCTAGACACATCGTCACTTTGTTGAGCCAAGCTCAACTTCTTCGGATCATCATCTTGGCAAGCCGAACAAGAGTCCGGCATCGCGAAGGATAAATCATCACCAACATCGCCGCCCCACGGATTACACGGAGCGGGCATACCGACATCACCGCACGGTCGCTTCGTCAAGCCGGCATCGACCACGTCACGACCTGCATCGGTAGGGCTGCATTATTGCTTCTTCAAGCTGGTGTCCATCATGCCGACCTACTTTGACATCTCGGCTGGACGGAGAGCTTCGTCAACACTTCATTACCCCATGCCGGGGACTTCGGCATCACTCTGCCGTCCTGCATTGACCGTGCTATGTCACCACTTCGGAGTGCCGAGCTCCTTACTCCGCCACCTCGGGACCGGCTTGGGGGATGGAACCTTGTCCCGCATCAAGCTCGGACTGCGTCGTCAATTCCGAACACATTAACCAGCTAAGTTGCCTTCATGCTCAAAGTTTTAAATTTCTAACTTGTGTTCAGTTCGACCAAGAATTATACTTTTTTGTAAAAAAGTTGCTTGTAAAAATTTTCCTTGTCGAAACTTTGTTCACACACACTTGACGCGCTACCCGCGCTCATTACACCTGGGGGCTTCTTTAACAGAAGCTTATTAATACGGGCTTTATGCCCAGCACATGTGTCACACTTCCGCATGTACCTTTTATTCACCATTATATGCATCGATATGACTTAAGTTTTGGCCAAGCTGGGTTGCCTAGCTCCTGTTCTTACCCCTACGTTCCCGATTGTTCGGCTAGGTGGTAAAAGGAGCACCTCTACGATTGTTACTGCCGGGTCAGCCGGATGTGTACCTCAGACTGGGTGAAGCCGAAAGCTAGCGTTCTTAAGGGAATACTCGGTCGGTGAACTAAAAGATGATTTCTTACCTATTTATTTACCTGCCCCTAGATGTTTTTCTACTCTTTTCGCAGTCCGGACATGCACTTTAGGGCATGCCTCCCAGGGAAAGGAACCCCTAACGGAACTATTCTCCTGGAAGATGTTTCTTACTAACCATGTAATATAACATAACTAGTTGGGCACTTGTCTGATAAAGCACTAATAACCCCTACGCCTGGTCTCCACGCATGCCCCGGTTTTTATAACCGCGAGGGTATTCGGACACACTCCGGACTATTGGGTCCAGAGGTTGAAGCGAAAAGGTCCGCTACGACAAACGATCTACAATCCGGCTAGAAGGCATTCTACATGTCACCTTACATTTTATAGTCAACTTTTACCCAAGTCGCTTGGGGGCTCTTATGTTTATTTGAGCCGCTTCATACTAAGTGTTTTTCTTCTTAGTCGTTGCAAAGTTAAACCACGGCAGAAGCATTTTTTTTCTAAAGTCCAATTTTTGGATTGGCACCGAACACTTGATCTTGTTCGGACGTCATGTTTTTACTGACGTTTTTTGGTTTTCCAAGCTTTTGGCACTTTTAACTATTTGTGTGTTTTCAGCACAAGTCTCGCAGTGCAATGCCGGACACCTTTAGAGATTCGGCAAAAACATTCTCGGATATTGCTATATATGCATCAGCTTCGAATTGTGTCTTTGGTCAATAGTTGGGTTGCCCATCTCCCGCGATTGCCTCCTACGTTCCGCATTGTTCGGTTAGGTGGGCAAAGGGAGAACCACTGCGATTGTGCTTCTAGCTCGCATGGTCAAGCACCTCAGTGGAGAAAGCCGAAAACTGACTGTCACAATAGGTGTAAACTGGTCAGCGATCCGGTGACTATATTAAATGATGGGCCATTCATAACATTGGCCGAAGTGTTTCCGGCTTGACCTCGACTGTCGCCGAACACTACCGGGGGCTATTAACTGGCCTCCCAAACTAAATCCTCGATCTTTTGCTCTTACATTGGAGCTGAGGTTTCATGATCATGCTTAGCATGACAACCCAAAGAAAGGAACCGATAGCGGGACTATTTTCTTTGGAAGACATTTCTTCTGTTAAACAGCAATATAACATATCTCTTTGCGTACCTTTGTTTAGAAAGCCGTATGACCAGATTGCCTTGTTTGTCGTAAATCTTTGCCCTCATAAAGGCTTTATAAAGTAGGACAAACACTCCTCGGCTACCGGCCGAGGAGGTTGAAGCCCATGGTCGGTCAACAAAGTTTTGTACAATGCGGATCCGAGCATTAATGACATAAAGTACTTGGATACATTGAGTCATTACACATAATTTGTGATTTTACTATGGATATTGATCCTTAATTCGGCCACCCGTGCCCGCATTAAGGCTCGGGGGCTACTGGGCTTCGGGCTTATTATTTACAAATATTAAAGGGGCACATTGATCCCCTGATCTGGTGTTGCCACCCGACCAGTATCTCGGGGGCTACTGCATTGCTTGTTCTATGCAGAAAATCTTAAGTGCAATATAGTTTCCGAGGAGATTTTGATCCTCAGGTTGGTCGGCCACACCCAAGCTGAGTCTCGAGGACTGAGCACGCCGCTTTTTGTGTCCCGAAGTATTCTGCCGAGCTAGGACTTGATCCTCAGACCGATTTTGCAAATCAACCCGAGTCTCAGCGGCTACGGGGATCAGCGGTCTTATGTCATCCTTCAGGTGCATCTCGGGTTTTAGACCGATACATACCTTGAGGGCTACTGGCTATATATCTCGTCAGAGAATAAATTACATCAATAAAAAACATTGACCAAAAATCAGCCCATGACCGAGGTGCTTAACCACCTTGGAAGCAGTCCGGTATAAAGCTCGGACGCTAGTGGCTGGCTCCATAGAGGGCATTTCCGGCATTAAGCTTGGCTAAACTCCTTCAAACTTCTTTGAACCAAGGTGATTTATGACACCTCGGATAAAGTCCAGCGTTGGAGCTCGGATACATAGTTCGGCGTTAGAGCTGGGAAGCAGTCTGGCATTGGTGCTCGGCTACAAAAGATACCTCGAATGTAGTCCGGCGTTGGAGCTCGGACGCAAGAGGACGTTGCCAACCGGGAACAACTTCAAACCCGAGGCATGGAATAAAAATAACAAGGCATTGATAAAGGCCGTAAACTTAAAGGGGCTCCTCGCATACCCAACGCGTAAACTCGTCGAATGCATTTCGGCGATCCTCAAGATAGAAGATGAGAAGATTTGTTGAACCAGTTTTCAAGACCGGCAACCGAAGATGAAGAACAGTTCGGAAGAATCGAGGAGCGTCCCCAACTTGAAGACCGGTTCAGGGGGCTACTGACGGTGTCCTGGACTAGGGGGTACTCACCATGTCGTGTCCCGATCAGGTGGATTGGGCCGAGGATCCCCATGGCCATATACTCATGGGCCAGTCCGGACAGTTGCCGCATACAAGGAAGATTCCACAAGACTTGGCGATCAAGACAAGGACTCCTCCCCCACCGGCGTATTCGGCTAGGACTCTTGTTATCCTAGGCCTCTGGTGCATTATATAAACCGAGGCCAGGCTAGTCGATAGATATACAACAACAATTATACCATAGGCTAGCTTTTAGGGTTTAGCCTCTACGATCTCGTGGTAGATCTACTCTTGTACTACCCATATCATCAATATTAATCAAGCAGGACGTAGGGTTTTACCTCCATCGAGAGGGCCCGAACCTGGGTAAAACATCGTGTCCCTTGCCTCCTGTTACCATTGATCCTAAGACGCACTGCTTGGGACCCCCTACCCGAGATCCGCCGGTTTTGACACCGACACTAACCCTATCATCATTGATGAATCCTTTGATGCAAACTATAAACTGTTCAAAAATCAGAATGGTGAAGTGTTTGCCAGGTATATTGGTACTAACTGCAGGAATGGACCACCTATGAAGAAGATCTGGGTACCCAAGCAGTGTATTGAGAATCTTCCTGTGAATGTCATCATGACACCACCAAGGAAGAAGACAAACCCCAGACCTATGGCTTCATATGGCCCAAAGCCTTCATACAGATACATGACTCATCTGAGTCACCCTAACGCCAATGTTTTGCAGGGAAATCGCACTCAAACTGATGAATATGAGTGTGTGTCTTCAAACCGCTATGTTCATAGAACTAAGAACTTTTCTGCTTATTCATATGAGTATCATTCATCTCCTGCAAGGCTATTTGCTAGGGATTCAAAGCCGAAGTTCTCAGATGCTGCACTTAGACTCATTGCTTCTAAACCACCCCTGAAGATGTGGGTGGTGAAGAAGAATTAACTTTCTTTTGCAGGGAAAGGTCTCCAGCCAGCAATCAAAGGCGTCCGATACTATTGCTGGTGTCACGCCCAATATGCGACCCTATCCAAAAGGAACTCGAAGGTCCCACCAAGGATAGACCCGCATATTGAAACGCTTTTGCAAGGTGGATATCATTACATCAACATTATGTAATAGATAGGGATACATACATAAGGCATACAATGCCACACAAATACAACAACATTACATAAACAAGATCGACATCCGACTACAGATGAAACACAAACAGAAACTCAAACGACATCCACCCTGCTAGCCCAGGCTGCCGACCTGGAACCTATCCCCTGATCGAAGACGAAGCAGAAGAAGAACTCCAAATAAGCAAACATCGCTCTCGCGTCATGATCATCGCAACCTGTACCTGCAACTGTTGTTGTAGTAATCTGTGAGCCACGAGGACTCAGCAATCCCATTACCATGGGTATCAAGACTAGCAAAGCTTAAAGGGTAAGGAAGGGGTAAAGTGGTGAGGTTGCAGCAGCGACTAAGCATCTATGGTGGCTAACATACGCAAATAAGAGCGAGAAGAGAAGCAAAGGAATGGTCGTGAAACTAGCCATGATCAAGAGGTGATCCTGAACTCCTACTTACGTCAAACATAACCCAAAAAACGTGTTCACCTCCCGGACTCCGCCAAGAAGAGACCATCACGGCTACACACGCGGTTGATGCGTTTTAATTCAGATCTGGTGTCAAGTTATCTACAACCGGACATTAACAAATTCCCATTTGCCCATAACCGCGGGCACGGCTTTCGAAAGTTTATACCCTGCAGGGGTGTCCCAACTTAGCCCATGATAAGCTCTCGCGATCAATGAAGGATATTCCTTCTCCCAGGAAGACCCGATCAGTCTCGGAATCCCGGTTTATAAGACATTTCAACAATGGTAAAACAAGACCAGCAAAGCCGCCCGATGTGCCGACAAATCCCGATAGGAGCTGCACATATCTCGTTCTCAGGGCACACCAGATGAGCCAGACGTCGGGTTGGCATAGACCCTGGTTGCCCAGGGGGCGCCGGACATCGCTCAGGTTGGACCAGCACTCGAAGGAGCACTGGCC
>NC_041383.1:47747918-47764270 GCF_002162155.2 Triticum dicoccoides
GGGGGGGGGGGGTAATATAAAGATGACCCTCGGGCTCCGGAAACCCAAGGGAAAAAGGGCTAGGTGAGGCAAATGGTAAAACCAAGGTTGGGCCTTGCTGGAGGAGTTTTATTCAAAGCGAACTGTCAACGGGGTCCCATAAATCACCCAACCGCGTAAGGAACGCAAAATCCGGGAACATAACACCGGTATGACAGAAACTAGGGCGGCAAGAGTGGAACAAAACGCCAGGCATAAGGCCGAGCCTTCCACCCTTTACCAAATATATAGATGCATTAATAATATAAGAGATATTGTGATATCCCAACAAAATCCTGTCCACCATGGAGCAATCTTCAACTTCACCTGCAACTAACAACGCTATAAGAGGGGCTGAGCAAAAGCGGTAACATGGCCAAACAACGGTTTGCTAGGAAGGGTGAAAAGGTTAGAGGCTGACATGGCAATTGGGAGGCTTGATGAACAAGTGATAGGAAGCACAGCATAGCGATAGAACGAAGCAACTAGCATAGCAATGATAGTAGTGAGATCCAGGGTAGCGGTCATCTTGCCTGAAATCCCGCTAGGAAGAAGAACGAGTCCATGAAGAAGACGAACGGGAGTAGTCGAACGAATCCTCACAATCGCAATATTACCGGAACTAAGAAGCAACACCGGAAAGAAACAAACAACATGGTAAATGCACAAGCATAAACATGGCATGATGCACAAACAAGTATGATGCATGTCCAGTTTAATGAGGCATGGCATGGCAAAGTGCATGAAACAATGCTACAAGTTAAGTGGAGCTCAATATGCAACGAGTTGCATATTGTCGAAACACCACATCTGAGTTATTTAGTTCGCTCTCGTTTAGGTACACAACAATGTTAAATGTTGTTAAACATGGCAAGGGGTGAAGCATATGAAAACTACCTATCTAGGCAAGTTTAGATGAGGCCGGAACAACAAACAACAATTCCGGAAAATCCTCATGTGCAATTTATGAATTTGGTACTGTTCTGCCCTAAAACATATTTTATTGTTGTTAAACAGGGAAATAAAGTGCACCATGTTAAACTAGGCATTTTTCCACCCCATTTACATATAAAGTTTATTAAAATCGGAGCTACGGTTAATTAGTTATGAATTAAAACATTTTAACATGGCATTTTAGTAAATTAAAGCAAACAGGAAGTTAAACATTTTAAACATGGATGAAAGTGGCATATTATTAATCTACACAAAATTCTAAGCATTTTACATGTTTAAACTAATTTAATCCGATGCACAATTTATGAGATATTAAATGCATGAACATGAGGGTGTAATCTGTAAAATAGGTTTTCTCTGGATAATTAGCAAATTCGCAGACAATTGAAAAAAACATCTACAGGCCGAAACTGGTTGGGCCAACAGGAGCAGGGGCGCTGGAGGAGCTCACCCTTGGGCCAGGGCCCAGGCTGATGGAGAGGCCGAGCGAGGAGGCGCTGGGGCAAGAGGCTGCAGGGCTGATGCGGGTGAAGGGCGATGCGGTGGCCCACGCACGCTGGCAGCGCGTTCAACGCGAGGCACGAGGGAGCGGGGTCTGTGCGCTGTGCAGAGGAACAAAGCGATCACGTGCAAGTGGGTGGTTGGTCTCAGAACGGTCAATGAACACAAGCGGTCTGTCAATTGGTCAATAGAGACAAAAGAGAGAATCGGCAACTACGAACGGTAACGAGTTTTATGAAAAAAAACATGCGAATGCAATGCACATGATGCTATGAGATGAGATGCATGGCATGAACAAAATGCAAAACAAATGACAATAACCCAACCACGAAGGAAATATCATATCGCATCTCCGGAAAAGGCAAGAGTTGGAGTTACGAATCTGGAAAGTTGTATTCGGGGCGTTACAACACTCCACCACTACGAGAGGATCTCGTCCCGAGATCTAGGATGGCACCGGAGGGAATAGGAAGAGGAGGATAAGAGGTAAACTAAGTTGCTTCTTTGACGAACGAGTGAAACCACGAACCTTGAGAGGTTGAGCAATTTAGAAGAAAGAGTACAACAGAGATGAACGAGATTGCAAACAATCCGTTAGAAAAGAGGAACAAGGAGTATTACGAGAACTTGAAGGTTGAAAGATACGGAAATAAGAGCTTCACGAACGAAAAGAATATGACCAACTCGGTATAATGAGATAGCCAAGGAACAAGAATGATAGAATTTGGACAGCACTCCGGTAGAAAAGAGAAGAAAAACTTGATGAGATGAAAAGATATTGAAGAGATGATACAACACTCCGGTTAAATGGATAAGCAAGAAAAGAACACGATCCTCACAAAACGAGGTGATGGGTGAAGAGCACAACATCACAATGCCTACGTAACGAAAGAATAGAAGCTAGACCGTTGGGATAAAGGGACGGAGAAGAAAATGTCAACTTCTGCCACAAAAGAACATGGAAAGCACCCTTCCAGAAGGTTATAACAGAGTTGTTTGAAAATCAACAACGAAAAGAATAAGCTTGTAGTGGGCTTATGGAAGCATCTCAAGACTATGAGGTGACAACCGGCCACTAATGGAAACCATTGATTTGATTGAGAGCACCAAAGAGATGAAAACTTCTTCACCAAGAGGATAGGAGAAAACTAGGATCATTGATAGCACCATAATTAGCAATATTCCTTAGGGAAGGCTTTAGGTGAAATCTATACCAAGATAACTCCAACGAAGATATTGATGGATTTAAAATACCTCATTCTTAACAACATGTGAATCACGAAGCATGAATGGAAATTGTCAAGAATGATATAACACCACCTCAAAAGATAAGGTAGAAAGAATTGCACTTTGAAATGCAAGAAGAAGAATACTTGAACTCCCCAAAACAAAACATGTGTTGAGCACCATGTTTATTTAGAGTATAGCTTGGCGGGTCATAACTTCAAGAGAAATCTTGAAGAACAATTGAGGAATGAAAAGAATCCTTGACGAACCACCATGTAGAGCCTCCATTTAGAACTCTGGTAATAAAACAATGATAGAAAGAAAGAGAAGTTGAAAACACAAGGTGAAGCCTTGCAGTGATTTAGATGGAGCTTCGCGACAATATAACCGAGAAAACTTGGAACTCCGGAAAAGGAAAAGATGAAACACTAGAACCGAGAATTACTTCATCATGAACAATCTCCGGAAGAAAAGAATTGAATCACCTCGAGGAAATAAGAATAAGATTTATTGTATGCTTATCCTTCATCAAATTAAATTGATGGCAAGCAATGGATTTGGCATACTACTTATTCTCATTGAAAAATGATTACAGATAGAGATATAGCGCAAACTTCAAAAGGTATTGATGGAACCACCGATGAGATTTGGAAACAACGAATATTTGATATGATAACGGAGGAAGAGAAATCCTGAACGAACCATCGTAAGAATTGAGAATGAACGTAGCAAAGGCACGATTCACCGGGAAGAATTTGAAAATGAATGAAGATACTTGAGGGGATTTAGATATATGAGAACGAAGAGATCATGAATTGGTTAGAGGGTATTAGAACGATTCATCGGTAAGATTTGTAGAATGATAGCTACACACTGAGAATGAAGAATTATGACATGATGGCCTTCGGAGGAAAGAAATGGAAACAACTCATGAAATGCTCCGGATGGATGAAAAGAATTCCCACAATCGAAAACAATTATGAGAGGATGGCATCAAACTTGAACTACGCATCTTTGGAAGAACGGGTAACGATTTAAGAGGAAATCTTCTTCGATCTTCAAATGACGATGAGGAACGCCACCAAAATTACCGAGATACTCCGGTAGAATGGAAAGCAAAGAAGTTGAGCCAATAATAAAAATGATGTGAAATCGATCTTGGAAAGGCATGTGACTGATGAAATTCATTCTTACGTCAAACTTGGAAATGAATTTGAGAATAGCTCCGGGAAAATTAAAAGAGTCAGGTAAGATCCTGGGAAAAGACCTGTGGGTTAGGGCCCACTCAAAAGAAACATCATTGAAGGATTGCTTGAAATAGAGACTGCACTGGTTGAATTAAATGGCTTGAATGAGATAACAATCTCCAAATAGCTTGAACGGCTTAAGAATGGAAACATAAATCTTCTGAGATATCTTCAACACTCCAGAACAAATGAATAGGAAGGAGTGAATGATTAAGAGGTGCATCGGCCAATATGCGACCCTATCCAACACGTGGGAGATATCTTCAACCTGGCTCTGATACCAACTTGTCACGCCCAATATGCGACCCTATCCAAAAGGAACTCGAAGGTCCCACCAAGGATAGACCCGCATATTGAAACACTTTTGCAAGGTATATATCATTACATCAACATTATGTAATAGATAGGGATACATACATAAGGCATACAATGCCACACAAATACAACAACATTACATAAACAAGATCAACATCCGACTAGAGATGAAACACAAACAGAAACTCAAACGACATCCACCCTGCTAGCCCAGGCTGCCGACCTGGAACCTATCCCCTGATCGAAGACGAAGCAGAAGAAGAACTCCAAAATAAGCAAACATCGCTCTCGCGTCATGATCATCGCAACCTGTACCTGCAACTGTTGTTGTAGTAATCTGTGAGCCACGAGGACTCAGCAATCCCATTACCATGGGTATCAAGACTAGCAAATCTTAAAGGGTAAGTAAAAGGTAAAGTGGTGAGGTTGCAGCAGCGTCTAAGCATATATGGTGGCTAACATACGCAAATAAGAGCGAGAAGAGAAGCAAAGGAATTGTCGTGAAACTAGCAATGATCAAGAGGTGATCCTGAACTCCTACTTACGTCAAACATAACCCAGAAACCGTGTTCACCTCCCGGACTCCGCCGAGAAGAGACCATCACGGCTACACACGCCGTTGATGCGTTTTAATTCGGATCTGGTGTCAAGTTATCTACAACCGGACATTAACAAATTCCGATCTGCCCATAACCGCGGGCACGGCTTTCGAAAGTTTATACCCTGCAGGGGTGTCCCAACTTAGCCCATGATAAGCTCTCGCGATCAACAAAGGATATTCCTTCTCCCAGGAAGACCCGATCAGTCTCGGAATCCCGGTTTACAAGACATTTCGACAATGGTAAAACAAGACCAGCAAAGCCACCCGATGTGCCGACAAATCCCGATAGGAGCTGCACATATCTCGTTCTCAGGGCACACCAGATGAGCCAGACGTCGGGTTGGCATAGACCCTGGTTGCCCAGGGGGCGCGGGACATCGCTCAGGTTGGACCAACACTCGAAGGAGCACTGGCCCGGGGGGGGGGGGGTAAAATAAAGATGACCCTCGGGCTCCGGAAACCCAAGGGAAAAAGGGCTAGGTGAGGAAAATGGTAAAACCAAGGTTGGGCCTTGCTGGAGGAGTTTTATTCAAAGCGAACTGTCAACGGGGTCCCATAAATCACCCAACCGCGTAAGGAACGCAAAATCCGGGAACATAACACCGGTATGACAGAAACTAGGGCGGCAAGAGTGGAACAAAATGCCAGGCATAAGGCCGAGCCTTCCACCCTTTACCAAATATATAGATGCATTAATAATATAAGAGATATTGTGATATCCCAACAAAATCCTGTCCACCATGGAGCAATCTTCAACTTCACCTGCAACTAACAATGCTATAAGAAGAAACACCGGAAAGAAACAAACCACATGGTAAATGCACAAGCATAAACATGGCATGATGCACAAACAAGTATGATGCATGTCCGGTTTAATGAGGCATGGCATGGCAAAGTGCATGAAACAATGCTACAAGTTAAGTGGAGCTCAATATGCAACGAGTTGCATATTGTCGAAACACCACATCTGAGTTATTTAGTTCCCTCTCGTTTAGGTACACAACAATGTTAAATGTTGTTAAACATGGCAAGGGGTGAAGCATATGAAAACTACCTATCTAGGCAAGTTTAAATGAGGCCGGAACAACAAACAACAATTCCGGAAAATCCTCATGTGTAATTTATGAATTTGGTACTGTTCTACCCTAAAACATATTTTATTGTTGTTAACAGGGAAATAAAGTGCACCATGTTAAACTAGGAATTTTTCCACCCCATTTACATATAAAGTTTATTAAAATCGGAGCTACGTTTAATTAGTTATGAATTAAAACATTTTAACATGGCATTTTAGTGAATTAAAGCAAACAACATGTTAAACATTTTAAACATGGATGAAAGTGGCATATTATTAATCTACACAAAATTCTAAGCATTTTACATGTTTAAACTAATTTAATCCGATGCATAGTTTATGAGATATTAAATGCATGAACATGAGTGTGTAATCTATAAAATAGGTTTTCTCTGGATAATTAGCAAATTCGCAGAAAAGTAAAAAAACATCTACAGGCCGAAACTGGTTGGGCCAACAGGAGCAGGGGCACTGGAGGAGCTCACCCTTGGGCCAGGGCCCAGGCTGATGGAGAGGCCGAGCGAGGAGGCGGTGGGGCAAGAGGCTGCAGGGCTGATGCGGGTGAAGGGCGATGCGGTGGCCCACGCACGCTGGCGGCGCGTTCAACGCGAGGCACGATGGAGCGGGGTCTGTGCACTGTGCAGAGGAACAAAGCGATCACATGCAAGTGGGTGGTTGGTCTCAGAACTGTCAACGAACACAAGCGGTCTGACAATTGGTCAATAGAGACAAAAGAGAGAATCGACAACTATGAACGGTAACGAGTTTTATGAAAAAAAAACATGCGAATGCAATGCACATGATGCTATGAGATGAGATGCATGGCATGAACAAAATGCAAAACAAACGACAATAACCCAACCATGAAGGAAATATCATATCGCATGTCCGGAAAAGGCAAGAGTTGGAGTTACGAATCTGGAAAGTTGTATTCGGGGCGTTACAGCTGGGGACCTAAAACATATTATAGGACGCATGATAAAATGATATTGTTATGTATTTTACATCTGAATCGCTTACCAGTCATACTATGTGTCCTAACCTTGACCTATGCTGTGATAATCCTTATGAGCGTCAAATACTTATGATTCACAACACTCTTTGTGAAGCCTATCCTCCTAACTGCACTGTAGGGTACGACACCAAAAGCTTCAGAATGGATTATTGACAGCGGATGCACTAATCATATGACTGGTGATCGAAGTCTTCTTATGGACTCAACCTTACGTCCATCAGACAAGAGTCACATCACGTTTGCTGACACTGGTAAAAGCAAGGTATTGGGTCTAGGTAGAGTTGCAATCTCAAAGGATCAACACATGGATAAAGTGATGCTTGTTGAATCCATTGGTTTGAACTTAATGTCTGTCTCAATGCTTTGTGACTTAAACATGATTGTGCTATTCGGAAATAATCGTTGCCTTGTACTAATGGAATCTGACAAGTCTCTAGTCTTTGAAGGGTATCGAAAAGATGATCTATACATGGTAGAATTCTCAGCAGGTCCACAGCTTGCCGTATGTATTCTTGCAAAAGCTTCAGAATGCTGGCTCGGGCATCGGAGGCTGGGGCATGATGGTATGAGGAACTTACACACACTCGTCAAGAAGAAGCATCTCATAGGCATCGAGGGTGTCAAGTTCAAGAAGGATCATTTTGTGTGGTGCCTGCGAAGCTGGAAAGATGACAAGGGCAAAGCACCCCTCGAAGACAATCATGACTACATCTCAACCCTTCGAGCTGTTACACATGGACTTATTTGGCCCTTGACGGTGTCCTAACTAGGGGGTACTCAACGCGTCGTCTCCCGATCAGTTGGATTGGGCCGAGGACCCCCATGGCCGTATACTCATGGGCCAGTCCGGACAGCTGCCGCATACAAGGAAGAATCAACAAGACTTGGCGATCAAGACAAGGACTCCTCCCCCATCGGCGTATTCGTCTAGGACTCTTGTTATCCTAGGCCTCTGGTGCATTATATAAACCGGGGCCAGGCTAGTCGATAGACATATACAACAACCATTACAACAATCATACCATAGGCTAGCTTCTAGGGCTTAGCCTCCTTGATCTCGTGGTAGATCTACTCTTGTAATACCCACATCATCAATATCAATCAAGTAGGACATAGGGTTTTACCTCCATCAAGATGGCCCGAATCTGGGTAATCGTGTCCCTTGTCTCCTGTTACCATTGATCCTAAGACGCACTGCTTGGGACCCCCTACCCGAGATCCACCAGTTTTGACACCGACATTGGTGCTTTCATTGAGAGTTCCGCTGTGTGATCGGCGAAAGGATCAATGGCTCGACTGCAGGTCAACTGCGACGTTGGCTTCTTTGTCACCAGCTCGACTGGTCACCTTGGCTTGACCGAGGACTGCGGCCTACCTCCGATCGTCATGTTCGGATGAAGGCCTTCATCAACACCAACTCCGATCTCTATCAAGATCATGGAGGAGTCATCCATGGAGCTCGGGGGCTCAACGTCAACATTGCCCTCAGGCGACCGAGCTGTTTTTCTGGACAGCAAACTTGTATCCGACGCCACCGCCTCCTCGAGTGTCTCTTAAACGATTACTTTGGTGGAATTATGCGGAATTAAGTCTACAACAACCCTGCAAAAATTTCGTCGAGTTCCGATGGAGGAATCTCTGGCAATCTCTGATATACCGGAGCCGCATTGAATCTGGATGAGAATCCGGACGAGTTTAGGGCGTGGTGTCCAGCTTCTAGCTCGGACTTCCTTTGGAAGATCCAACCGTTGATCGGCTGCGGAATTCCTATATCTACCTCCCCTCAAAATTTCAGCTTGATCCGACCGTCCAAACTCCGGGAACCTTCCAATTAGTGCATCACTTTTCGGATCTATTTTCTGCGCGAAAACGAATCCGACCCGAGTTCGTCTTTTTTATGAACGGGATTTCGGACATCCTTTTTGAAGGAAGTTTTGTATGGGGTATTGTGTTTTGTTCCCGAACACATCCCACTAACTCTAAGATCTTTTGAACATGATCTTCAACATCATGCTGGAGTCAAACCAGTCCGGCAATATTACTCCGCGGCTGCCGACCTGCGCTAGACACGTCGTCACTTTGTTGAGCCGAGCTCAACTTCTTCGGATCATCATCTCGGGAAGCCGAACAAGAGTCCGGCATTGCGAAGGATAAATCATCACCAACATCGCCGCCCCACAGATTACACAAAGCGGGCATACCGGCATCGCCGCACGGTCGCTTCATCAAGCTGGCATCGACCACGTCACGACCTGCATCGGCAGGGCTGCACTATTGCTTCTTCAAGCTGGTGTCCATCACGCCGACCTACTTCGACATCTCGGCTGGACCGGGGGCTTCGCCATCTCTTCATCAACCTACTCCGGACACTTCGACGTCACTAGCCGACCAGACAATGGGTGCGCGGATCGAGTCCCAATTTTGGGAATCACCTTCCTTCAGATTGCTACAACAAATAAACCAGGTGCTATTAATCCTAGTATTTCTTTTTGCTTGTTTGGGTTAATTTTTCCCAAGGAATTATTACTTTGGTTTGTCCATCATATGTACACAGGTCTATCAAATGGTGGCCGCATTATCGACGGTCGCATGATGGTTCGGTCAGTTTCCATACATAGTCCGGCGAACGCCGCATCCGGAACTCGGACCGACCTGTGAATCCAGGCTTTGCCACGCCTTTAGTGCATTATGCCGACGACCTGCATTGACATCGACTTTGGCGCCAGGCCATATTTCTTTTATTACTCACTTTGCATAAATTATTTATTATGCAATGATTTTTTTTACTATTATCTCTGGTTTGCACTATTTTTTGTGCACAGGAAAATGATCCAGCCGAACTATATCCTTTGATGTCACCTTGGCTGGACGGGGGGGCTTCATCAACACTTCATTACCCCATGCCAGGGACTTCGGCATCTCTCTGCCGTCCTGCATTGACCGTGCTATGTCACCACTTCACAGTGCCGAGCTCTTTGCTCCGCCACCTCGGGACCGGCTTGGGGGATGGAACCCTGTCCCGCATCAAGCTCGGACCGCATCGTCAATACTAAACACATTAACCAGCTAAGTTGCCTTCATGCTCAAAGTTTTAAAATTTCTAACTTGTGTTCGGTTCGACCAAGCATTATACTTTCTCGGAAAAAAGTTGCTTGTAAAAATCTTCCTTGTCGAAACTTTGTTCGCACACACTTGATGCGCTACCCGCGCTCATTATACCTGGGGGCTTCTTTAACAAAAGCTTATTAATTCGGGCTTTATGCCCAACACATGTGTCACACTTCCGCATGTACCTTTTATTCACCATTATATGCATCGATATGACTTCAGTTTTGGCCAAACTGGGTTGCCTGGCTCCTGTGCTTACCCCTACGTTCCCGATTGTTTGGCTAGGTGGTAAAGGGAGCACCTCTGCGATTGTTACTGCTGGGTCAGCCGGATGTGTACCTCAGACTGGGTGAAGCCGAAAGCTAGTGTTCTTAAGGGAATACTCGATCGGTGAACTAAAAGATGATTTCTTACCTATTTATTTACCTGCTTCCAGATGTTTTTCTGCTCTTTTCGCAGTCCGGACATGCACTTTAGGGCATGCCTCCCAGGGAAAGGAACCCCTAACGGAACTATTCTCCCATGAAGATGTTTCTTACTAACCATGTAATATAACATAACTAGTTGGGCACTTGTCTGATAAAGCACTAATGACCCCTACGCCTGGTCTCCACGCATGCCCCGGTTTTTATAACCGCGAGGGTATTCGGACACACTCCATACTATTGGGTCCAGAGGTTGAAGCGAAAAGGTCCACTACGACAAACGATCTACAATCCGGCTAGAAGGCATTGTACATGTCACCTTATATTATCAACTTTTACCCAAGTCACTTGGGGGCTCTTATGTTTATTTGAGCCGTTTCATACTAAGTGTTTCTCTTCCTACCCATTGCAAAGTTTTTATTATTATTTATCACTCCTTTTTTCGACACAAGTGTGCGGTCACTAGCCGGGGAGCCTAATTTCTCTCTCAAAGCCTCTAGAGTTTAGTTTGCTAAACTGGCCTAGTAAGAAGTACTCCGCCTTCTGGATAGGAGGTTGAAGCCGTAGGCTGACCCGCTTGAAGTTTTGAGATAGGATGTGTCATGTTAAAGCACGGCAGAAGCACCCTTTTTCTCTAAAGTCCAATATTCGGATTGGCACCGAACACTTGATCTAGTTCGGACATTAATCTTTTGAATAAGTTTTTTGGCTTTTCGAGCCCATGGCACTTTTAAACTATTTGTGTGTTTTCAGCACAAGTCTCGCAGTGCAACGCCGGACACCTTTTGAGATTCGGCAAAAACATTCCTCGGATATTGCTATATATGCATCAGTTTCGAATTGTGTCTTCGGTCAATAGTTGGGTTGCCCGGGTCCCGCGCTTGCCTCCTATGTTCCGCTTTGTTCGGCTAGGTGTGCAAAGGGAAAACCACTGCGATTGTGCTTCCAGCTCGCATGGTCAAGCACCTCAGTGGAGAAAGCCGAAAACTGACTGTCACAATAGGTGTAAACTGATCAGCGATCCGATGACTATATTAAATGACGGGCCATTCATTGGCCGAAGTGTTTCCGGCTTGACCTCGACTATCGCCGAACACTATCGGGGGCTATTAACTGGCCTCCCAAACTGAATCCTCGATATTTTGCTCTTACATTGGAGCAGAGGTTTCATGATCATGCTTAGCATGACAACCCAAAGAAAGGAACCGATAGCGGGACTATTTTCTTTGGAAGACATTTCTTCTGTTAAACAGTAATATAACATGTCTCTCCGCGTACCTTTGTTTATAAAACTGTATGGCCAGATTGCCTTGTTTGTTGTAAATCTTTGCCCTCATAAAGGCTTTATAAAGTAGGACAAACACTCCTCGGCTATTGGCCGAGGAGGTGGAAGCCGATGGTCGGTCAACAAAGTTTTGTACAATGCGGATCCGAGCATTAATGACATAAAGTACTTGGATACATAGAGTCATTACACATAATTTGTGATTTTACTATGGATATCGATCCTTAATTCGGCCTCCCGTGCCCGCATTAAGGCTCGGGGGATACTGGGCTTCGGGCTTATTATTTATACAAATATTGAAGGGGCACATCGATCCCCTGATCTGGTATTGCCACCCGACCAGTGTCTCGGGGGCTACTGCATTGCCTGTTCTATGCAGAAAAATTTAAGTGCAATACAATTTCCGAGGAGATTTTGATCCTCAGGTTGGTCGGCCGCACCCAACCTGAGTCTCGAGGACTGAGCACGCCGCTTTTTGTGTCCCGAAGTATTCTGCCGAGCTAGGACTTGATCCTCAGACCGATTTTGCAAATCAACATGAGTCTCAGCGGCTACGGGGATCAGCGGTCTTATGTCATCCTTCATGTGCATCTCGGGTTTTAGACCGATACCCACCTTGAGGGCTACTGGCACCAATCAAAAATATTGACAAAAATCGGCCCACATTCGGGGTGGTGCACCACCTCAGAAGCAGTCCGGCGTAAAGCTCGGGCGCTAGTGGCTGGCTCCATAGAGGGCACTTCCGGCATTAAGCTCGGCTAAACTCCTTCAAACTTCTTTGAACCAAGGTGATTTATGACACCTCGGATACAGTCCGGCGTTGGAGCTCGGATACATAGTCCGGCGTTGGAGCTCGGATACCGTCCGGCGTTGGAGCTCGGATACATAGTCCGGCATTAGAGCTGGGAAGCAGTCCGGCATTGGTGCTCGGCTGCAAAAGATACCTCGAATGCAGTCCGACGTTGGAGCTCGGACGCAAGAGGACATTGCCGCCCGGGAACAACCTCAAACCCGAGGCATGGCATAAAAATAACAAGGCATTGATAAAGGCCGTAAACTTAAAGGGGCTCCTCGGATACCCAACATGTAAACTCGTCGAATGCATTTCGGTGATCCTCAAGATAGAAGATGAGAAGATTTGTTGAACTAGTTTTCAAGACCGGCAACCGAAGATGAAGAACAGTTCGGAAGAATCGAGGAGCGTCCCTACCTTGAAGACCGGTTCAGGGGGCTACTGACGGTGTCCTGGACTAGGGGGTACTCAACGTGTCGTCTCCCGATCAGTTGGATTGGGTCGAGGACCCCCATGGCCGTATACTCATGGGCCAGTCCGGACAGCTGCCGCATACAAGGAAGAATCAACAAGACTTGGCGATCAAGACAGGGACTCGTCCCCCACCGGCGTATTCGGCTAGGACTCTTGTTATCCTAGGCCTCTGGTGCATTATATAAACCGGGGCCAGGCTAGTCAATAGACATATACAACAACCATTACAACAATCATACCATAGGCTAGCTTCTAGGGTTTAGCCTCCTTGATCTCGTGGTAGATCTACTCTTGTAATACCCACATCATCAATATCAATCAAGTAGGACGTAGGGTTTGACCTCCATCAAGAGGGCCCGAACCTGGGTAAAACATCGTGTCCCTTGTCTCCTGTTACCATTGATCCTAAGACGCACTGCTTGGGACCCCCTACCCGAGATCCGCCGGTTTTGACACCCACAGCCCTACTCACTATTCTACCCTCACAACAACTGCTTGTCTCTATGGCTTCGTCATTGTTGATGACTACTCAAGATACACATGGGTGCACATAATCCTCTACAAGACTGAAGTGCAAGATGTCTTCAGACGCTTCGCCAATCGAGTAATGAACAATTATGGTGTGAAGATCAAGCATATCAGAAGTGACAACGGCACTGAGTTCAAGAACACAGGGCTTGATCTTTATCTGGATACAATGGGAATCACTCATGAGTTTTCTACTCCATACACTCCTCAGCAAAATGGCATCATAGAGCGCAAGAACAGAACCCTCATTGAGATGGCTTGAACAATGCTCGACGAGTACAAGACACCAAGAAAGTTCTGGCCAGAAGCTATTGATACAGCATGTCACATCATCAACCATGTTTACATCCATAAGCTTCTGAACAAAACATCCTATGAGCTCCTTACTGGCAAGAAGCCAAATTTCAGCTACTTCAGAGTATTTGGAGCTAGGTGCTGGATCAAGGATCCCCATCACAAGTCAAAATTTGCACCTAAAGCTCACGAAGGCTTCATGCTTGGCTACGAAAAGGACTCTCACTCTTACAGAGTCTTCAACCTCTATCTCTACAAAATCGTTGAAACTGTGGACGTGAGATTTGATGAAACCAATGGTTCACAAAGAGAGCTCCTGCCAAGTACACTAGATGAAGCTCCGCCCAGCGAATCAATCAAGCTGATGGGAACTGGTGAAATCATGCCTTCTGAAGCACAGCCTGAAGAGGAACTTATCATTTCTGCACCTAACCAATCAGAAGACAATGCACAGACTGAAGACAATCCTCCAAATGATGACAATGATAAGCAAGAGCAAAGTCTTCGTCCTGTTCATCCTCGAGTTGCAAATGAAGTACAAATTGAGAAGATAATTGATAGCATCAATGCACCTGGTCCACTTACTCGCTCAAGAGCAACATAGTTAGCAAATTTCTGTGGGCACTTTTCTTTTGTGTCAATATCAGAACCCAAGAAAGTTGCTGAAGCCTTTACGGAACCTGAATGGATACAAGCAATGCAAGAGGAACTTCAATAGTTCAAGCTGAACAATGTTTGGGAACTTGTCAAGCGTCCTGACCCTCGCAAGCATAACATTATTGGTACAAAATGGATATATCAAAACAAGCAAGATGAGCATGGTCAAGTAGTCAGAAACAAAGCACGTCTTGTGGCTCAAGGATATACTCAAGTTGAGGGAATTGACTTTGATGAAACATTTGCCCCTGTTGCTAGGCTTGAAGCTATTCGTATACTGCTAGCTTACGCTAATCGCCACAACATTCTGCTACATCAAATGGATGTGAAGAGTGCATTTCTCAACGACAAGATTGAAGAAGAAGTGTATGTAGCTCAACCACCTGGCTTTGAAGATCCAAAACATCCTGGTATGGTGTACAAGCTAAACAAAGCACTGTATGGCCTCAAACAAGCTCCTCGCGCTTGGTATGATACGATCAAAGACTTCCTGAAGAGCAAAGGCTTCAAACCTGGATCCCTTGACCCCACACTCTTCACGAAGACATATGATGGTGAACTGTTTGTGTGCCAAATATATGTGGATGACATTATCTACGGATGCACCAACCAGAAGTATAGTGATGAATTTGGATACATGATGCAAGAGCAATATCAGATGTCCATGATGGGTGAGCTGAAATTCTTCCTTGGTCTTCAAATTCGTCAGCAAAGGAATGGCATCTTTATATCTCAAGAAAAATACCTCAAAGATTGTCTGAAGAAGTTTGGAATGGAAGATTGCAAAGGCTATACGACGCCAATGCCAGCCAAACACCATCTTGGTCCCGACGACAATGGTAAAGAGTTCGATCAAAAGGTATACCGCTCCATGATTGGTTCTTTACTTTATCTATGTGCATCTAGGCCAGATATTATGCTTAGTGTTTGCATGTGTGCTCGATTCCAAGCGGCACCAAAGGAATCGCATCACGTAGCTGTGAAGCGAATTCTTCAATATTTGGCTTACACTCCAACACTCGGATTATGGTATCCAAAGGGCTCAAAATTTGATTTGGTTGGTTTCTCGGATGCTGATTATGCTGGTGACAAGGTGGATCGCAAGTCTACATCAGGCACATGTCACTTTCTGGGATGATCACTTGTCTGTTGGTCTTCAAAGAAGCAGAACTGTGTGTCACTCTCAACTGCTGAATCTGAATACATTGCTACTGGATCTTGCTGCCCTCAGCTTCTATGGATGAAGCAAACTCTCAAGGACTATGGTATCAATCTGAAACAAGTACCTCTCTTCCGCGACAACGAAAGCGCCATCAAGATTGCCAACAATCCAGTCCAGCACTCGAAGACAAAGCACATTGAAATTCATCATCACTTTCTTAGAGATCATGTCATGAAGAAAGATATTGACATCATTCACATCAACACCGAAGAGCAACTGGCAGATATCTTCACAAAGCCCTTGGATGAGAAAAAGTTTTGCAAGTTACGGTGTGATCTAAATATTTTGGAATCCTCAAATGTCCTGTGATCAGGCACACATCCTAACACTTATGCATGTTGATGACTTAGATGTGCAACACACGAAGTAAAGTATATCTTCAATTAATGAAGACTTACATTCTGAGGGTGAATACATTAACGTGGAATTTGACTTCGGAGCGCCACGATAATTGTGCGTCGTATCTGGGTCTAATACTTCCTATACGGTGGGTAACGCCTCCACCAAATTTCTTGGTTTGAAGTGTTTCACTCATGGCGTTATTTTTGCAATGTCTTCGCATTTTGTTTGTCTTCAACTTCAACTTATCTTCATGATTCTCTTCACTATGATG
>NC_041383.1:47764567-47768030 GCF_002162155.2 Triticum dicoccoides
AGTGTTCTGTCCTCTACAACATTCACTTATAGCTATGTCTCCCTATTTGAATCTTTTGAACTAAGTGAATGTGATCGGACCCTAATCACTCTGTGCTTTCTATCTCAAACTCTATCTGTCCAAATCATATGCATTATATTGAAACTGTCGAATGTCTTCTCTGCGTCCTAGTTAGCAGAAGACACAGAGAAAAACATTAAGACTGTTTTAAATGGTTTATCTTTATTGGCTGAAATCCGGAGAAGCCGGAACAACCATCCGACATGCCTGGCGGGCGTGGGAACGTGCACTACAAGAATTATGTCAACTTGTGACCACCACTATTGGTCACTGAAAGGTCACAAATTTCCATTTACGACCTTTTTGTGACCAAAAACAGAAGGTCAAAAGCTGGCCGTCGTAAACTGACTATAGCGACCTTTCTTCTGGAATGGTCAAAGACGTTTACGACCAAAATATTCCTACTATGGCGTTTTGGTCACAAGCAACCTCCCCAAGCCACGTAGGCATCCAGCATGGCAAGCTGATGTGGCACAAGATTCAGCCCGGTCCAATTCGGTTTTCTACATGGGCCGAGCCCAACAATTCAGCCTATTTGTGTTTTTTTTGTCTGTCAATTTTTGGTTGGGTTCATGGGCCAAGCCCAACAATTCAGCCTTGTTAGTTTTTGAGGCCCTTGAGCTTTTTGCAGTCCATTTCTTTTTTCTATAAGACTTTTCATTTCATTTTTGAAATTGTTCGATGCTTGTTGGTATGTGGCCTGTTTCAGCCCAATTATTTGTCCAGTTTGGCCCAAGCAGACTTTAGCCCAATCACACACATACATCCAACATTATTTCATTCAAATTAGGAAAACTCCCAGGTTTACATAACACAAAAAGAAAATATCTCCCAGGTTTACATAACACAAAAAATCATCTCAGGAATACATTTCCTTACACAGGAATATACAATAAGAAAATGATGGCACATCTGCTACTATCATAACAGCACAATGTACTTTTTTTAATGGAACAGTACAATGGATTTCATTGCTCTCTCTTATGCGACATGCTCCAACTGCCACAACTTGCCATCCTACAATGAGAGAGATATAACATTAGTGGAGCAAACTGTTGTCCAAGCACATTAGTTTTATGAGAAAACTGATCCATGAAGTTATCTACAATGAGGCGAACGAGTAGCTCCATCCTTAGGGACTAGGCAAATCGATCATCGTGCTTGGCTAAAGCTAGGTAACACAATTCAGATTAAGAAAGCAAGAAAAAAACCTCAACTAAACAAGGTTATTCCCGTAGATCATTGACAAAGAAAACAACAATCAGCAAAGGGAGATTCAGATTTTACTCTATATCTTTTTGGTATTTTCATTATACTTGACAATCTAAAACACTAACACAAAGGGAAATAATTTGACAAGGACAGTTGCATATATAACTATCAAGCATATGACAGGAGGAAGAAACAAGCTAATATGACAGGGACAGAATTATATCACAACACAAACAATTATAGAAGGCATATACATCACAAACATTTATCTCACAAGAACTTGAGCTAATACATGGACTACGAATCTGAATTTATTTCTGCAGAAAAGGGAACACACCGGTGACAACACATACATGAACTGGAATTAAAAGACACAGGGTGAACTCACATACGAGCTAGCAGACCACTAATTCATAGATCAAATCAAACATACCAAATATTTTCCAAAGCAACTAGACATCAACTAGTCAGAACACATAATAAGATGCACCATATTATACAAGTACGAGACTGAACAATTATCAGGTTGCAAGATCTTATCAAATCTGAATATTACATGTACTACACGTCTCAAACTTTACAGAAATTTCAGAGAAGAGAGGGAGAAAGAGAGATAGCAGCAGCAAGATTGAGGAGAGAGCAGCAGCAAAGGGAGGTTGAGAGAGAGAGAGAGAGATTCAGCAGAAGGTGTTGAAGAAGGAGAAGCAGCAGGCAGAAAGTGAAGGAGAAGAAAGGAAGCAGAGGCGTGGGGAAAGCAGCAGCAAGATTGAAGAAAGAGGAGCAGTAAGGACGTGAGGATGGGGAGCAGCAACAGTTTTGGGGATAGAAGAAGAAGACAGCAGCAGCAGTTATGAGAAAACTCATCCTACAATGAGAGAGAACTATCAAAGTGTTTTATTAACCTCTAGGTTAGAACAACCACATTTTTATTGTCACTTGTTAGTCGGAAAATATAGCTATCTCTCCTGTGTAAGTATGTACATGTTGGCATTAAATGAAAAAAATGGGTATGAACAAGCATTTGCTGCTGCACAATAATGAATGAGAACAATGAGGTACTGGCAGGGATATATGGCTGCACCATCAGTCAATGCAGGACACTGCCAGGAGAGTAAATGCAGCAGCAACCCTTCCGACATTTGAGAGCACTCTCACTGTGCTATAATTAACTGCATTTTCATTTTCAACAACACTTATGGAGCACTTAGTTCTAAATAGCTGTTCTAAATATGCAGTTTCTAAATTACAAATCTCTGTTTTGATCGTCCAATACTCAGACACGACAGCAACATGGCAGGCAGACAACATCATATATGAGACAAACTACTAGAGGATACACACGTACACCGAACAACACCTATCAATGCTCAGTAGCTGCACCTTGATACACAGAGTGAAAAAACAGGTAAATCACCTCCACAAACACCAGCACCTTGAGAAGGAATTGTACAAGGAATTGTGCCAAAACACGTATTTAATCATGCCTAAAATACATCACATCCACATCGCGCACCAAATTAACATAGGAAGCAGGGGAGTAGGTCGATGTACCAATCCATCACCTTGAGTAGGGGAAGAGAAGAAGCAGAGGAGGGAGGTCCATGGTGTCCCTCCCAAGCAGCAGCACAACACATCACGCCTTCATCTCCCATGGTGACGTCCTGGTTCGAAAGAGAGATGAGAAGGGGGTCAGACAGAGAGCGGAAGAAGAAAAGATGAGGGGAGGAGAAAGGGATTCATACCTTTGAGCCCTGCGGTTGGACCTACTCGTTCGCCACGGCCCATGGCCGGTGGTAGGAATCCCGAGAACAAGAACACGGACGGACAGAGCTGCTCCATGGTGCCGAGGCAGGGGAGGAAGGGGCCATCGTCCATGACGTCCCGGTGCTCGAGCGAGGACGGCATCCTAGATCTGGGAGGCAGAGACGACGAACTGAGGAAGTTAGGAATGGCTGTGAGGAGGAGATGGAGTAGATGGATGCACCTGAGTCGTCGGAGCAACGCTGACCGAAACCCTAGCGACAGGAGCTGGTCGCGGTTGGCGCTGGAGGACGCGCGCGACGGATCTCGACGAGGAACGCCAGCCTC
Organism: Triticum dicoccoides; assembly: GCF_002162155.2. Classification (NCBI taxonomy): domain Eukaryota; kingdom Viridiplantae; phylum Streptophyta; class Magnoliopsida; order Poales; family Poaceae; genus Triticum; species Triticum dicoccoides. The sequence continues at coordinate 47,767,928 of NC_041383.1, forward strand.
CCCAACCCGAGCCTGCTCGATCCGGAGGGAGGGAGTAGGGATGGGGGCGGCGGCGCCTGCTCGATCTAGAGGCAGGGAGGTGGGAAGGAGGGATTACTGCTGG
>NC_041383.1:47768414-47780421 GCF_002162155.2 Triticum dicoccoides
GGTGGGGCTGGAGGTGGAGGCCGCGTGGAGGCGGGCGAGGACGGGGTGCACGCGGAGGCTGGAGGTGGAGGCCGCGTGGAGGCGGACGATGGCGGATCTGAGGGAGGGAGAGGCGAGGCGGCGGCGATGGGGAAAAGGGAGCGGCATTGGCGATTGGGAGAAGGGGCTAGGGTTTCATGGGTGGACGAGGATGAGAGGGATACAGGGTGATTCGGGAGAGGGTGAGAGCGACGAGGGGGTGTGTGGGCTGCTGTTGGATCCGGGTGCATCCGACGGTGCTTAATTCATGATCCGCGTGAGCTGATTTTAGACCAATCAGAACGCAGTATCCCCTTTGGTGATGTTAAGACCATTTAAATTGGTCATAATCGACTGAAAAGAAGATTTTGAATCATGTCTCCTATTTGACGACCTAAGAAATTTATAAAAATAAATAGAAATCAAAAACCTTCGCATTGTGTCACCAAGTGTGACCTACTTTTCAGTAAAAATAACAAACTCTGAATAATGTAGATATCATTAAAAAAATTATTTTCCATTTTTTAGTGCTCAAAATGAGTTCTTTTTTGTAAAAGACCTACCAAATATTTGTTGAAATGATATTCTTTATATTCTTTATATTTTTTCAAAATGAGTTCTTTATACTCTGCAAAAGTTTACATCTTGGAATAGTAAACAGTATCGACAAAGGGATTTTTTATATTCTTTGGACGAAAAAACCATTTTTCATTTTTCGGGTGCCCGAAAGGAGGTTTTTTGTGAAGGAACTACCAAATAATTGTTGCAAAATTGGACCAAATCATTTTTCTAAAATACTAGGACATATTTAATGCACAACTGACCAAATGGTTGGGTGTAAAAAGTTTTTGATCCACCTCTCGTGAAAAAGACAAATTTCCGCCGATTCAGCTGGAAGCGGGTCAAATTTGAACTGCAGCTGCCTCATAGTTTGCTATATATTTTTTCCAAAAATCATTTTTAGGTACATAAGTACCTATTTAATCAGAGAAACACCAAAAAAATTCCAAGATTCAACAACTAGCTAGGAACGGTCATTCCCGCCGTTTTGACCGCATTTTGAAACGGGCATAAAAAATTCAAAAAAAATCAAAAAATTGGGAAACCTTCGCATTGTGTCATTATATGTGGCCAAGTTCCCAGGAAAAATAACAAACTTGTAATACGGTAATTATTTTAAAAAAGTGTTCTCAGAAACGAGCTATCACATGTGGAGATCAATGGCTTTCAAGCCAATGATCAATCTTATGGCCACATTCATGGCATAGTTTGTTCAAATGATCTCATATTGTGCACAAGGGTGCATATTAGAATGGCAAACAATGTTGCGTAAGGAAGTTTTCATTTTCTTTGGACGAAAAAACCATTTTTCATTTTCCGAGTGCCCGAAAGGAGGTTTTTTTGTGAAGGAACCACCAAATAATTGTTGCAAAATTGGACCAAATCATTTTTCTAAAATACTAGGACATATTTAATGCACAATTGACAAAATGGTCTGGTGTAAAATTTTTGGATCCACCTCTCGTGAAAAAGACAAATTTCTGCCGATTCAGCTGGAAGCGGGTCAAATTTGAACTGCAGCTGCCTCATAGTTTGCTATTTATTTTTTCCAAAAATCATTTCTAGGTACATAAGTACCTATTTAATCATAAATACATGGTTTAGTGGTGATACGTCGAGGTTTGGGCGGTGGCCGAGGGCCCCAACTCTAGAGCGCGTAAACTCGCATGCCCGCCGCGTGGTCACCGCGTGACCGTGGCGTTGCCATGTGTTCTGGGCGGCCTAGGCATGTATAGTGGGCTGGGCACTCCCCAGGTTGGTGCTAGGAAGAAAATTACAACATAAGATTCTCACGAGGAGACCAATCGATGCTCAAACATGAATTAGCAGCCAAGTGTTTGATTAGCGGTACGGGAAATGTACGTGGCTAATGGGCGTGAGTTTTGGCTGAGGATGATCAGTTACTAAGAAGACCGTTTTCACAAATTTTCAGCTCAAAAGGAGGAGCCTAGGTGGTACTTGCTTTGCAAACCACCACACTAGACATAAATACGAATGTTGAAGCTCGGCTCAAAATAATGAATGGATTAAGCTGGCATTTGGTGGAGGATGGTTATTTGGGCATAGGAAAGCACTGTAGAAAATGGATACTATTTGGACATGCCAAAGTGGTACTTCCTTCACAAACTGTTACTCTGAACAGAATAGGAAAATGAATATTTTTGAATTATTTTTGAACTAGGCAAGGAAGGTTTTTACATATTTGACGAAGATATGACCCAAAGAATTTATGATATTTTTTTGGGAATTTTGGGAATGACAGAAATATAGGTTGCTTCACAACCTAGGGCAAAAACTGCCACATGGACATGACACATAGGCAAAACTGATGAGGTGGCGCCTAGTCATAGCAACCCACCACAATTTACAAGGCTATGACCATCTATATTGGTTGTTAACAACTAGAAATAAGGCAGCGGACTAGCGCTGTTAGATTTATGACCATTTCATGTAAGGAAATTATGACCTTTCTAACCAAATTGGTCGCAATGGTTTAGGGTTTGGAGCCCCTAGAACAGCTTTTGACCAATTGGTCTCAAATGGTCATAAATCTATGACCAATTCTTCCAGGGTCACTGGCAGAAGGTCATAAGTTGACATATTTCTTGTAGTGGTGGGACAACTCTGAGTATGTTGCATGCTTGCCACGTGCCCCTCAGATGTGAACCGCTAGGGGCATCTGCATAATTGCGTTGTGCCGCACACTTCCTTATAAATACATGCCCCTTGATGTAAAGAAAACCTTCTTCCACCTCTCCACCTCGTCAAAACCCTAGCGCCACCGCTAGCTCTCGACGACGCCGGTGATGAAGCGCTTAGCTGCCGTGACTTCTCCGACGCCGTCCTCACGCCGGCCGTAGACATCGTCCTCTCTGCCGCCGCCGTAGGTGTCCTCCGTCGCCAAGTTAGGGCACGGTGGATTGAACTGCTCGGTCTCCTATTCATCCCATCTAGCAGTTCTTCGTGTGGTAAATATAACTCTATTTTTACCATCTTTTTGATCCTCAAAGATTCATCCTATTTACCAAAAGTAATTTCTACCTATACAATGTTAGATCCAGTCTGTCTGCACCTCATACTGCCTAGTATATTCACTTGAGCTTCATATCTAGTTAGATTCCTCACTTGTACTTATTCACGGATTCGTACAAATCTGGAACCAACTCTCAACATATAAGTGAATGCCTTCGCATCATGAGGTCAATGTCTTCAAACTGATTTATCTTCAAAATCTTCTGAGAATGCATATGACCTCTTCCCCTTCCCTCGCATCTCTAATGCTGTCACAAGTACATATCCGTGGGAGAATCCCTTGGTTCTCATAGTCTGCATTCGTTTGCAGAATTCTTACAGCATCACATTGATTCTCCTGAAGCCAGTTCCTGTTTGTCCAGCAAGCGAAAGCCCTTGAAGCCTCTGAACATATTGAAACCATTCAGTTTGAAGTTCATGGCTATAGAGAAGTCAGTAAGGAAGGGTGGCAGACAGCGTCGAGGGGGAACATCAAAAGATTTGCCTGATGACCTCGCAGAACTTTATAAGACAGATCCTGAAGAGAATTATCATCAGCACAAGACACGGATCCAATGGATTCGACGATATTGGGATGAACAATGGTTCAAATACAAGTTCGTGACCCAGGAATATGCTGAGAAGAATGCTATCAAAAGTCCTTGGGGTGATATTCTCTATCGAGGCCTTCAACCCAAGAATAGAGTTGAAGCTATTGCACAGGGTTTCTATCCTTGTATGGTCCGTGGACCTCAACCTGAAAATGCCAACTCAACATCATTGCTCTGGTGTCGTGACGACAATCTCTTCAAGCGTAACTTTCAGCATGCAAAGGCATCAACCAAAGAAAACAATAAGTCATTGGAATTAGACTTCAATCCTGGTCCCTCTGCTCCCCGTGCTGACGGCTCACGTGATGCAGACCCCAATGTCATCGGCCCCTTCTCCAACCTTGATGGCCTCATCACTTACATCTTGGTCCAAGGTGCCAAAGTGGATCATTCTGATAATGATGCTGACACTGATGAAGCCCCAGCTCCTCCTCCAAAGCCGCAGAAGCTAAAGAAGCTTAAGGCTTCAGGATCAAATGCTCCCCCAAAAGCTTCACGTGTGAAGCCACTGGCCACTGCACCTCCTGAAGACAGTGTGCAGTCTGAGGATCTATCACGTATCTCCAAGAAGACGGAGAAGAAAAAGAAAATCGTCAAGCACACTTATCAAATCTTGACTCCTGCTGCCATTCTGCGAGAAGAGCACATTGATCTGTCTAGCGATGAATATCTTGCGGATGATGCCCTTGAGCAACTGATCAAGAGCAAGGAAGAAGCAGAGATCTTCAATAATTTGCCTCTCTTTGATGTGGCAATCATCCATAACTTCATTGATGAGTGGTTTGACACCCCAAATCTCAACTTTGATGATCTGCAACTTCCCATTGGCCTCAGCGTCTCCTTCAATGGTGCCATTGCTTCTGAGCTAGCTCTTGCTCAGCGCATCGCTGAACTGAAGCACAAAATTGAAACTATGACAAGGCTCAGTTCAAGAAGCATGTGGCCAAGCTCAGCGTGCAAGATGTCAAAAACTTCAAGATCATGCTGCACGAGCTCAAAGAAGCCTTTCATAAGAAGCGTGAAGAAGCTCAAGGCTCTCGTGAGCGTATGAAGAGTCTGGCTGACAAGTGTGTGCTATCCTACGATGAGGCTGAGAAGCGCAAGTCTCTTGGTCGTCCTGGCATTGACCCAAGAATGGCTGCAAAGAAGAAGAAGTTATCAACTACCCAATCTGCACCTTCAAGGCAGGAAGAACCTCGCATAGTCTTCCCAAGTAGCATGACTGGCTCGAAGCCAAAGGTCATGTCAACCGCTTCAGAACTGAAGAAGACAAGGGCTGCAGAGGCTGAAGCCAGAAAAAGGAAAACTACAGAAGCCTCTGATGCTGCTCCCTCCAAGAAGAAGCGCAAAACTAAGAAGAATCGGCTGCTCCCATAGAGCCCTTGGTTGTTGAACCCATCTCAATGGTGCGCCCTGCATCTGAACACCATGAACAACAGATGATAGTTCGTGAGTCTGCTTCCAGAAAGGCTTATGAAGCTGAAGACATTCCAGCAGTTGAACCCACCATTGCTGAAGACATTGGTCACCATGACAATGTTGAAGATGATGACATTCTGCCTCAGATCGAACACAACTTGGTATCATCGCCTGTTCTCACGAACAACAAACTCATCAGCATTGGTCGTCCTCTGACGCCAATTGCTCAGGATGCATCATGGGCTGATCACCCACAACAACAAGACTCCCCAAATACTCCCCAACCACAACCACAAGTAACACCGCTTGTTCAAGAAGAACAAGAAGACCTTGAGGCCCAGCCAACTCCATCTCCAAAGGTGTCGCCAGCTTTTTGCAAGCTTCGCAAAGGTCAAAGGCCTCAGGTCCCTCGTTCGAGCATTCCAGAAGGACAAGTGCACCACTCATCTGTTGCACGTCAAGTGTTTCCAGAAGCCACTCCGACTGTGAATGTCTCCGTGTCTCAAGCCCAAGTTGCTGAAGACAATCCGGCTGCATCAGCCAATGACAATCAAGAAGACGTACGTGTCCCCTCTCTCCCCAATACTGAAGATGCTGTTCCTGATGTGAATGTGCCAGTGCCCGACCCTCCAGCTCATCAAGTGGAGGTTGAAAATCTTGAGGCTGCCACCACCAACACCAAATGAAGCCAATGACGTTGTCATGGCTGAAGCTAATGTGGATCTTGCACCAACCAATGTGCCTGAAGCCAATGATACAACTGCTCCTGAAGTGTCTGTTGTGCAGCCTGAAGCCTTAGTTGATGCCACTGCTCCTGTTCCGCCACCAATGCCCTATACTATTGAGCAAGCATACAATCATGGTCAGCTAACCACTGTCCGATGGCCCGCTCAGGTCCCTCCGCCTACTGCTTCTGGTCCTCAGTTTGATTATCATGTTGAGCATAGGCCTCAGGTCCAGAAACCTAAGCCAAGACTACCAAGGTTCCCAGGTGCTGCAGACTCAACAGGGTCCTTCAATGCAAATGGCTTCAAAAGCCACAACACCTTCTTTGACAGCGCAAAGAATCCCTACACAAGGCCAAGAATATCACCTGATCGTTTCTGGAGTTATCAGCAAGGAAGCTATTACTCCTGCGTTCTGTATGATCAAGGGCGCATTTTCCCTCATATGCGCCTCGACACTGAAGCCATTGCTGGACTGCCACGCTTAGCAGAAGCACTTGAATTCTTTTGTGATGCAGGTCTGCTCAGCTTTGTGACAGTTAAAGAACATTGGAATGAGGAACTTTTGCTTCAATTCTATGCTACACTCCACATTCGCGGCTACAACAGGGATATAAAGACATGGGTTCTCGAGTGGATGACAGGAAATGTTCATCATGAAGCCAAAGCTCTTGATGTCATTGAGCTTACTGGCCTACCCACTCCTGGAGAACTGTACGAACCTGATTGTCAACTCCACCGCAATGCACTAGAGAGCATCTTCCATAAGCAAGAGCCCAACATGAGCCAGATGTTGAGCATGATGAAGCCTCTGCCACCTGACGCTGAATATCCAAAGGAGTTCTTTGTTGATGTCCTTGAGTATTTGCCTCGCACAATATATCACATCATCATGCAGACTCTATGGCCTATCAAAGGACATTCATCAGCTGCCAAACTTGAAGGAGCCATGAAGACATTAGTCTTCTACATTTTCAATGGCCTTAGCTTCAACATACAAGAGTTCTTCATCTGACAACTTGCTGCGTCTGGATCTGACCTTTTTGTCCTGAAATTGCTCCATGGGTCATGCGCCTCATCAAGCTACACTCGTCTGTCAACTATCAGCCCTCTGCTCGCAATCATCTGATCTTTCTACCAGCGGTTGATATGTCAGTTGAAGCCATACCCTGAGCCTGCCAAGAAGCCTCTTTGTCTTCAAAATGCTGAACACCAGAGCTTCACTCAGCCCATGGAAGGAGTCCAAGCAATAACTCGTATCTATCCAATGGCTGGGAATACTCGTCTGCCTCATCGTGCCCAAACTGAAGCTATTGAGAGCACTATTTCCCAAAGACCCAAGAAGCGCTCTCGCATTCTAAATGACCGAGAACTACTTGTGGCACTGCATCAGAAACAAGACAGGCATCACTTTTGGCTCAAGCGACAAATGCAAAGCCTCTTGGTGGACGTCAATCGCATTCGACATCTTGCCACCAAGAATGCTTTTATCACTCACGAGACCTGTCGGCGATCATGGAAGAGTTTGACGCTGCTTAGTGCTGAAGAAGATCTTCAAGACGATGGCTTCACTGAAAGATTCAAGTTTGACTCCACTCGTCCATGGAATGTTGTCCTACGTCGAACCCCATCTATTGAAGACTCTGACTATTCTTCCTCCACGACAACTGTGAATGCCAGAGTGATCGATGATGAAGACGATGCTACTTCATCGCCTCCTACTTCTGCATGCATCGACACTCCACCAAGTACGTCTGCACCGCCAAACAAGAACAACAACCCTGATGCTTCTCCTACTCATGAGAACGAGTAGATGCTCTATGTCTTCAAACCTTTTTGGTCATTACTGACAAAAGGGGGAGAAGCATATGAGTTGATAGTCTTCAAGCGGGTTCATATGGGCGGTTGCTTTATATTTTGCCTCGTGTTTACAACTCTCGCTTTTGATACATTTGGTTCTTTGAGTTGTAACACTTAAACTCGATGGTCATCTGCTGCTTATTTGATTTTCTGTGATGCGATGATAAATTCCGCATGTGCGATGATAACTTCCGCACTTAGATCATTCTGTAGACGTCCATTTTTCATTATGCATGTCATTCCTTTTGGTACATCATTTCATGCATGATGAATTATCTTCATAAGTTGAAGAGGATCTCCACAAGTACAACCTGCCATGTGCATTTGCATTCCAAAAGCAAATTACTTATATGCACATCTTCAGGGGGAGCCTTTGCCACTTATGAAGACAATACCCTATCCTTTACAATTTCACATACTTTATCCCCGTTGAAAACTTCAACCAGTTTGTCATCAATCACCAAAAAGGGGGAGATTGTAAGTGCATCTAGTGCCACCCCTTGTTGGTTTTGGAGTATTGACGACAAAGTTGGTTGAGGGACTAATGCGTTTGTGAGTATTGCAGGATAACGCAGGTAGTGTCCCTCATTGATTCGATTTACCTACCGGAGATGACCCCTAAAAATGTATGAAGACATTGACGACAATGGTGGTATGTGAAGATATTCATATTGAAGACTATGACTTGAGAAGACATTGTGTGAAGACTATGGAGCACAAAGACTGTGTCGTTTCGCTGTTTCCTTTTCCTTCTTTGTTGAGTCATAGGAACCACCGTACTGTTAAGTGGGGTCCAAGTGAACTAAGTCAGAATGACTGAAGTGATGCTCAACCAAAATCCTATGTCTTCGAGCAAAGACAATGAGAGCAAATCTTATCCAGAGCTGGATGAGTCAGCTTTGCTTGTAGCCCAAGTAAAGTTGTCGTGTGTGTTTGAAATCTGACCGTTGGAACACGTGTCAGTTCCTTAGTGACCCAGGGTCATTTCGGACATATCAGGTCGGGTTGCCTTGTGGCTATATATATCCCACCCCCTACACCATAAATTGGTGGCTGCTCAGAGTTAGTTTACGACTTTTGTCGTTTAAGAGCAACCCACCTCGAAGCTTTTGAGAGAGAGAAATCCTTGCGAGGACAAAGCCCAAACACCCAGAGCCAAAGAGTGTTAGGCATCACTGAAGTCTTTCTGTCTGTGTGACCTGAAGACTTATTACACTTGAGGACTGTGAATCCTCCAGCCGGTTAGGCATCGCGTTCTGAGCATCCAAGAGTCATTGTGGATCGCCGGTGAACGAAGTCTGTGAAGGTTCGTAAGTCTACCTTGAAGACTTACCAGAGTGATTGGGCGAGGACTAGGTGTCCTTAGCTCAAGGGGAATAAGGTGAAGACACGGTCTTCTGAGTTGAATCTCAGCCTCCCTAACCAGACGTACAGTTGTCACAGCAACTAGAACTGGTCCAACAAATCCTGTGTCTTCAACAAGTGTCTGGTTCTATCCTCTTCCCCCTTTACTTAGTGTTTGTCTTCATGAAGTCATTGCTTAATTATCATACCTATTTGACTTCATTGCTTGACTACTATCATTTGTTGGCTTCATACTATCTTCCATCCTGATCCTTACTACCTAGCTGCTATTAGTCTTTGTACTTTCATATTATCGCATACTTGACTATGGCTTGCTTAGTGTAGTTTATCTTCCGCTGCATATCAATTAGGCCATTTCTATTGTTTGTCTTCGAAACTTCCATGTTTTGAAGACTTTCGTAAAAATCGCCTATTCAAACCCCCTCTAGTAGATAACTAGCACTTTCACTTGGTTCTCAAAAACTAAGGAAAATACTTACGGTACTATTGCTGCATCACCCTTTCCTCTTCAAGGAAAACCAACGCAAGCTTAAGACATAGCAGGTACCCATAATGCTGGCAAGATGCTTAGCAAGCTTATTAACTTTCTCTTGTTTGGCGCTTAAATCCTCCAACACTTGCTGTTGCACCAGAAAGTATGCATCTGAATTCTGCAGGGACTTCCTCAGTCCTTCGTCTTCCTGTCACATAACATCTGATCGATGTCTTTCAACTTGAAGTTGAGACTCAAGAAGCCGAACGGATCCAGGCAGCGAGTTCGAAGAGCTGGTGCCAGCAGTAGTAGCGAGTAACTCAAACACTACATCAAGACATGACTTTGGGGTTGTCTCAGTATCTTCAATATAGTTTTTATCAGTTTTCTTGGAGACCAACAGGGATGTCTCACTATCTTGAACCTTATCTGCATTACTTCCTTTACCATTGCATAATGGGGTACTCTTCTCCAATATTTTATCCGCATTCTAAAAAAGAAAGAACAAACACATCACAGGTTTACCATGTTGTATATGAAACTCATTTTGGTAAACCAGTTCAGTAGTAAGGTGGACATGATAACAACATGAAGCAAACATATATCTATGTAGTATGGTCACTGTATGGTCTATATCATTCTAGTTTATGTTGCCAAATCAAGATAGAGACAGTTCGAATCATATCTATTTAAGACAAAGCATCATAGACGGAATAGAAGTCTGGGAAACTACACAGCAATAACAACACCTCTAATGTGCATGGCATGAGAACATAACTATTTATTTAGTTGAAACTGAAATCAACATAGAGAAAGTTACAACAGCAAACACATTAAAGAAACAGGTTTAAAACATACCTGTTGCGCCATTGGAGTTTCAATTGCATCCTTCAAATTTGAAATTAGTTGGTATGAGTAAATATAGTGATGCAAGAGCAAAGTAGTATGAACCATAGCTACAGAACGTGACCTGAGAACAATTCTTCTTCTGCTTTAAGCGTTGACTTGGGGTTTGGAGTGGTGGTCCTCGTGCTTTGGGCACTGCAGTTGCCTTACTAACAGCTCGTGTTTGGGTGCTCTGTGGTGGAGACAGTGCTATGTCAAATGGAACTGGGTTACTATCTGCTGGGGTTGGGGTTAGAAGGGGTGTAGCTGGTTCTCTGTCCAATTGGGTAGGGGTACAATCTGCGTGAGTCTGGGTTATGTGTGGTGGGGCTGGTTCTTGGGCAAGTACAACCGTGGTTCTATCTGCATCTATAGGTAGCACGATCTTTTCTCAAGATAGTGTTTTTACTCCCACAGATACTGCCATCACCCCTCCAATTGAAATGGCTGTTAAACAAGAAAAGTAATTGAATGTACAGACATTGTAAGAGAGACAGGTGCAATGGATAGTAGGGCAGAAAACAGGGCATGAAATAATTCACATTTATGTTGTCAAACCAAACAGAATAGCAGGACATAATTTCACATATATGATGGCTAATTAAACAGGATAGCATGACACAATTTCATATGTATGATGGCTAACTAAACAGGATAGAATGACATACTTCAAAATATGATGACTATGTAAACAGGATGACATGATATAACTATACGATGTGTCTATTAAAGTGGTTGGCATGCCATACATCACAAACATATCGTCGATGGAAACATGATGGCATGATATAATTCACGGATAGAATGACGTAATTCAAAATATGATGACTATGTAAACAAGATGAGATGATATAACTATATTATGTCTTTAGAAAATGGGTTGGCATGCCATAATTCAGATACATGATATCTATGTAAACATAATGGCATGATATAATTCAAATAATTTATATACTAAGCAAGTGAGCAGAGGGCAATCGCATATATGATGTGTCAACTAAGGAGATGGCATTCAATATTATGTATATGATGTAAAAACTAAGCATTGCAATACAACATATGCATGATATGAGTAATATAACCCTGCCAAGTGTGAGCATACACCTCAGTGGGATAATAGGACTGGTCACCTACCTCTGAATCCTCCTCTGAAGAGCTATCTGTAACCAGCAAGATATCTGCTTCAACAGGTAGCATTGTCTGCTCTGAAGACCTTGTTTTCACTCCAGATTTCTCCATCACCAATTCAAATAGCTGATGCACAGGAAGAGCAGTTGAATATACAAACATTGTCGACAAATGCAACGAGAAATACAAAAAAGGATGGCATGATATAAATCACAAATATGACGCTTGGCCAAACAACATGGCATTGCTTAATTCACATATATAATACCTTGCAACAAGATAGCATTGCATAATTCACATATATAATGTCTTGCAACAAGATGCCATTGCATAATTCACATATATGTTAATTAGACACTAAACAGGTGGCATTCACACAAAGCATGTCTAAACTAACAAAATGACATAGCAATGCAAGATACCATACGCACGATATGAGCAACATAGCCCTG